>NC_057863.1:361292310-361603410 GCF_019393635.1 Dromiciops gliroides | reverse complement strand
TGATTGGGGGATTCTTTCAATTTCTGTTTCTAGTTTTTTTAAAAAAATAATTCTATTTCTACCCTTTGCCACCTAAGATGTTGGGACAGTTTTTCTTGAAATATTATGTCTAGACTCTTTGATCATGGCTTTCAGGTAGTGCAATAATTCTTAAATTATCTCTATTTCAGATCTCTTTCCATTGAGATATTTCCCATTTTCTTCAATTTTTTCATTCTTTTGACTTTATTTTGTTCCTTTATGTCTCATTGAGTTATTAGCTTCCACTTACCCAATTCTAATTTTTAAGGAATCATTTTCTTCAGTGAATTTTTGTACCTCTTTTTCCATTTGGCCAATTCTGCTTTTCAAGGAATTCTTGTCTTCAGTGAATTTTTGTGACTCATTTACCATTAGGCCAGTTCTGTTTTTCAAGGTGTTATTTTCTTCAGCATTCTTTGGCCTCTTTTATTAAACTGTTAATTCTGTTTTCATAATTTTCTTGTATCATTCTTATTTCTTTTCCCAATTTCCCTTCTACTACTCTTATCTTTTTAACTCTTCCAGGAATTCTTGTTGGGCTTGGGTCTAGTTTGCATTTTTTCTTTGAGGCAATTTTTGTATCTGTTTATTGTCATCTTCTGAGTTTATGTCTTGGTCTTTCCTGTCACCATAGTAGTAGCTTTTTATGCCCCAATTCTTTTTTGTTGTTGTTTGCTCATTTTCCATGGTATCTCTTGACTTAGAATTTTATCTTAAAGTTGGCCTCTACTCACCTGGGTGTGGGGGGGGCACCATTCCAAGCTTCAGGCTTTTTCATGGTGCAGTTTTCAGAGCTAGTTCAGGGAGGTATGCATGTTTTTAGTGCTTCCAAGGTGGTATGGTTCAGGGAGAGGTTTGGTTTTTGTTCATCTTTCTGTGCTCTGATCTTTACCCAGGAACTCCTACTGGTTCCCTGTAGCCACAAGTGGTAGTGTTTTTCCTTGCCTTAGAACTGTGAACAGTATTCCTGCTCTCTTATGACAGCACCTGCTCACACACATTCCTCTCCATCATCAGACATAGATGTTTAAGAATGGAAATAAATAAAATAATGATTAACAATAAATAAGCAAAAGCCTACCAACTGTCTTCATATTTTAAGTTATATTAAATTTTGTCATTCAATAATAAATCAATAGGTATTTGCTAAGTGGCTACTAAATGCCAAGTATGTGTTTGTAAGGATAATGTTTTTTTATATGGTAGGAGTTCTTAACCTCTTTTTTGTCTTTTCTTGTCTTTGACCACTTTGGAAGTCTGGTAATGCCTATGGAGTCCTTCTCAAAAAATATTTTATTGCCTGTATTTATAATTGAAGGAAATGCTAAATTTCTGCTAGAGATAAGTGTGTATTTTTCCCCTTCCAAGTTCACAGGCTTCTCTTGGGTCCACAGACCCCAAGTTAAGAACCCCTGCTATTAAAATAAGTAAATACATTATCCTCTAAGAGAAAAAAATATATATATTTTGATACAGGGTTAGAGACAATTGAATATGAGCATTTAATAAGTAAAAGATAAAAAATATTTAAATTCATTTATAATTAGAAATTAAATAAGTTTAGGGATTACTGAAAAAATAGAATGTAGCAATGATAACTCAATAACGCCATGAGGCAACAAGAAAGATTAGAGCAAATTCAAAAGATTTAAAAAAAAACAGAAGAAAATATTGTTTTTACCACCCCATATAATTCACCTGAAGAACAGATCAAGGAAAGGTAATTGAAAAAAGGTCACTTTTCACAGGTTTAGTTTTAGAAGATTTTGATGGGAGCTGGCTTTTCAGGACTTGCTTGAATAAAGATAGACACTTGATATCAGTGCGTTCAAAAAGTGGGGAGAAAAAGAGATGATATTCAAGATATATAATACAGTTTGGAAGAAGACTAGATTATTAAGATGGTGATATGAAGAGTAGAAAAGCCCGCTTCTCCCACATTCATCCCAGTAAATATCTAAATAGGTCCTGAAATAGAGTACTAATAAAGACACTTGAGAAATAGACATGAACTCTCCCATCCAGTCCAGGCTGCACCAAAAGGTGGGGCTGGCTGGCCAAAGGAGTCTTGCCAAGGAAGATGGATGGAGCCTCAGTAAATGAGCCTGCAACCTGCAAATTCAGGAAGGTGGAGTGGTAATAACAGTGAAGTCGGTATGAGCCACAATAAATGGGTCTGGAGCCTGTGGATATTCTTAACAAGAACACCCAGAGGGTTTGTAAGCCAGTGTGAGCTCCTGAGCCCTGTTCATCTCTTAGAAATGGAAAGTAGAGCTGACCCTGGTAGAGGACTATGCAGGGACACAGCACTTGGTTATGGACTTCTTGGAGCTCTGGGAGCATAAAAGGAAACAAGGCAAACTCAGTACCTGAGTATCCTCATTGTGTGTGCATGTGTGTTGGGTTGGGGGGAACCCTTTGAGGAGGTTGCAGAACAGCATGATCTTCAAAACTGAACAGGAGCCTTTCAGAGATACAGTAGGGGAAGAAGAAATCAACTCTTATTGGGAATCGTGCAAAGAGAAAGAAGAAGAGAAGGGAATAACTCAGTATCCACAGTGACCTAGGAGGCTAAGATAGAAATAAAGAGTTGAAACAGAGGGTGGGACTTAGTACCAGTCCTCCCACTCAAAGAAGCAGCAGCACCAGCATTTGGACCAAAGAGGAAACAGAACCAAACAGGGCCTATCCTACCCTTGGAAGAGTACCAGAGGGTTCAGATCCTGGCCAAAAAAATATTCCAAAACAAAAACTGAGCTTGACATTATGAGTAAACAGAAGAAAACATCAAGTACAATAAAGCAATAGTATGGGGTAATTTAAAGCTCGAAGGCAAACAGAGAAGAAGTAAGTAATTCTACAAAAAATATAAGCAGAGGCTCAGAGAAAAAAAAACATACCTTGGCCACAGGGACTGCAAGACTGGCTGGGAGAAATGAAGCTGGAGAAGTAGATGTAAAATGAAATACATGAAATCAGAAATTGGAGGGGAAAAATTCTAAGTGTAAACACAAGTCTTAAGAGAAAACTACAAAGATAAATATACCAGCCCAGTTATAGAAAGGTCTAGATGATGAAGAAATGTATGCATTCCCAAAGAGGGGGAAGGAGAAGGTAGAGAAAAGCATGCAACTATTCTGATTGTTATACTACAAATATATGTTACACAGCCTCAACTGGACCCTTCTGCTAAGCAATCCTACCATACTTTCCTAATCAGTTTACTATCTCACTCTCTAAAGTAACTCTTCTAAACCTTTTCATGCCTCTGTAAACCTCCCATGGCTCCTCCCTCCTCCCCTGTCCTCTAAGCAGAAAATTTTGCTCCATAATTTATAGAAAAAAATAAGGCCATTTGTTATAAACCCCCTCTTCTCCCTTCTTCATCTTTAATGCTAATGCCTTTCCTCTGTTGATTAACTCTAATTTTTCCTGTGCATATCTTTTTGTACATGGTTTATATTATTTTCTCCATTAGAATGTTATATCTTTCAGATTGGCTAATATGACAAAAAAGGAAAATAATAAATGTTGGAGAAGATGTGGAAAAATAGGAACACTAATGCTTTGTTGGTGGGGTTGTGAACTGATCCAACCATTCTGGAGAGCAATTTGGAACTATGCCCAAAGGGCTATGGGGCTATACATACCATTTGGCTCAGTTATACTACTACTAGGTCTGTATCCTAAAGAGATCATAAAAAGGGGGAGAGCACCCATATGTAAAAAAAAAAATACTTATAGCAGCTCTCTTTGTGGTGGTGAAGAATGGAAATCGAGGGAATGCCCATCAGTTGAGGAATGGCTGAACAAGCTGTGGTATATGAATGCAGTGGAATACTATTGTGCTATAAGAAATGATGAGCAGGCAGATTTCATAAAAAACCTGGAAAGACTTAAGCGGACTTATGCTGAGTGAAGTGAGCAGAACCAGGAGAACATTGTATATATAACAGCAACATTGTGTGATGATCAACTGTGATAGGCTTGGCTCTTCTCAGCAATACAATGATCCAAGAGAATTCCAAAAGACCCATGGTTGAAAGTGTTCTCTGCATCCAGAAAAGAAAACTATGGAATCTTTTTTTTGGGGGGGGGGTCAATGAGAGTTAAGTGACTTGCCCAGGGTCACACAGCTAGTGTCAAGTGTTTGAGGTTGGATTTGAACTCATATCCTCCTGAGTCCAGGGCCGGCACTTTATCCACTGCGCCACTTAGCTGCCCCCTAAAACTGTGGAATCTTAATGCAGATTGAACCATACCATTTCTACTTTTTTTGTTTGTTTTTTGTTTTCTTTTTTGAGGTTTTCCCCTTTTGTTCTGATTCTTCTTTCACAACGTGACTAATGTGGAAATATGTTTAGTGTGATTGTACATATATAACCTATATCAGATTTCTTTCTGTTTGGGGAAGGGGAAGGGGAGGGAAAAAGGGAGAAAAATTTGGAACTCAAAATGTTATAAACAAATGTTAAAATATCTTTACGTGTAATTGGAAAAAAGAAAATACTATTAAGATTTTTTAAAAAAGAATGTTATATCATTGAGCACTGGAACTATCATTATAGTTGTTTATATGTTGTCTCCTCCATTAGACTGTGAACTCCTTGAGGGAAGAGACTATGCTTTGCCTTTCTTTGTATCTCCAGGGCTTAGATGCTTAATAAAAGCTTACTGACAGATCCTAAAACAATTCTTGATTTTCTTTTTTCATCTTTTCCATTCATGACCTTTTGTTTCTCCACATGAAACCTATTATCTTGTCTACTTCTAAAATATAACTCTTTGGTAATTTTAATTGTAATGCTACTCAATATAGAATTAATTTGGCTAATATTACCATTTTATTATATTGGCACAATGCAACCATCAGCCAGTTAATTTTTTTTCCAAATATTTAAGTCTGTCTCTGCTGAGTGATGAATATGAACTGTGCTACCCATTTTCTGACAGAGAAGCGATGGGCTAGAGCTACATAAAGAGACAAATTTTTGAACATGTTCATTTTGTAGATTTGTTTTGCTTAGCTACACTTATTTGTTATAAGGTATGATGGGGTGGGTAGAGTTGGGAGAGTTGGGGTTAATGGTAGTGATGCCTGAAGAAAAGAGCATCAGTAAATTCCTTAAAAATCTACAAAACAGAGTCGGAGGAAGCTTAGAATTGGGCAGTGTCAAACATCACAGTATTGGAACTACAATGTTAAATTAGATATATAATTTTTAAAAAACACAACAAAACTGTAGTAGAGATTCATTGGGACACACACAGACACAAACACACAATTATATGTGTGTATAAAATGAAGGAAAGTTTATGCTTGTTGTTTGCCAGGTTGATAATCATGAAAAATAAATTTTTCAACATTCATTTTCATAAGATTTAGAGTTCCAAATTTTTCTCCCTCCCTCCTTCCCTTTCCTTCCCCCTCCACAAGAATTCAATCAGGTTATATATGTACAATGCACAAGTGTTCTTTTTATCAGTTCTTTCTATAGGGGTGCATAGTAAGCTTCCTCATTAGTTCCTTGGGATTGTCTTGGATCATTGCACTGCTGAGAGTAGTTAAGTCATTCACAATTACTCATTGAACAATACTGCTGTCACTACACACAATGTCCTCCCAGCTCTGCTCACTTCACTATACATCAATGTTCATTAGTCTTTCAAGGTTTTTCCAGGGATCATCCTGTTTGTCATTTCCTGTAGCACAAGACCATTCCACTACAATCATATAACACAGCTTTTTCCATCATTCCTCAATTGATGGACATTCCCTTGATTCTCAATTCTTAACCTCCACCAAGAGTTGCTATCAATATTTTTTGCACAATTTTCCCCCCTTTTCTCTTTTTCATGATTACTATTGTTAACTGTTTCCCTTCCATCCTATTTCCTTCCCCATGATATTTATTCTATTATTCATCTTCTTTCATCCTATCACTCTTTTTTTTTTTTTAGTGAGGCAATTGGGGTTAAGTGACTTGCCCAGGGTCACAGCTAGTAAGTGTTAAGTGTCTGAGGCCGGATTTGAACTCAGGTACTCCTGACTCCAGGGCCACTGCTCTATCCACTGTGCCACCTAGCTGCCCCCCATCCTATCACTCTTAAAAAGGGATTTGCTTCTGTCTGTTTCCTCCCCCACTCTGCCCTTCCTTCTTTTGCCCCTCTCTCTTTATCCCTTTCCCCTCCTATTTTCCTGCAGGGTTATAGAGATTACTCTACACAATTGAGTGTGTACATTATTCCCTCCTTGAGCCAATTCTAATGAGATTGAGGTCTTTGAGCCAATTTTGATGAGTGTTAGGCTCATTTACTGCCCAGATTAAATAGATTATTCCACCCAGTTGGGTGTGTCTGTTAGTCCCTCCTTGAGGCAGCTCTGATGAGTTCAAGATTTTTGAGCCTTTTCTGATGAGTGTAAAATTAATTTACTGCCCTGCTCCTCTCCCATCTCTTCCCCCACTCCATAAGCCTTTTCCTATTACTTTCATATAGGATTTCACTTCTGCCCTTCCCCCTCCCCCAATGAATTCCCTTCAGCCCTCAATTTAACCCTAAAGATGTTATCATCTAGCTAAGTGACACAGTGGACAAATCATCACCCCTGGACCCAGGGGGATCCCAGCTAAAACCTGGCCTCAGACACAAGACAGTCGCCCACTGTTACGACCCCAGGTATGTCCCCCAGCTCCAATTTTATTATTTTTTTTTTACGGTTCTTTAGGGTCTTGTATTTGAAAGTCAAATTTTCCATTCAGTTCAGGTCTTTTCATCACAAATATCTGAAAGTCTTCTTTTTCATTAAAGTCCCATTTTTTCCACTGAAAGATAATGCTGAGTTTTGCTGGGTAGGTGATTCTTGGTTGTAATCCCATTTCCTTTGCCCTTTGGAATATCATATTCCATGCCCTCCGGTCCTTTAATGTAGAAGCTGCTAGATCTTGTGCTATCCTGATTGGGGCTCCACAGTACTTGAATTCTTTCTTTTTGGCAGCTTGCAGTATTTTCTCCTTGACCTGAGAGCTCTGGAATTTGGCTATAATATTCCTAGGAGTTTTCTTTTTGGAATCTCTTTCTGGAGGTGATTGGTGGATTCTTTCAATTTCTATTTTAGCTTCTTCTTCTAGAATTCCAGGGCAATTTTCCCTGAGAATATCTTGGAAGATGGTGTCTAAGCTCTTTCCTTGATCATGGTTTTCAGGTAGACCAATAATTTTCAAATGATCTCTCCTGGACCATTTTCCAGGTCAGCAGTTTTTCCCAGAAGATACTTCACATTGTCCTCTATTTTTTTATTCATTTGGATTTGCTTTATTGTGTCTTGGTTTCTCATAAAGTCACTGGCTTCCATTTGTTCAATCCTAATTCTTGGGCTATTATTTTCATCAGAGAACTTTTGTACCTCCTTTTCCATTTGACTTTTCAAGCTGTTGACTTTTTTCTCATGTCTTTCCTGCATCACCCTCATTTCTCTTTCCATTTTTTCCTCTGCCTCTCTAATTTTATCTTCAAAGTCCTTTTTGAGCACCTCTATGGCCTGAGACCAATTTGTATTTTTCTTGGAAGCTTTAGCTATAGGGGCCCTGATGTTGACATCTTCCTCTGAGGGTGCCCCTTGGTCTTCCTTGTTACTGAAGAAACTTTCTATGGTCCTCACCTTTCTCTGTCGGCTCATCTTGCCTTTCTTTTACTAGACTTTTAGCTCCTTAAAGTGGGGCACTGTTTCCAGGCTGCAATATCCCAAGCTTAAGAAGTCCCAGGTGGTATGATTTAAGGAGAATCAGGTTCTTCCCTTGCCTGGCCTGTTTCCTGGTCCTAGATGACTCCACACCAACTTGCCAATCAACCAGCTTTGTGGGTTGTGGTTGTTAGCTCTGATGAGCCTGTGCCCCTCCCCCACCTGGGCCACTTCTACTCAAGCCTACCCCCTGGTTCTCAGTAGGGGTACAAAATCCAAGTTCTGCCTTAGCACCAGCATAGACCCCTGTAGTCTCCCCCCTGCCCAGGGCTCAGCCCACTCACCAGACTGTGAACTTAGTTCCAGACGACACTGGTGCTTCAGCTGATTCAGAGGATCGTGGGGTGGGGGGGGGGGGTGTCTCCTTATCTGGTGAGGACTTCCTGAGACAGGATCTGTGTCAGGGTGACTGTGGGGTTGGGCCCGACTCCTATATCAGCACAACAGCTCCCTCCTTCTGACCTTCCAAGCCGTTCTTGGTTAGAAGATGATTTCAGCACATTCTTCTGTGAGTTTTGCTTTTCCGGGCATTTTCCTGTGACCTTATTTGGATTGAAAAATAAATTTTTGAAAGCATACTGCTAGGTGCTCAATAATTATTTAATGGAATTAAATCATTCCAAGGTTGCATTGTAATTTTGAAGGCTGGTAAAATGATTTTGTTTGATATTTTAAAAAATAGAACAAAAAGACTTCTTAGTAATTGTTTTAGCTAAAATAGTATTTTCTTTCATACTAAGGACATTAGAAAAATGAAAACAATGTTGACAGTGGATATTTATGGCCAAGTCCTCTACCATATTTTTTTTAAGTAGAAAAAATGTAATGATTGTTATTCCTTAAGTCTAAGTATATTGAAGGCAGTTGGTGGGCAGCTAGGTGGCGCCGTGGATAAAGCACCGGCCTTGGATTCAGGAGGACCTGAGTTCAAATATGACCTCAGATACTTGACACGTACTAGCTGTGTGACCTTGGGCAAGTCACTTTACCCTCATTGCCCTGCAAAAAAAAAAAAAGAAGATAGTTGCCTAGAACATGTATGTAGACTAGGCTTCTATTCATGATCCTTGTATTGAAGAGGGTTTATAGAATCATACATTTAGAATTGGAAGGTTATATAGAGGTAGTCCAATCTACCCATCCTCATTTTACAGATTTAAAGACTGAGCCCTGTAAAGTTTAAGTGACTTGCCCAAAGTCACACAGGTAATAGTCAGGAAACATTGCCCTTGAAAAAGAAAATAACTTCCCCAAAGTCACAGCTCTATAGAGCCAAGACTGGAATCCAGGTATTCTGATTCCTAGTCCAGGATATGTTTCCCAAACTAATGATGAAGTCATTTTTTAAATTACATTTTTTTCATTATCAGTCGTTTTTTTTCCTCTTCAGCCTTTCCCCCACCCCCAAAAAGAAAAAACACCAACCAAATGCTCTGTAACAAATACTCATCGTATTCCACAAATTCTTAGATTGGTCATATAAAAATGTTTCTTACTCTTCATGTTAAGTCTACCTATAACTGTATTTTAATGAAAACATTAATGAAATTAATAAATTAATGAAAGCCTGGTACCATGATAAGGTCTTGGAATATAAATATACAAGCAAGACAGACCCTGCACTTAAGGAAGTTATATAATTATTATTATTATTACTTATTAGAATAAGGGAAAACAACATATAGATGGGGAGGATGGCCTGGGTGTTTTGATCTGGATAGTTATGGGGATGGTGAGTGGAGTTGCCATAAGGCTAAAGTGAGGTGGTATGCCTTGAAGATGGTTGGAGAACAGCTGGGAATGGGTCTGGGTCAGACTATTTAAGGAGAACAGAGAACAGCTTAGGATCCCTAGGGTAAGATTTGGAGGGTTGGCTTGAGGTAGTGCCTGTAATGAAGTGGGTATGGTATTAAGATGGCTGGAGCATTGTGCAGTCCTTATTTTAGAGTGATCAGTATTGCCTGGTCTACACTGGGACCCCTCTGCTCCTAGGGTAAATCCTGTAAACTACAGGTTTTTTCACTATAAATTTTTTTTTAATAGTATTACTACAAATATATAGCAAGGAGTCATTTTTTTTTTAAATGGAAAAAACCATGTTGCCAGTTCCACATCTGATGTTTACCTTAAATTGAGAGTTGGGAAATGGGTAACACTTTTATATACTTATATATACTTGTCATTTTACTGTTCTGTTCTTAGTTACTGGGGTTGTAAAATGAGCGAGATTATATGGATTATCAGGTTACTTTTCGCTCTAAATTTATGATATATTAGCCTAAGAAAATATTGTCAATGCCCCTCATTACCTTCCTACTCCACTTCCCTCATGCTTTTCCTGGGCTTTCACATAATATAAGTAATATCAGACATTTGAATTATAGAGCATTCAAGCGTTACTACCTTGTTTACAAGTTTTGATGTTGAGGGGGAGTTCCCCGCTCCAGAAAGGCCACAGAGGACTTTTTTCCCTCTGAAAAGAAACACCAGTCTCTACCTTTTCCCTTGACAGTTTTAACATTTTATGTTTTTTTTAGAGTTTAAGTGTGGGTTTATATTGTCTCAATATTATCTCTTCCTGAAGTTTGTGATTGATTTTGCTGTGGTTTTTATCTTGTGCAGATCTAGAAACTTTAAAATTTCTGTTGAGCTTAGATCACTTGATAAATCAGAGGAACTTATTAATTAGACTTTTTCCTCCCTAAAAATGGACAGTCAGGATGGGTACAAGTTAGAACATTGCTTTCAGGCAGTGGTCCTCAAAGTGTGATTGGGGACCCATATTTTCATAATACTAAGACCACCTCAGTGGTATAGTAGATGGATTGCTGGTGTAGGCCTTTTGTCAGGAAAACCTGAGTTCAAATTTGATCTTAAGACACTTCCTAGCTATATGACTCTGGGCAAAATCACTTAACCTTTGTTTGCTTCAGTTTCCTCATCTCTAAAATGGGGATAATAATAGCTCCTACCTCTCCTGTGATTTGTGAGGATCAAATGAGATAAGATTTATAAAGAGCTTAGCACAGTGCCTGGTCCTTGGGTGCTTAATAAATGTTTGTTGCCTTCCCACCTCCCCAGTAAAATATTCTTTCCCTTATTTCCCAACTACATATCTATTTGAGGGCAGATTTTCTTCATATACTTAAGCTGAAACAATGTTTGCAATAAATTGATGTAGAAACAGATATGAGCATCAACTTGTGTTCTATTAAGCCAGACATTAAAGAGATTTGCAAAAAATATGTAAAGCAATGTTACTCTTTGAAAATGTAGTTATTTTCATAAAAATGTATTCCTATATTAATATGTAATGGGTTTTTAAATTATTATTTTAAAATGAATTAAGTCTTTTTAAAAATTTGTTTTAATTTCTATTACAGTAAATATTGAGAGCTGTCACCCACATAAACAAAAGCCCTTTGAGGTCCTCAATAATTATTAAGAATGTAAAGGACACTGTACTATTAGTTTTACTTAACTCTTTTTTCTCTGTTATAAGAGAATCCATAGGAATTGGGAATGATCTTTAAAGGTTTGTGATATAAAAACAAAGCATATCAATACAGTTTTAAATAATTTTTAATGCAAAGGGGTTTTGAGACCAAAAAACATGAGAACTGCTGCTTTAAAAAATATACTTTAGAATTAATTTATTATTATTTTTTAAGTTTCCAAATTCTTCTCTGGCCCCTCCCTCACCCATTGAGAAGGCAAGTAATATGATAGCAATTATACATATGAAGTCATACAAAACATATTAGCTATGTTGCAAAAAAAAGCAAGAAAAATAAGGTAAGTGAAAAAAGTATGTTTCTAGGTAACAGTGCAGTTTATGTTGGTTGCTTGACTACTATTAGATGAAACAGCAATCCCCCCTCCCCCTTTAATATTAACCCCTCCCCAGCCTCATAAAAAGATCTAGGTATTATTTCTATACTGATTAATAATAATGATATCTGCCATTTAAGTATGGATAATGTTAAGTTATTTTTATGTTATTTAATAACAGCCCTCTAGCAAAATGGCATGGGTGGACTTTCTTATTCCAAGTAAATTGGAGTTCCAGTAAGAATTTTTAAAGTGGTTCTAACAACTACCTGCCCTAAGAATCATATATCTAGGCCCTATATAAAGGAGAAGAGGAGACAAAAACTCAGTTATTTTCCACTAATGTGTTCCTTTCATCTGACACTTACTACCATGTTAACTATTATGACTAATACAATATAAATCTCTGTTCAAATGGATGTTTCAATGATGAAAAGCTGAAGACTTAAAAAAGAGTCAACTTTTTAAACCCTTCCTCCTTGAATCAATGTGGCAGCATTATTGACTAAGCTCTTTTTGCTTTTACTTTTTGCTATTAGTGTTCTTAGAATTATTTGGAGGAATATGAACTTTAAATGTCTCAGAAGACATTGTGAGGTCATTGGAGTCATGGCACTTTTTGGAACTGGAAGGGACTTTAGAGATCATTTACTTAATAAACTTCCCAAGTTTACAGATAATGAAACAATGAAGAACATAGAGAGGAAGTGACATAGCCAGGGTTACATGAGAAATCATTGGTAGAACCACAATTTTGCCCTTTCCCATACCAACTGTGGTATTGTGTCCTTTTTGTTTAAAACCAACCAATCAGGGCAGCTAGGTGGCACAGTGGATAAAGCACTAGCCCTGGATTCAGGAGGACCTGAGTTCAAATCCAGCTTCAGACACTTGACACTTACTAGCTGTGTGACCCTGGGCAAGTCACTTAACCCTCATTGCCCTGCAAAAAAAAACCCAACAAAAACAAAAAGCACCACCTAAAAAAAGCCAAACACACACCTGAATAATGTAGTCTACATGGTTTAAGTATTTTTTTTTTGTTGTGTGACCCTTAGCTGTGTGACCTCTTTGCCTTGATTTTCTCATCTGTAAATAAGCTGGAGAACAAAAGGCAAATCACAGTATCTTTGCCAAGAAAATCCCAAATGGGGTCACAAAGAGTTGGACATAACTGAAGCAACTAAACAAATGGTTACTTTTTTAGTATCCCAGAATCCTCAATCATAATGGAATTCATGGAGAAATCCAGGGTGAAGAAGAGAAATTAAAAGGAGAATAAGAAGCAGAAAACCTGATTATTCTTCTCAATAGACTTGTTTGAGTTGGTAGTGATTATGTATGTATGCTGAGTAGAGAATAGAAGTAGGAAAAAGGACGGGAGTAGGAAGTAAGAAGTTATCTTACATATCTTTTTTTTTTTTTTTTGGTGGGGCAATGGGGGTTAAGTGACTTGCCCAAGGTCACACAGCTAGTAAGTGTCAAGTGTCTGAGGCCGGATTTGAACTCAGGTACTCCTGAATCCAGGGCCGGTGCTTTATCCACTGCGCCACCTAGCCGCCCCTATCTTACATATCTTAAAACATAAATAACAAGACTTTAAATACTTAAATAAAATACTAATTTCTGATGTTAACAGTTAATTTTTTCTTTTAATTTGACAGGTGCTATACTTGGCAGATCAGAAACGCAGGAGTGCATCTTCTATAATGCTAATTGGGAAAAAGATAGAACGAATCGTACTGGTGTTGAACCTTGTTATGGTGACAAAGATAAAAGACGACACTGCTTTGCAACATGGAAAAATATTTCTGGCTCTATTGAAATAGTAAAGCAAGGTTGTTGGTTGGATGATATTAACTGTTACGACAGGTAAGTAACCAAAAGTCTTATTTTATGTGAAGCTCTGAAATATTTTTATTGAGTTACAGAGGAATACTAATACAAAGGATTTTAATGGGTTGCTATATTTCTATAATATTTACTTCTTTTTAGATAAAATTAGTGATCATATTTTTTAAAAGTAATAAGCAGGTTACATCTTTGGTCTGATATAAATAACTATCTATGTAGCAAATGTAATACCTATACTTAGAACTACTTCTCCCTGAAGTTAGGATTATTAAGTGCTTTTTGTCCATTTTCAAGGAAAACAGTTCTTGTTTTTCTAATTGCTTTAAAGGTTTCTTTGCCCAATCTATAGAGGAGACAAAGGCATTAGAAACCTTATTCTTTCATTTATTTTTTGTTTCCTTCCTTAAATTTCTTGAAGCATGTGATCTTATTCTATTTTATTTCTTTCAGAAGAGTCCTTTGTTTTCTTTCCCAAGAGACATTTTAACTTGACATTAAAATTACATTAGAAAAACCTTCTGATTTAAAAAGCCATTTCATTAACTGAACTTGTTTTAAATGTTTCATTTTGGAGTAGAGTGACATAGCGGTTGGATTTCTGACTAAAGGTGAGATACCCTAGTGAGATTTTCACAGGTATTTTGTGTTTATTGGCTAAACTGCTTGATTTTTATGAGGGCAGTGGTAAGGAGATTAGGGGGAAAATCCTCAGTTACCTTCCATTTCAGAGCTAAAGAGTGCTTAATTCATCATGTGACATCAGTACTAATTGGTACTCATTATGATCATCATTTAGCCTCCACATCTGAGCTTAGCTATATATCGTTAATGAGTGATAGATACATTTGAGCAACTCTATCCAAAAGGTGTTAGATCTACATTACATTCATAGGAAAATTACTTAGTCTATAAATTAGACAGACTTCATTTTCCCACTATTTATTTCTTTTTGTCCACATGGCCTTGTTAGAAGGGTGATATGAACTCACAATACAGATCGAAGCATATATTTTTCTTGTTCTTGTTTTTTTCTATTTTTGAAATGTGTAATGTGGAAATTTGTTTTGCATGACTTCCTATTTATAATGGATTATGTATTTTTTGTCTTCACAGTGGGTGGGGGGGAATTTAGAACTAAAAATAAAATAAAATGGAATGCAATAAATCCATTACTTCCTAGTAATTCTTAAGTTTATTGAGAAACAGCTAATGGATCAGAGAGTTTTTGAATTGTAAGTTATTATTGATCCACAAGTATAGATTGAGATCCTTGCATCCTTTTTGGCAAAAAGCTCTTCTTTTTCACTTTTGAATATCTTCTGATTGAAGGGGTTTCTGAGTTGGGGAGGTCTCTCTATACATACTTGGGGTATGAATAAGTCACTAAGCATTTTTGAAACATCCTTTATAATCCAGGGCCCTGTGCTAGGTACTGGTCAAAAAGCACCTTGTGAAGAAGGCAGCATGGCATGGAGCCTCTGCCATCTGAGACTTCTATTTCCCAGACATCTAATGCAAAAGATGTCGAACTTCTGTCCTAGTGCTCCTGGACCAGATTACAATGTAATAGAAAAATCTTAAACAAAGTAAAGAAAAATACAGCATAACACTGATATTGTTAATTTGTGGGTTTTTATTGTTGTTTTGTCAGCCTGCTTGCCCACAGGGATATATTTCTTTTTGAGTTTGACACCCCAATTTTACATGATTGTAGATCTGGAGCTAGAAGGGACCTTTGAAACCACTGACTCTCTCTTTTTAAGATGAGGAAAATTGAGGCTAAGAAGGGTTAATGACTTGCCCAAGGTCACATAGGTAGCTTTAAGCATATATGGTGGTGGTGATGGTGATAGATCCTAATAGGTCCCCTTACTGTTTTTAAAGGAACATAATTCCAAATGAGGAAAATTGTGATTAGTGTGAAGAGACTTTTGTGGAATCATAGAGATCTCCCCAACTCAGATTTAAATACAAATGCACGAAAGATAGAAATGAAGTCAGGTAATAAAGGGTGAATGAAGGTGGCAGAGTGTTGTAAAAACAGTGTCAGGAAGGCTAAAACTCAAAATGAGCTGAACAAAACTAAGGACAACAAAAGGATTTGTGTTGTTGCAGCTATATTAGGGGAGAAAAAAGGTCTAAGAGGGAGAGGACCTTCAATGAAGGATCGGTGGACCGAATAATGATTACTTACTACTGAGGGTGGGGCAGAGCTGCTCAGTTCATATTTTACTCCTGTTTTCTCTGTCAGCAATAATGACCCTTGCCCTGGAAATGACTAAGAAGGAGTTTATACCCAAGATAAGTAAGGATATAGTAAGAAAGCTCCTATCTAACTTCCCTTAATGAATTCAAGTGACCTGGTCCAGATGAATTACACCTTGAGTAATAAAGGAACTGACAGATGTGTTCATGGAGTCACCGTCAGTGAAATTTGAAAGATCATAGAAAATGGGAGCCATACCACAAAATTGGAGAAGGGCAAATGTTCTGATTTTCAAAAAAGGGAAGAAAACAATGTCTGCAAACTATAGATACTTTTTAACTTTGCTTCTTGGGAAAATTCCAGAATGGGTCATTAAAGACCTGCCTGGTGAACATCTAAAAAGAAAAGCAGTGTTTACAGAGAGCTAGCTTGGCTTCATCAGGAGCAAGTCATGCCACATTACCCTCGTTTTTTTTTTTGATGGATTTCTCAAATAGTAAATAAAGAAGATGCTGTGGATGTAGTTTACCCAGATTCCAACAAAGCTTTGTATAAAATATTTCTTACTATTTTTGTGGAGGTGGAGGAATTTGGGTTCTATTAAATGGATTTAGAAGTGTTGGAAAAGCCTTACTAAAGGGTTGTTTTTGTGTGTCAGTGGTCAGCAAGGCAGAATGTAGGACTCTAATCTTTGCTGGGCTCAGTGCTGTTTTACCTTTTTATCCGCCATTTGGATAAAATTATAGATAGTATTCAGATCAAATTTTTGGGTGACAAAGCTGGGAAGGGATAGAAAACACGGTAGACGACAGAGTTATCATCTGAAAGGACCTTGACAGGCTTAGAGCAACAGACTGAATCTATTTAATAAGATAGAATTCAAGAGGGATAAACATATTAGAATTAGGCTAAAAAAATAACTTTACAAGTACAAGATGAGGAAGATAGAGTTGGACATTAGTTGTCCTGGAAAAGATCTGTGGGTTTTAGTGGATAACAAGTTCAGTATAAATCAGTAGGATGACATGGGGGCTACAATACCCATGCACTATTGGGCTTGATGAAGAGAGGCATATCTTTCAGGAATAGGGAGGTGAGAAGAGCCCACCTGGACCACCACCCTTGTCAGACCTCCCCTCTTGTTCAAAGTTTTACAAGGAGATTGATGAACTAGAGAGTGTCCAAAGGAGGGCAGTGGGAAAGGGGAAGGGTCTTTACTCCATTTAATACAAGATGGTTAAAGGGCCTGGGGATATTAACCTGGAAAAGAAATGAAAGGGTCTTCATGAATTAAATAGTGATTAGATTTGTCCGGGCCCCATAGGCCAGAATCGGATGTGATGGGTGGAAGGTACAGAATAGCCAATTGAAGCTTATGTCAAGAAAGATAGCCTGATAATTAAGACATTCCCAAAGCAGAATGTTTGCCTTATGCAGAAGCTAAACCACTCCTTGTTAGCCTTCTCAGTTGATTGGCCACTCCTGGAGGAACATTTTGGAAAATCTGGTGAAACTAAGAGAATTATAAAAGATTAAAAACTAAACACAATCTAGACCACTCATTGACAGTCAGCTATGGCAGCTAAAATGAATAGTTCTATTACACAATGTTCCTTAGCTTCGTTCTGGGGGAAAAGTTCAACATTTTTGAGTTTTGTAGTTTTTAAATGTTTTGTTTGTTGTTTGCTTGTTTGTTTTTAAGGAACTGTAATTTCTTGGGTGTAAGGAATTCTTACAGTCTAGTGCCTTAACCAGGGTGACACAGCTTCTGTGTGGCAGAGGCAAGGACTTGAATCTAGGTTTTCGGGCTCAAAAGCTAGCTCTGTTACTATGCCTTGCTACTTCTCATCTTAAGCATCAGCTTTTCTAAATGAGTTAAAAATGAATAAGATTATAGGAAAAAGGGAAAATAAAGGGAAGGGCTCAAAAATGCATAAAATAGGTAGCCAGAGAATGAAACATAAATTTAAATGGTGAAAAGTAATTTTCATAAAAATTGGTCAGCTGATATGTTTATTAATACTGAATCTACCCTTTGCTATCTATTAACTAGAT
Source organism: Dromiciops gliroides (assembly GCF_019393635.1). Lineage (NCBI taxonomy): Eukaryota > Metazoa > Chordata > Mammalia > Microbiotheria > Microbiotheriidae > Dromiciops > Dromiciops gliroides. Next base: position 361,585,702 of record NC_057863.1, on the reverse strand, counting down.
GACCATGGACATTACTTTTTTATTAGAATTTAATTCTGCTAAAATTTACTGAGACTTTCTTAAAAAAATTCAGCTTTAGGACTGAATGTATTTGTAGTTGTGAGTTCAACATCTCACTCCAACGAGAAGATCACAGGTTATTTAAAAAATACATCTTAAATTTGTTTGATGAATTTTTAACTAACTTTTGGTTTAAATTAACCAAGAAAGACTCAATAATTTCAATGTTTTCTGTTTGTTATATACAGGTCCGATGTTCAAGGCCTGATTTTGCTTTATTATTTAGGTTTATTTTGGTAGAGTCCATGTCCTTCATCTTAATGTTTCTGTATAAAACACCTTTTAATAACATCATATTTATCTGTTTTGTATAGAGTTCTCAGAAAGGCAGAATGCTTCTTTAGTTGTATATTTATACAATTGAGTTATATCTGCATGTTTATTACACCAACACTGCCCCATGTGTTTAGGGAATGTAAACCTGCTACTGTTAAAATGACAGAGCATATTCCAAGGCCAAACATAACTGAATTTTGTAATCTAATGATCCCTGCCATTAACTTGAATTGTAGAATTGATAGTATGCTGCCTTTTTCTTAATAGGTGGGGAGGAGAATTTTATTTCATATAATCATTGAGCATAAGATATTCTTAGAACATATGACTACTAACACTGTCATACTCAAGGATTTAAAAAGATACATTTTTTTCAGCATTGTTGCTGTTCCCTTCACCAACTTCATGTTACAGTCCTTCACTATCTTAGTAGACCTTCATGTTTTGCTGTTGTCAACACCTAGTATTCAACCTTCTCATAATGAACCCTTCTGAACTTAGCCTAATTTTAAGGTACTAGTGTCTGTCTATCTGTCTCTCTTTTTGCTGGACATTAGGTTGATAAAACCTGTCAGAGGGTTGCACTTCCTTGATTACCGAGAATCATGTCTATATCACAGTGAGGCATCTCAATAAGATTTCAGTACTACTAAACAGGAGGATACATTCTCACAACTTTCTGATTTAAAAAAAGAAAAGAAAAGAAAAAATTTAGATCACTTTAATGATGATTATTAGAAAACAATTCAAAGGAACAAGAAACCAAACTTTAAAGAATTAAATATAGAAAGGGCTTTTGATCAGAAAAGATCCAGTAACAGGATGCTATGCCATTTTTGCTAAATGAATCAATCAATGGACCATAATCAATAAAATGTTAAATTTAACAAATACAATATTCATTAATTTATTTTAGTGCTGACAATTTTAAAATAAAACTTTTTATAGTTTATGAATCAAAAGGCTGCAATTTTAATTCTTTATCTTTCTTGTTTGTTTATAGGAATGATTGTGTTGAAAAAAAGGACAACCCCGAAGTATATTTCTGTTGCTGTGAAGGCAACATGTGCAATGAAAGGTTTTTCTATTTTCCAGAGATGGAGATCACAATACGTAAGTTAGCAGGTGGGGGAAAGGTCTAATCAACCAGCCAGTTAAAATTCAGTCTTTTTATGATTTTGATAGTTGTAGGTAAGATTTAGATTTATTCCATTTTCCGTTTTTCTCTTTCCTTACTAAGTTTTTGAGCCATCAGTAAGTATTTATTAATACAACGTTTTGTATATCAGTTTGGAATGTAATTATTTTTCTTATTGACAGCAACTTCCAATCCAGTTACACCCAAGCCACCCTTGTTCAGCACCTTGCTTTACTCATTGGTACCTATCATGCTAATTGCGGGAATTGTGCTGCTTTCATTTTGGATGTATAGGCATCACAAATTGGCATATCCTCCTGTACTTGTTCCAACCCAAGTAAGTTATTCTATTATGTTCATTTTTACTGTTGTTTCAAAACAATATATGTTAGGCCTTTTTTTGGCTTTGTTTGTTTTATAAGAAAGGTTTTGCTAAGTCATTAAAAGTCTGGTTGGTTTTTGCTTTTGCTAATACAGGTACATGTAGAGAAATTCAGTGACTTGGTGAAAACTTTTTGGGACATTAAGAACAGTGTCCTGTTTTTAGTTAGTTTATAGAGTTATATTGTCATGGAGATTTTGGTTAATTCTGTTGCTAATTTATCATGCCAAAGTCCCTTCTTTCCTAGAACCTGAGGTAGGATGGATGGGGGATGAAGTAGGGAATAGGGCAACATTCCAGTTCTTCTTTGGAGAATTTTATTTTCATTCTACCACTTCTGGGAGGGTAAAAATAATTCCAGAATGCACCCTGTTAGGTTTCTTCCTTTTTCCTTACTCATTCATGGGAAACAGAGGTGGGAGCAGGTTGACCATTCCAATTCTTTTTTCCCTTACCTCCAATCCAGCTTCTCCCTCAAAAGCCTAGTTCAAAACTCAGCAAGCCACCTTTCTTTTTTCTTTCTTTCTTTCTTTCTTTCTTTCTTTCTTTCTTTCTTTCTTTCTTTCTTTCTTTCTTTCTTTCTTTCTTTCTTTCTTTCTTTCTTTCTTTCTTTCTTTCTTTCTTTCTTTCTTTCTTTCTTTCTTTCTTTCTTTCTTTCTTTCTTTCTTTCTTTCTTTTTGCAGGGCAATGAGGGTTAAATGACTTGCCCAGGTTCATACAGCTAGTAAGTATCAACTATCTGAGGCCGGATTTGAACTCAGGTCCTTCTGAATCCAGGGCCAGTGCTTTATCCACTGTGCCACCTAGCTTACCCCAGCAAGCCACCTTTCTTGATAGATCCTTCTCACCTCGAGGAAGTGGGAAGGAGTAATAGCATAAAAATTTCAGAGGATGTACCTTATAATAAGCATTTTATTTTAAGAAAGAGCATCAGAATAACACAGTTTTTTGTTTTCTGTTTTTAAAAGAGAGAAGGTACCTAGGATAAAGAGTAAGAGCTTTTAAAGTGCATCTCTTTTGTCTGCACTCATTCTGGAGTGAATTTCATTTTCTAATAATGTCTCCCAAACCTTTTTAGTGATAGTTGTCTTTCTGAGTTTAGTTTCTAAGAAAGTTACTGATAGCTTAGTTTTGGGTGATCATATTAAACAAACTAGATTTTCCTTACCTTGGATCACAAGAATATATGACACCTTATAATATAAGTATGGTACTATGGCCCAGAAAGTTGAATGCTTGATTGTGTTTGTTCTGGACTTCTCTAAACTCTGGGCTATTTGTGTTTCTTTTGATTTAAAGATCAGATTACCTTGCCCTTCTGAACCTCTTGCTTTATCTTTGTCTGTGTAATAGCTGTAGAATTACTGGGAAAAGGAAATGGTCATCTTATAATTTTAGGTCCCAAATAACTTATTGCCCTGATGATTTATTTACATAATACATTTCTTTCTCATGACTTAAAGTGATTTTTTTTTGCATTAGTTCCCTGATCCCTTAATCTACATAAGATTAAAAAAGGTCACAAAGGTAAAATACCTATAAAGTAGTACTTAGTTTCTAAACTTTTAAATAGCTATGGTTTAAATATAGTGGAAACAATTGGTTTGTAATTCTAGAAATTTATATTTGTATTAAAAATTGATCCAACCAACATTTCCAAATTTAGGTAAGCCATGATTCTTTCCTTCATAGAATTTATAGTCCAGCACGGGGAATAAGTTACAAACACAAATAATTCACTACTTTTTGTGCCAAGTTCATTAGAGAATTATTTGAAGTTTTATGGTGAATGCCTTTATTGACTGAGACCTGGTGGGAGCAGGGGAGTGCTGGTCAGAGAAGGGTGCATGGAGGAAATGGCACTGGGCTTTAAAGGATGGGTAGGAATTCAGTAAGTGAAGAAATGGAGAGAAACTGTGATTGAAGACTGGCAGATGAGAAGGTGAGCACAAAGCTGAGAAGAGGGAGAGAGTACATGAGTTTAGAGATTATGTGAAATATGATGTAATGAGAAAATGTGAGAAAACCACGTTAGTGTATAAAGCACCTTTCTAATAGCAACTTTGGGAGGTAGGTAGTGGAAGTATTACTAACTTCATTTTTACAAATAAGAAAGCTGATGTTCAAAGGGTTTGTGTTAAACATAGATAGTAAGTCTCAGACTTGGGACTCAAACCCAGGTCTCCCAAGTATGGTACTCTTTGTAGTAAGCCAAAATGTCCAAAGAGCATTTAAAGGCCATCTGCTTTTCTTATATCTGAAAGACACTTCAGTTTGGCTAGCCATAGTACATAGTTTGCCTTTTTTCCCCTATAGTAATCATTGTTCTTTTATCTTAAGATTTCAAATCAGAATACATTGTATATAATTGTCTAAGACATTAACAATTTGGGTTTATAGGTATAATCACAAATTTAAGGTTCACAATAATATGAAAACCTGGTATTTATCTAAATAATATATAAGAGATGCTTTTCCTGAATCCTGGATAACATAGAGTTGCCAAATAGTTTTCTTTGGGGGACTGTTTGTTCGAAGCTTTAGGCTTTTTTATTAAATATACTCAAGATCATTCATGAAGAACTTAGAGATAACTGTCTCTATAGGACTTGAATTATTTGTCCCCATGACTTTTACTTTAATATATTCGTTTCACTTATATGTTACTGCATTGATTCCTTGTTTTGAATCCTTATAAACTGGGTGGTTTATTGAGAAGAGGGAATAAATTAGGTTTTATGAATTATGTTTAAGTGGACATTTTCATTACTCTTATTAATGTGTAATGAAAGGAATGTTGCATAAATGAACTACCCAGCCATCACAAATACAGAATGGAGCATGTTTTAAATATGCTTTGTGCTTTGTGTATAGACATGGGGTTCTCCAGGAACTATTTTTAATTTTATATTATTTATGTAAGGTTACTTGGTCTTCTGTTTCAGAAAACAGAACTTTATTCTATTTAACTTAATGGATATTCCTGTCATTTCAAGATTTTTCCCCTGTATGATGATTAGTGTCATTTATAGTACTTACTGCCTTTGAGAATTTACAAGAAGGTTTGTTTTTTTACTCGTCTCATTATTGACCTTAAGATACTATGAAATTCTCTTCCTGAAGATACGTCATCAGAATATTCAGCAATTATGGAATGCTTGTTATGTGTATAAAACTCTACCAACTTTTGGACTACATAATGATTTAAATACTAAATTGAATGCATTAATGCTAATATACCTAGAACTAGGGGGGAATTTAAAACAGAATAAAGACACTGCTATACTTTTAACATAGTTTAATCCTTTAGAACACTGGTTTTCAAATTGGGAGGGATTAAGGAGAAATGAAAGGATTACTAAAATGTGTGAATATTCATGCGCATATATGTATATGTGTATGTGTATATACACACATATCCACATCCACTTATATGTACATTTATATTCCAGGGTTGTCCGGTTGTCCTGGCTTTAGTGCTTCTTGAACTGTAGCTGCTGTGTGTTTTGTGATGGGCAAGTGAGGGAGGAGCTGAAATTTTGTGTTTGGGGGTGGGGATGGAAGGAATAAAGTACCTTTTAGTTTATTGGGAAGGCAACGTGATTCAATGGAAGGAGTGATGAATTTGGAGTCAGAGGGCTGGATTTAAGTTTTGCTTCTTTGACTTACATCCTTTGTTACTTTGAGTAAATCATTGCTCATCTCTGCCTCAGTTTCCTTTTGTGTAAAATGAGTCAGATTTGATGACTTCTAAGGTCTTTTCCTGCTCAAAATCTGTGATTCTATAATTATGTTTTTTGAGAAATTAATTCTGTATAGCTAATAGCTTGCAATTTGAACACTTTTATTCCTTCATATCCCTATATTAAAAATTCAGCATTAACATTTATGTCAATTAAACAGTAAAGATCTTTCTTACATGTTAGCCACACATATTTGCTCATCATTTCTGCAGTATTTTCACCCCAGAGAGTTCAATCACTATAGTAGGCTGTGAAGTAATGGTTACTATTTCTTTACTCAGTGAATTTTTTTTCCAAAGCTTTGGTTAAAAATCTAATTGTATATATGACTTGGCACCAAATGAAAGCAGAAATTTTATATTGTGGTTACTCTAAGATTTCGGTATTCCAACTTAGCAATGTGCATGCTTCATTATAGCGTTGGAAAGCTTGCCCACAACTGTGTTTGAGAAGAAATTTATAGTGGCTGATGAGTGAACACCAAGAGCCTTATTTGTGCTCTTAGTCCAATTATTAAACTTTCCTATTTCCTCATGGGAGTGGTCAGCAATCCTTTGGGAAATTTCCCAGAAAATTGAACATTCATGTATTTTCCCAAGACTCCATCTCTGAATGATATTAGAGAATTGTTTTCACCCAAGGAATTTATAGTTGCTGATTATTAGCATCACGAGGACATGTTGTAGGACATAAATGATGAGAGTCTCAAATCATAATACAAAAGATAGTCTGCCATCTGAAATTGAAAATAAAAATGAGTCAGAGCTATGGAATGTGAGAGAGGAATGGGTTTTACTACCTGTTGAATTTTTGTAAATGTGCTCAGATTATTATGCAACATACTGTCATTATATCTCTGCAATAAATTAAAGGTGAAGCCTAAACAGTTGAACCTTTCTTTGTTAGGTGAAATCTGTCTGCGTAATCTTGAGTTTGTGAATCTAAAACTATCAACTGAATCATCTTTTAATTCACACTACACAAATACCTTTAACCGGTGCAATGGCTTTTCTTTGTCTGTAGGCAGGGAAAGACTTCATAAACATCAGTGGATAAATGAAAGGTAAACCAGTTTTCCTGTGGCCATGAGTCATAGATTTACAAGGATACTAATCCATGGACTCCCTTTTATTTAAAACAAAACAAAACACCAAACCCAACCTTTCTGTGGTTGAATATTAATATAATCTTTATGAGGCTTCTTACATCTTCTGGCGACCCACATACAAGTTCAAGTTCCTCACATGGAAGATTCATATTTGTAGCTAAAAAGAGTTTACTTTCTAAGCAAATGAAATTTGGGCCCTAGGAATTGCTTGATTTACAATAGCAGGGATATAACATTAGGGATTGTTTCTAAAACAAATGTATTAATTGCATCTTAATAGATGATCTTACAGTGTTGAAATATAAATGTTTTCTTTCTTGATAGCCATACCAATCAAGTCTGTTTTTTGCTTGTTTGTTTTGTGTGTGTGTGTGTGTGTGTGTGTGTGTGTATGTGTGTGTATATGTGTGGTGGTGTTGTTGTTGTTTTAACCATTAATTAAGTATAACACAGCATCTAGGTTTTTCTCCAAAAAAGACTAATAAAAATGTTGCACTGTCCCTGCCTGACTTTTTTGTGGTGTTTTGAAAAACTGAGTCAGGCAAATTCCAATCGTTTTGAATGTAAAAAAGTGAACATATTTGACACCTTAGATTACTATACACTGGGAAATCCATGCTGAGCTTCAAAACTTTTACTCATTGAACTTTTGTTTGTGGACAATACACAAAAAACAACTATGCACCAAGGATACAGGAAGATGTGGTTATTGTTAAATTGGTAACAAATTATAGCATTCTTATTCTGCCGCCGCCCCCCCCCCCCCCAATCATTTAGGAGTTAATTACATGTGAATGTATGTATGAGTAGTCTTGTAATTAGTCACTTCTACTAAAGGATCTGTTATGGCTTTTGTGCAGAAATGGGCACATAAATAGATCGAATCTGCTCAAATACAAAGGAAAACTTAATTCAGGACTCAAGTGGTTTTTTTGTTTGTTTGTTTGTTTAAGGCAGTTGGGGTTAAGTGACTTGCCTAGGGTAACATAGATAATAAGTGTCTTAGGCTTGATTTGAATTCAGGGCCAGTTTTATCCACTGTGCCACTTAGCTGCCCCAAGATTCAAAGTAATTTTAAAAATACTGCATTAAAGACCAACTAAAATGTTTATTTTAATTTTTAGAACTAAAGTATATGTTTTATTAAAAAATCACCTGTTTAAAAATAACTTGAATTATATCTCCCACTTTCCCCATCAGATTTGGAAAGACCCCACATGCCTATTAACTGAGGTATATTTTTGGATGTTGACTGTCTCTTTCTGCTTGCTGAGCCATGTTATGAAGAGGGGAAGACTGTACTCTTCTTTTTTCTGGACCTTCCTGTTATTGTGGTCGTCCCCTCCCCCCCCCACGTTCCTTTCAGATCCATTTCCTTCTGTTAGCCTGGGAATAAACAAATAAATGTTAATTTTCAAGTGATAAGATGCTTGTCTATAAAAGGCCAAGAAGCATTTAGATTTTTTTTTTTAATTTCCAAATGTAGTAGGATTTATATTATCTCACCCTTCGGGTGAATTATAGGAAGACACTGCTTCAGTTTTTTTGGGCAATAAATGGGGTTTGGGCACAGCTAGGTGGCGTAGTGGATAAAGCAGGGGCCCTGTATTCAGGAGGACCTGAGTTCAAAATCCAGCCTGACACTTGACACTTACTAGCTGTGTGACCCTGGCTAAGTCACTTAACCTTCATTGCCTCACAAAACAAAACAAAATGCAGTTGTTAAGGCATTCTCTCTAGGTTGATTTTGGGGGGCATCTTTAGATCTACAGTAATTCTTTTTTTTGGAGGGGTGGGTTGGACAAAATATTTTTCATTGAATTAATTCCCTTGTTATCTTAGCATGCACAGGGAACCATTTTATTTTTCAAACATATTTACCATGTTAATAACAAGAAATTCTAATTATTCAAGAAGGTTTCATTTTTTTATCCATTTTCAGAAAATCATATGGATCATCATAAGGAATACTCTGGAACTTGTGCTTGCATAGGTGACCCTTGCTACAAATGAAGATCTAGCATCTTCTCTGGCAGATAATTGGGTTTTCCTTCCTGTTCCTCTCCTCAGAACCTAGAGGTTGTGTTCAGTAACCGGGGTACTCAGGCTGGTTTAGCTGCCAGCCTGAAATATACATGCTGCTGAAAAGATGCAGGACTGTATTCTCAACATCCTGTTGCCCAGGCCAAGGTCAATGAGCTGGGGAGAACAAGAATTCAGATAGTGCCTCTGTTGAATAGCTAGCTAGCTGATGAGGAGAGAGGAAATCACTGGATCATCAGTTCCATTAACCAGTTGGCTTAGGTTCTTCTGCAGGGGGAAGAAGGATGACTGACTTATAGTGGGAGAGAGGGAGAGGATCTTGCTTGGTTTCCACAGTTGCAGTCGTTCCATTACCATTGTTTTTCCAGGGGATATTCAACAACCATTCAAGTTGAAGTGCTAATGGATACTGTGAAGGGACTACTTACTCTCTGGCTTGGGATCTACTTCAAGCTGTATTGTTGTTCCTAGACTGCCTATATCATTGCTTCTCCTGATACCTTGCCTGCCTGCCTGCCTGCCTGAGAACAGAACTATAACTAAATACAATCATTTTAATGAGCCTTTGTACCAGGGCCAACCTCTGCTCTCTTCACTTAAAAAGGTGAAGTGGCTGGCCCTGCTTGGTCTGGCCCTGAGTCACCTGAGTGCCTGTGCTGATTGCAACTTCCCAGGGTTTGCTCCACTGTGGATCTTGAAAGCTCAGAGTACTGGATCTTCAGAACTTTTTATGACATTTCAGGACAGAGTTCTATAGACCTCATAAACTCTGTGATGTCCCAGGCTGAGTTCTCCTAGTCACTTCTAACTTTTCCCTTCCAGCACCCTCTGTTATGGATTTCTGATGACCTCAGGGCTTTCTTGAAGGAGGCTTCTATTCTTTGAGCCTCCAGACCCAGAGACTTGCAGCAGTACTTACCTATGGTTCATCTCTTTTCAATCTAGGAGGCTGCCAGATTTTTGTTGTTGTTGTTTGTTTTTCCTGTGCTAGTGCTGGAGGCTCTTTTCCTCTTGCCCTCAGGCCTTGGCTAACTTTGTTCAGTTCTTGGCTGGAAGGTATCACTTTCTGTAGTTGCTCTCTGGATTTCTTGGTCATCATTTTGCCTAGAGCAATTTTTAGATTTTTGATGGAATAGGAGTTGGGCAACTGATCAGCCTGCCTTCATATAGGCAACCATCTTGTTATTTATGTTTTAAGTTTATTCTTCATCTTGTTATCTTTGTTTTCTATTTATTCTCCATTATCTGCCTTAGTTAATTATTTTCTTGTGCAAAGACATGGTTCCCTTTAGACTTAACATTATCATTTTTTGTTTGTGCGTTTAGAATTTTTTCATGAAAGCATCTTTCTTTCTTTCTTTTGAAAGCATCTTTCTTTTACTTCTCCTATACAGAATTTTATGCTACAGTATCCTACCTATTCTTTCTCTGGACTCTTAGAAATTTTATCTCCCAGAATCTAGAATTATGGAATAATACATAGATTTGGAAGATCCTTTAGTGATTTTCTCATCCAAACCCTTCATCCTACAGCAGAAAACTGAGGCAAAGGATGATGAAATGCTTGCCTGGGTTTTATCTTTGTGATATATCAAGAACTCTACTATGGAATAGCCCTTTCCTCCCAAGTTTCCTCTTTAGTGATCAGGATCAGATCTAAGTAGTTTCCCTGGTCATGTCTTCTGTCTTTTGAAGAATAAGGATTTCATTAAGGCAAGTCAGTTATTAATTAGCTTCTTGACTTTAGTACTACGACTACCCTGAAATGTTGAGAATATATTTGCCCAGCAATTAAAAGACATCATTGAGAACCTTAAGATCTGCCTTACATGTATATGATAGCTTTTTTTTTATATTTCCTCTCAGTTTCAGCTTACTTGATGGTTTTGATTAAGTAGCGGTATCTTTTAGAGAAATCCTTAAAGTCCTTAAAGTTCTTCATCAAGGTATGGTTAGGTCAGGTGCTTTGAACCTCAGTGTAGTCTTAGAAGTGATGAGGCTGGATTAAATCAAGAATTAATTAAAAGGGGGGGACAGCTAGGTGGCACAGTGGATAAAGCATCATCCTTGGGTTCAGGAGTACCTGAGTTCAAATCCAGCCTCAGACACTTGACACTTAACTAGCTGTGTGACCCTGGGCAAGTCACTTAACCCTCATTGCCCTGCCAAAAAAAAAAAGGGGGGTCTAGAAAGGGAGTTAAATGAGAAGAACTAGAAGGATTAGGAATTGATAATAATTTTGAGATGTAATACTTAGATAGAATTTTAGTTAGTGTGGTATAATCGAGTGTTACATTTGAAATAAGGAAGTTCTGGGTACAAACTTCGCCTCAGATACTTCTAAAAAAGGTGACTCTGGGCAAGACACTTACCTTCTCCAGGCCTCAGTCTCCTCATTTGTAAAATGAGAGAATTTGGATGATGTCTTAGATTCCTTCCATATCTAAATTCATGATCCAGTTAAGGCATCTGAAACTATTTACGTTGATGGAACTGTTAGCAAGTTGTACCTGTGTTCCCAAACTTAACATTTGTTTCCTTTAAACATATCTTCTTCATACGTTTATCAGCAGTTATAGATGAAAATTATATAAGCAATAAAATAAATATACTGATTTGGCTATTTTGATAGATTATTAATCGCATCAATATGAGTACTTCTTGTAATGCGGAACAGAAAGAGGAGATAGAATGTTTCATGTGAGGAACAGCACAATAGTCAGTTTAGCTATTATATATATATATATATTAGTGTAGAAACAATTAGCCGGTTTGCTTATCATAGGAAGAGTATGATAAGGTTTTAAAGGTAGGTTGTATTCAAGCTGTGGAAATGATAGTGCCTTTGCTAGAAACAGGGATGTTGGAAGAGCAATAGATTTTTGCAGAAGATAGGGAGTTCTGTTTTAGAATTGTTGAACATGAATTGAATATGGGATCTGCTCTTTCAGTGAACTTTTTGGGACAAAGGCTCAAGAAAGAGACTGGGGCTGTAGATAGAGATTCAGTAATATTTTGAATAGAGATGGAAATTAACCTTTGGGAACCAGAGAGGTCATCAAGTGACAGTGACAGTGAAGAAGGAAAATAGAAGAGGACAGAGGACAGAGTTTTAGGGAAGACCCAAGGTTAGGGGGTATAAATATGGATGATCAAACAAAGAAAATTAAGGAGCCATTGGATAGGAGAACCAGGAGAGCATTATTGGAGGGTGGTCTGCATGTTGCAGAAATTTCCAGAATAATAAAGAATTACAAAAGGTCATCAGATTTAGCATTTAAGAGACCACTGGTAACTTTGGAGAGAATAGTTTCAGTTGAATGAGGTGGGGACCTACCCAGTTCTTTGCTCACAATATGTTGCTGTTCATTCATTGCCACCATGTACCTCTCTCTTGCCGTTTGGGTTAATTGAAACTTTAATTCTTCAAAAATTGTGGTTTTCCATGATTCATGGTCATGCAGCATCATTAGAACAATATTAGGGGCAGCTAGGTGGAGCAGTAGATAAAGCACCGGCCCTGGATTCGGGGTGACCTGGGTTCAAATCCAGTCTCAGACATTTGACACTCAACTAGCTGTGTGACCCTGGGCAAGTCACTTAACCCTGATTGCCCCCCACACAAAAAAGAATAATATTAATATTAAAATGATGGGCTTTGATTCTGGGAAAAGCATGGGGTCGTTAAACTTGTGGCTTAACTTCCCAAAGTAATTCAGTACTCTCTTCTCTTATTTAGATAAGGTCTTGGATCAATATCTGTCCATTATTATCTAGGTATCCTCTGTGTCTAGCGTTGTTCTTGGAACATAATTGATGCTCAGCAAATGTGTGAATTGAATTGAACCCCTGGTGTTTGTCCAGGATATTCTTATTGATGAATCAACTCTATGCATTGTCTATCCTGTTTTGATATTTCATGATTTTTCCATTATATGTTCCTCAGTGGATGAAAAACAGTTATCTTATTTTTATGACAATATGAATACTGTAGTTGACACCAATTTGATTATTCATTCAAATATAGACCACTTCAGATCTTGCTTTTGCCCAAAGAGCAACAGCAACCTTCAGTATAGCCTGTAAATGCACTCTTGGGTGGAGAATTTATGATTTAAGATGATATCTTTGGAGCTATATGGAACTCTATTCATTTTTAAGTGTAAGGGGAAGAATATCGCTTAAATTTGTTCTGTACGGTTTTTCAAGATGTGTCATTTTAAATGGAGAGGATAGTAGCAAAGATGACATATTATGAGAAAGTCCGGAAGAAACCAACAAAAAAAGTGATTAAGAAAAAGAGCAATGAGGATCAATATGAACAGAACATTGTTATTCAAATTGGAAAAAAGTATAATTCCAAAATAAACATGTATTTTTGAATATAATAAGTGTATTCTTACTGTCGTATACTTGCCGTTCTAAATTCAGAGAGACTTGTCATGAGATTAGCTGACTGGTGAAAAATTTTTTTTAGACCATAGTAGCTCAAGAAACTACTAATGTATGGAAAGCTTATTATACTGTATTGTTAAAAGATATATCATCCTGGATGGTATTGGTAGCCTTTGGAAGAATTAATCAGTTTACCAGAATATTTTTTTCCCTTTAAAAAGACTGCATTTTAGGGCATTGTCCAAATTTGGAGGCATCCTGTATTCCCACCAGTAAGCCACTATTTTTCCATATTGTTTGGAAAGTGGGAGAGTGGAAAGGGAGTAGAGAGTTTCCACTGAGGAAAAAACTCTTCCCTTAAAGATTGCAGGTCTGCCAATTTATGGTCTAGAGAGATGCCTCAGGCACAGAGAGGGTTAATTGACCTCCTTGGACTCACATAGTCCTTTTCAGAGGTAGGACTCAAATCCAAGTTTTCTAGAATCTGAGGCCATTTCTCTATCGACTACACCTTCTTAGCATATTGTCATTATAATTCTGTTATGTTTGGTAATAATCATCTATAAATTTTATATTTATCATCTGTAAAGTTTATTTTCTCTTTTTGCAAATTTGGTCAGTCATTCAGCAATCATTTATTAAGCAGACGCCAACAAGCACTAGAGATGCAAAGAAAGGCAGAAACATTGTTCATTCTCTGAAAGAACTAATAGTCTAATTGAGGAGACAACATGCCAACAACTATGTACATATAAGATATATGCTGTGTGAATGAGAGGTGATTTCAGAGGGAAGGCTTTATATTTTACTTGGAATTTGTTTAATACAACATGTAGTTGGACGTTGAAGGTATTTTATCTTTCTTCTAGCATTGTTCTTTTCATGTTTCATACATGCAGAATCTCGTTTTTAATATTGAGGTTTAGATAATAAGGCTATTTTTCTAGCACCATCCACATATAACAGTGTTATGTTCATGTGAATATAGCAAAATCAGCTTCTAGTTTATTTGTTAGTATTATTGAACAAAAGTACTGTCCTTTTATGCTAAGAATTATGGGTGATGCCTGTATTTGAATACAGTGATATTTTTGTCCTTGAGCACACACGTGACCCACAAGTTTTCGAAAGCCTTGTCCAATCTTGTTATGGTATGTCCAATTGGTATGAATTGCTGTATGAGTTTTGCTATGGAGCTGATAAAGTAGCTTCATTCCAGAACCAGCTAAATAGATTATGATTCCTGGATGAATTTCAAATGGTCTAGAAGTAATATGATGGCTGGGACCTAGAAGGAAGACAAGAAAAAAGTGAAGCATATGGCAGTGGTACAAGTGAATAAAACCCAAAATTTAGTGAAATTCTTTTTTTAAGTTTGATTTTTATACAGATCTTTAAAACTCAGAAACATACTCAACTATGTATTTTTTAGTTTTCCATAGTATAGTTTTAGTTCAGTCTTCATATACGCAGAGCATACTTTTCTAGATATTTGAATTTTATGGGCTATATCAATTTTTAGGTGGCTAAACGATAGAAATATTGTTTGTTCTTAAAGAGCTTTTAATGCTTTTCTATAAATGGTGGTGGTGTCATTAAACAAATGGTGTTAGATTTCAGAAGTTGCTATATATGTGTAACGTCACTGCCCATGGCCTCTTAGAGACCCACTCTTTGTATATGTCCTACCTGTACGATATAGGAACTATTTAATTTTTTGTCTTTGTAGCTCAGCACTTAGAACATAGTGCTTACTAAATACCTGTTGATTGACTCACAAGCAATGTGTGTCATCAGAAAGATTTATGATTAGAAAAAGAAATGGCCTAGTCATGTGGCAATTTTGAGAGATAACAAATGGATAGATAACCAACTTACTGGAATCCACACACAATTATCAAAAGATCTATGAGGAGGCACTTGACACTTTTGCTGAACTTTTTGTGAAGAATTTACAATTCCTCACTAGATGTGGTCAGAGCAATAAATTAAAGACAGACTTATTTTGAATGTGTCATCTATTTCTATTTTCTGCATACTTTCTTCTTCCACTGAAAATAAAATCCTACACTCTCACTCCACAGTTTTAATACCTTTTATAAAAATATATATGTGTATATATGTGTGTGTGTGTGTGTGTATATATATATGTGATATCCAGCTTTTCTATTTTATTCACCATCTCTACCAAAGAGGAATCAATAAATTCAGAAAGTCAGGAAGGATTTTGTGATCTTCTCTTCTTATCCCAGAGGTGACAGGATGCTCTCGTTAGGAAATAAGGTCCAAACCATGAAATAGTGACTTGATTAAGACCCTAGAATTATGTTTTTCTTCCTTTTCACAATTATAGAAATGTACTGTTTATTGCCATTTAGTTATATCATATGATAAGTATTATGTAAACATTCCTTTACTAGCGACTGAAAGCTTTTGGATAAAGCAACACTGCCATCTGGTGTTAAAAAAACTAATCAAAAAAGCTGACTCGTTTTAAATTATTTAATTACAATAACACAGTTTAGAGGGTTTCTGGAACATGTTAGGGAAAATTAGCAGTAATAACATCGTCGGGTGAAGACAAATGCTAATTTTGATATTTAAAATATCAGGTATTTTTGAGTGCAGAAAAAATACACAATGATCCTGTAGGCTCATAATATCCAAGAATCTTTGCTGTGATTAATTCCTTCAAGAGTAAACTTTTCTATCATTACTTAATGGGAAAAAATAAATTGAAAAAATTGTATCATTATTAACTTTTTAAAAAGCAAATCCAACATTTTCCTTCCTCTTCTTTCATGATTGATGTGTCATTTTTCATCTCATTTTGAATATAAATCATAATTTCTTTTGCCTGTGTTTTTTCTTCACAAGCATGCCTTTCATATAATGATAGAGGTAAGATGCATTGCTGTTTGTATTATGATTGTGACTTTTTTTGTAAATACATACTTAAACATTTTGTTCTGGGATTTTTGTTGCTTTATTGTGCATCTTTCATAGTTTAAAAATTATAAAGTTTCTTTTCACTGCATAACTTTTAGTGTTAAAAACATGGTTACTTTTACATGTAAAATTTTTATAATTTGAGTTTACTAAAATTTTTCACATCTACAGTATTGGATAGAAACATACTCTTAGTCTATCACAACAAATGAGCCTAACTAAAGAAAAAATTAATGAAAGGAAAAAAGTTACTGTTTTCTAACCTTTCTTTCCTCAAAATCCTCTTACTGACTACTTTTGAGAAGTGTAATCAGCACAGATCCAACTTTTTAGCATGTTACTGGGCACTCATTTTTAAAATGCTGTCTTTGATTCATCTTAAGAACTTAGATTATTGATTTAAAGTTAAAAGATCCACAGAGATAATCTCGTCCAATTTATTCACTTAACAGATTAGATTTAGTGGCTAGCCCAAGGTCACTTAAGTAAGAAAGATGTGGAATAAGGATTTGAATACTGGTCTTCTAACTACCAAATCTAGCAGTGTTCTGTTATTACATATTGGCTCTTTAACTATCATATTTTCAAATTTTGTACTACACTTGAGCAAAACCTATTGGCCAGAAATTTGTGGTGATTGGTTATTTTTGCTGTTTTGCTGGTTTTTTTTTTTTTAGACTTCAGCCTTAAACAGAAGAAACTATGATATGTTACAGACTCACAGCATACTGTACACTCCAAATAAAGAGGCAACAATAATTTATTCTTCTATTAATTAAAATACCAATGCAAAAGAAAGATTACCTCAAGTTTTACCAAAGCAGAGCTTTAGTTTTAGAGGGCTAGATGAATCTGCAAGGGGAAACATTTTAAAAAAAAAAAATTTTTTTTTTTAGTGAGGCAATTGGGCTTGTGACTTGCCCAGGGTCACACAACTAGTAAGTGTTAAGTGTCTGAGGCCAGATTTGAACTCAGGTACTCCTGACTCCAGGGCTGGTGCTCTATCCACTGCACCACCCAGCTGCCCCAGGGGAAACATATTTAGAGACTTTCACTGTTTGTTTTTTTTTTTTTTGCAGGGCAATGAGGGTTAAGTGACTTGCCCAGGGTCACACAGCTAGTAAGTGTCAAGTGTCTAAGGCTGGATTTGAACTCAGGTACTCCTGAATCCAGGACTGGTGCTTTAACCACTGTGCCATCTAGCCCCCCCGACTTTCACTTTTAATCCTGAAAATGACAAAAATTTCACATGGGAATTAAGAACCCAGATAGAGAATTTATAGAGATTCAGAGGATTTAGAGTTGTGCTCTTAGAGAACCTTTACCTGAATCTGCCCATTTTATGAGTGAGGAAATTGATACTCCCAGAGGAAAAGTGATCTGCCAAGGTCCTACAGATGTAACATAACAGAGGGGGCATTGGAACCCAGGTACTTGGGCTTTGCATTCTAAGCTCTTTCTACTGTAGATTGTAGGTGTTCAGAACTCTTCCACTCCTTATAATTGTCCTCATAAAAGTGGTTTTTGTTTTTGTTTTTGTTTTTTGCATGGCTGGATGAAACTGTTTCATGTGCTGCTGCCTGACTGCTATTGGCAGGTGCACATGTTAATTCAGAGTTTGATTGAATTTGAGTAGTTTTTATTTGATCAAGACTATTAAAAAAAAAGTAAAGGTGTACTTATGTGTGTATCTATATAGATTTCTATTTTTAGTTATAAAAATGCAGTATCTTTTCTGAGTGAAATCTTTTACTTTTGTATATACATTTCTGTGAATTTTCGAAAGGTTATTTGCAATGTCTTGATGCCATTTAGTATACATAAAATCCCAAAGTTTTTGTTATAAATTGATATATTTGATATTACTGAAGATCACTTCATATATTATTTTTCTAAAGAGCACCAATGGCTCAAAAGAATGTTAGGCCTTAAAAATATTTTATAAAGCTCATCTTATTTAACTTCTTTTGTTTTAAAGAGAAGGACACTGAGACCCAGAGAGGTTGAATGAGCCAGTGGTCATACAGAAATTAATGGACTTTCTCTTCTCCTTTTCTCAGTCTTTAAT
This sequence comes from Dromiciops gliroides, assembly GCF_019393635.1. Taxonomy (NCBI): domain Eukaryota; kingdom Metazoa; phylum Chordata; class Mammalia; order Microbiotheria; family Microbiotheriidae; genus Dromiciops; species Dromiciops gliroides. The sequence goes on along the minus strand of NC_057863.1, from coordinate 361,567,540 downwards.
ATGTAGTTAATATTAATAGGTAGAGTAGTAGAATGGAATATACTCATAGTAGAGTAGAATTAACCATCTGAAGGGTACTGAGTTTTCCCTTGATCTCTTAAATACTTTTCCACAGATTTCCTCCCACCCATACCACATTCCAAAAGGAGCATTCTAGAATGCTTACATTTTAAAAACAAATACATATAGTCATTGTTATGATGTTTTTTCTTCAAGAATTGCAGAATTACTCATTTTTTAACCTGTAAACCTTCAGATACTGAATAGCATTGTAATTCAGTTATATTTTATAGTTATAGTTCATTCAATATTCTACTATTAATATACTCTGTTACTTCTTAGAACTTTTGAGAGGAATTTAATGTATTCCTAGTTTATCATTTTGTAAACTAGATTGTAATAGTCTCTTTAAATTGATTTTAGTTTCATAGTAATAGTTTTACAGAACTGTTAGGATAGAATCATGGAAAAGAGAGGTAGTAGTAGTACTAGTACTACTAGTAGTAGTACCATTAGAAAATTGTTCTAGATTTTGACCAATCCAAAAACCAGATAGAAATGAACTTAGCATGGGTTGGAACCTTAATAAACATGTAGAAAAAATAAATAAAATGTGGAAGTTTAGAAGAATTGGGGGGGTGGGTAGCTCTTTAGCAAAATTTTCTTTTTTAAAGCTCTAAGACTGGAAATTCTTATATTTCTTAAAAACAGCACACTAAAAGCTACAAAAGAAATTTGTGGTGGTGGAAAAAACTTTTGTGTCCCTAAGGGTAAATTAGATACTTCTGAAATTCTGTTTGAAGCCATAATTAGTCTTCACACCTTCTGGAATACCTAGTAGGTATTGTTAAACTAAGAAAGGTATAGTCATTAACTAATTTTATACATGTAAGTTAGAGTAGAAAATTCAGTGTTTGACTTCAGATTATAGGATCCTTCTCCATGATGTACCACCCTTTTTGTCTTAAAGTCTCTTTGTATTTTTTTTTTAATTTCCAGGATACTACTAATCTAATTAGGGCTCCCTTTCTAACTCATCCATCTTGAGCATTTCAAGGATCTGTTTTTTCAATGGTATGGTAACTCTATTCATGTCTTAAGATCATCATGAATTATGGCTAATTTTTTTTCATTACTAATTGGGCAACAGTGAGCCTTTCTGAACTTAGGTTGGCCGGTCCTTAGACAATAGTCATAATGCTTTATCAGATCTGTACTTGAAGCCTTTCCGTTCTGGATAGGACTTGCCAGACCTTGTGTTGTATTGTTATAACTTTCAAAAGCCTAACCTAGCCTCTATGCCACAATGTAGAGGAGTAGAGGTATCCATATGTAAAAGAGAAAAATCTTTAACTGAATGGATACTTAAACTTTTCACACATTAAACTTTCATATCTACCTTGTGGTTGTTGTACTAAATTTTGCTTGTGTATATACATGAACCTTAAAGACTGATCAAGTTTACGGTTATCTTTTCTGTAAAATCATTTTTCTTGGAAAATTTACCTGAGTTATACATGTTTGATATAAGTTGAACTTACAAGTTCAATTCTGTTGAATTAAGGCATTGCTATCTTTCTGCTCTGGTAACCATATGTACTGGAGGTGGGAAAGAAAAGAAGAAGTTAATTTACCCTATCTGTGAAATAATTAGATTAGGAAGAATCACAAAAGTTCTTTTAATTTATTCTCTTGCCTTAGAGTAGAACTTCATTTAAACCATCTTGGAAAAATAATTGTTTGCTCTTTTTCAGGAAGGAAGATATTAAACTTGCCTGTTGAAATACATTGAACTGTTTTCCAAGCTTTCAGTTGGGGTTGAGGTAGAAGGAGAAGGGTTTCTGCAAAATTATCTCAGCGTTCTTTTGTCGGTTTTGCCACTCCAGCTTGTTTTATTGTTGTTTTGGGGTAATTGTGTCAGGAGCTCTGTGTGTTTAATGTCTTTCCTCCGCCATCTTGGCTCCTCCCCCTGCCCCTCAGGAGAAGGGTTTCTAATATATGTCAGATAGGAATGTTAGCAGCCTTCTTGAGTATAGCCTTATGGGCTACATGGTGGCCTGAATTAGAAGTTTCAGGCCTGAGGGATTATTGGAATGAAGGAAAAAAAGAAGAGAACAAAGATAGGTACTTGTAGTATACAGTTCCACATTCAGTGCTATCAGTTAGTTGTCTCTTAAGCCCCAGTATCTAGCTCAAATCCCCTTTGAGCTATAATTGATTTTGCCTTGTCCTTTAATAGATGAAAAGTAAAGGACTAATTCATATCTTTAGAAGCTGTTGTTAAGGACCTTCACCTTTGGCCTCCTCTTAGTTTGGGCTAAATCACTTATTTTTTTCCTTATAGTGCTCTAATCTAAATCTTTAATCATTTCAATTACTTTTTTTCTGGAACATTTTCAAATTTTCCACTTAATTGCTTTAGTTGTAGTTACCAAAGTAAGCATAGTATTATATCAGGGGATACTTTGGAATAGGGAAAGATTCTCTGGTGATCTGGCCTTGAAGCTAGCTTTCAAGGAAGGGTTTCAGATCCTGCCTCTCATACATGCTGGCTCTGTGCCTTTGATTCCAATCACTTAATTTCCTTGTGTTCCAAACAGCCCTTTATAAGTTATAGAAAAGTACTAATCTACATTGGTAGAGGGAACTTCCTCACCTGGGCATTCCGATACCAATGAAAGCACAGGTACTTATCCATATGCTTGTCTTTGTCCTTATCATCATATTTGTATAGAATGTTTCTCAAGTATCCATGATTTATTTTGTGTGGACATCAAGGTGACCCTCGGTTCTTATAGGCTATGCCAGTGAATATGAATCCTCAGAAGTTCTCTACCATGCTTCACAGGCTTCAGGAATGGTCCTGGCAATAGACTGTATCTGCTTTCCAAAGACCAGCCTAACTCATTAAGAAGGATCTTATCACCAATATGCTGGCTGCTTGGTGATGAATTCCTTGGTCTTGGCAACTGAAGAAATAAAGAAAACTACAAAACAGCCTGTAGTCTTCTTTCATTTCTACAGTGGCAGAAAAGCAATGAGGTCAGGAAGTGGTTGCTAAGAATACAACTTTTAAATTATCTCTGGAAATTAATGTAATTGTTAGTATGTATTGTAAATTTGTGATTTTTCTTCCAATGACCAATGAGGGTGTAAAGACTGTTGAAGTTGAATCATATCAATCAATCTAGACATCCTATTTTATCAATCTTGACTGTAAAGGAAGTCTGAAGACAAAAGAAACTTGCAGCCTAAATGGAGAGATGACTCAGATCCTCTTTCGGAGATTCAACTAAAGTTGGCAGAATATTGTTTTAACTATTAGTCAAGAAACATTCATTAAGCTTCATTTATTTATTTATTTATTTATGAAGACTCATCTTCCTGAGTTCAAATTCATTCTCAGAAGTGCACTAGCTGTGTGACCTGGGCAAGTCACATAACCCCATTTGACTCAGTTTCCTCATCTGTAAAATGAACCTGGAGAAGGAGATGGCAAACACTCTGTATCTTGCCAAGAAAACCCCAATGGGGTCATGAAGGGTTGAACAGGACTGAAAAATGACTAAACAACAAACAAGCCCCTGTGTTTAGCCCTGGGAATACAAAGAAAGATAAAAGCAGTACCTATCCTTAATGAATTTGCATTCTAATGGGGGGAACAACATGTAACTAACTATGTGTAAGGTACTTACATAGTAAATGGAACATAATCTCAAAGCAAGGGGACTAGCAACTGGGGGAACTGGGAAAGTCCTGCTTCAGAAGAAGGAATTTGAACTGGGTCTTGAAAGGAAGCTAGAAAAACCAAGAGGCAGAGGTGAGAAGGGACAGTCCGGGACAGTCAGTTAATAAACATTTATTAAGCACCTGCTATGTGCCAGGCAACATGCTAAGTGCTGCAGATACCAAAACAGGCAAAAGAAAATCCCTGTCCTCAAGGATTTCACAGTCTAATGGAAGAGACAAGTAAACAAGCTGTAGACAAGATAAACAGGGAATGAGTAAGAAAAGGAAAGCATTAGAATTGAGAGATTAGGGAAGATTTCCTGTGGAAAGTTGAGACTTTAGCTTGGGTTTAAAGAAAGCTGGGGAAGCCAATAGCTAAAGCTGAGGAGAGAACATTGCAGGCATGGGGGAGGGGAAACAGGGAGGGGGCAGCCAGAAGAAATGGCCAGAGAGCTCTTTTCTTTGTGGGACAGCAAGGAGGCCAGTGCCATTGTATTGAAGAGCATGGGGTGGGCAGTAAGGTGTAAGAAGACTGGAAAGGTGGGAGGGGGCTAGGTTATGAATGGCTTTGAATTCTGAACAGGATTTTCTATTGAATCCTAGAGGTCTACCTATTTGGAATTTATTGGATATGGGAGAGGGATGAGGGATAATGAGTCAAGGATTAAATCTAGGTTTCCAGTCTGGGCACTGGGAAGGATAGTGCTTCCATCAGGAGTCATAGAAGAGTTAGAAGAGGGGGAGGATTTAGGAGAAAAGCTAATGAGTTGCCCATGACAGTTACAGGAGACTTAGGAGGGTCAGAGGGTTTGGGGGAAAACTAATGAGTTCCATTTTGGACGTGCTGGCTTCAATATGTCTACTAGACATCTAGTTTGAGCTGTCTTAAAGGCAGTTGGAGAGATGAGATTGGAAGTCAGCAGAGAAATTAGAGCAAGATAGACAAATTTGAGAATAATCAGCATAGAGATGGTAATTAAATCCATGGGAGTTGAAAAAGATCACCAAGTGAATTAGTATAGAGAGAGAAGAGAAGAGGTCCCAAGATAGAACCCTGTAGGAAACCTGTGGGTAGAGAGTGTGATTTGGATGAGGATTGAGCAAAGGAAACCAAGGATTGGCCGTATAGGTAGCAGGAGAATGAAGAGAAAAAGGTGCCCAAAAACCTAGAGAGAAGAGAGTATCAAGGAGAAGAGAATGACTATCAGTGTCAAAGGTTGTAGAGAGATCAAGGAGAATGAGGGTTGAGAAAGACCATTGGATTTGGTAACTAAGAAATCATTGATTGGTAACTTTGGAGAAAGCAATTTTGTTGGAATGATAAGTTGGAAGCCAAATTGTAAGGGTTGAAAAGAGTGGAAGGAGAAAAGATAGAGATACCTATTGTAGATGGCTTTTTCAAGAAATATTTCAAGGGTATGCAGGCATTGGGTGTAGCCAGAATAAAGGGATGGAGTTGATGTTGGGAGTGTTGTGCACAAGGAACAGTAAGTAGGTCAGTTGGCCAACTTATATTACAGGGCTCCTGATAAGAATTTGCAGAGAGGTAACTGTGACTATAGGTTATATAAAAACATCTGTTAAAGAGGATAAGGAGGTAGAGACAGACACTCTATTAATAACTTGGTAAAATACTCAAAATTAAATCAGCATATAATGCATTATGACTTCAATGGTCTTTGGTGTGGGGGGGCCAATGAGGATTAAGTGACTTGCCCAGGGTCACACAGCTAATAAGTGTCAAGTGTCTGAGGCCGAATTTGAACTCAGGTCTTACTGAATCCACGGCCGGTGCTTTATCTACTATGCCACCTAGCTGCCCCCTGCATTATGACTTCAAACAAAGCTAGGCACAAGGAAAGGCAACAAAAGCTATTTTGTATAATATATTTCAGGTGTAATACATGAGAAAGGGAAAAGGGTTTTAATGAATACCTTATTTCATAAGTAACTTTCATTCTTTTTTTTTCCCATGGCAGTGAGGGTTAAGTGACTTGCCCAAGGTCACACAACTAGTAAGTGTCAAGTGTCTGAGGCTGTATTTGAACTCAGGTCCTCCTGAATCCAGGGTTAGGGCTTTATCCATTGCGCCAACTAGTTGCCCCAATACCTTTCTTTAAGAAGAGTGTTTGGTGGAGCCGTACATGGCAAGAATCAGATAACACAAACATTTCGACAGGTAGGAAATGATCCTCAGTCTATTTATGGTTCAACCGTTAATAGCTAAAGATCAAAATAAGTACCAAAGAAGAAGAAAGAATAAATATGAGGATAAGAAATAATATACACTTTAGGAAACTTCAGCCTGACCTATTTAAAGAAGATATAGATGACAAGAAAAATGAGAAATGGGTAAAAGGGTAGATATTGAAACACTCTTCCTATTTTCTAGTGAAGTTTAATCAATATAAGTCACTTGACACAATTAGCAGACTACAAGAACCTAGAAACTGCCTCTGCCAGTAAACATTTGATGTCTGCCAAGTAGAGAGATTTGGTACCCACAGGCAATACCAGTTCAGAATACAAATTTGTTTGTAAAATCTTGCAGAAGGTTATGGAAGATTATGAGCAGTCTCACTTCATAAGACATTGAGAATCAGTGGAGAGAAAAACAAGTTGTCAGAAAACTTGGCAAGAGGTCCAACTAAGGCAGATAATCCAGAAGGCATTTAAGGATGAAATTGGAAAGGATGCAACACGCAGACAAAAAATGTAAAAGACTTCTCAAGATTTCTGTAACCAACTTTCTTCATGAATGGCAGTAAAGCTATCACATTTGAACTCATAATAAAATCTCTGAACAAAATCTTAACATCATTGTAAGGAACTGGAAATAACCCTGACCAAAACAAATATGAGAAGAGCAGCTGTGCTGGACCAAGTGTATGCAGAGGAAATCCTTTCCAGGGGCAATACAGTTGGAAGGATATTATTGACAGGTTGATTCTCAAGATACTGAGAGTGGGAAAAGATAACCAGTTGCCTAGAAAAAACAAATCTACCTTAACATTACCAAAAAAGGCTACTGAGGAAATACTAATAACTGCTGATCCATTTGCCTACTTTCCCATCTCTCCAAAAATTTTATGAGAACAATCTAATATGCTTTGGAGGCATCTTTGAACATCTAAGAGGGGACCAAGTAGAACTTTGCAAATGATAGTCTCTGGCAAACTACTTTGTTAGTATAGAAGTGTACTATTCTATAGTATAGAAAGGGTATAGAAAATACAAGATAACCCACTGTCCTTACTGGTTTTGGATTACTTAAAAAAAAATTTGACTTGGTAGAGCAATGGCACCTAAAAAGACTTTCTTCCAGTAAGACGTCTTCCATATGTCACAATTCCTACAAAAATTTTTGGAAGATTGAACAAATAAATTTGTTTAATAACCATCTGATTATTATTATCCAATGAGGCATAAATTGGGTAGTTTTATCTTTACTAATGTTTGTCACTGTCAGGGAGAATGTCCAGCTCCAAGGCTAAAAGGGTCCATATAAACGAGGACTTCCACATGCTTCTGTTTGCAGATAATATTGTACTGATTACATCAAGTCTGGAAACTTTGCAGAGCTCATTAAGGGAGATTCATCATAACTTCCATAGCATTTGTTTATTGACTATAAAAATACTTTGATTTGGTAAAACAAGATGCTTTAAAGGCTCTCCAGTGAAATGTCTTGTAGGTACATTTTAGGGTATGTGATATTCCTTGAGGGTTCTAACAGTAGAGATGACTTTGTTCATTGAATCTGTGAGTACTAATATAAAGAAAGGCATGAAACAGGGTAACAAACTAACCATAGGTATTTGTCACTGTGATGGCGGATTTTGAGCATGGATTCTGTGTGGAGGAGAGGGATTCTTTGTGAGTCTGGGTGGTGATACATGATCTGTGGCTGGCTGGATAGTCCATAAAGTTGGTCTGTCCTGGATTGGCACTGTAGATAGATAATATGTTAAGACCAAAATTGAGTCCTAGAACAACAATATCCTGAGTTGTCTTTGGGAAATTGCCCGGGGCTCGTAATGACCAGATTGCTCCACAAAACAATAGTTGGTTATTTTTTTTTTAAATATTGGTAGTCTTTTGGTGATTCTGTATGACTGTGAATCATGGAACATTGCAGTCTGTAGCACTAAAGTTACAGTTGACCAAAGGATTATGGAGACTACGTGACTGGACTAGTAAAGACTTGTGTCAAAGAATTGAGGTAAGGGATGCCTCCAGAGAGTTATATGACTAGAAAAGGAAATAGGTTAATGACAACAAGAATGAAGGTTACTGGATAGACACATCCACAGAATTTTTAAACGTTTGGGTGGAACCCCTATATTGGATTTATGGTAAGACATGGACAAGAATGACATGAGGTGAGAAGGTATCAATAGGTTACAGACTGTGCTATAGAAGCAGCCCCACAGTGGCACCACTGATTTATCACAGTACATTTTTATTAATATCCTTTCGATGGTTGTAATTCAGTATTATTGTCCTCACTTTGTAGATGAAGAAAATGAATTCTTAGTGTTTGAATGAGTTACCTGTGGTCATACAGCTGACATCAAGTCCAATGTTCTTTCCACTATACCAGTATTGCCTTAAGAGCCAAGGATCTCTTGTATACCAAGATGAAGTTGTGGAGCAGGACTTCAGTGGAAGACAACAAAGAGCTTGCTTAGTTTATTTGTACTTATGACATCATATCTTTTATTATCATTGTGGTACACTGTAGATAGCCCTTTTCTGTTAACCATCCCTCTAAGCTCCCCCCACCTACAAAACAAAACAGAAACCCCAAACTTCTTTCACTACCATTAATGGTTAATCATTGTGTTCCTCAACCTTTATCCTGTCAGCTCCAAAACACATCAATGTGCCTCTGGAGTATTTCTTGGCAACAGCTGTACATGGATCATAGAGTTAGAATCTAAAGAGACCTCAGAGGTTTTCCTCTTATTTTACAGGTGACTAAACTGGTCCCAAAGAAATTGTGATTTGCCCAGGTTTCCACAGGAGCAGCTTCAGGATTTGAACCTAAGTCCCCTGCCTCTAAATTCTATGTACATTCCACTGTATCATGCTCTCCTTCATTGTTAGCCAAGGCATGAACTACTATTTTGAAAATTAAATTTAGGTTAATTAGGGAAACATAAGTGTGAATATATTTATGCATATTATCCCTTTGTGTACATACATACTTAAATGCAATCCTTTTGGGCTTTTTTTTTTTTATCCACCGAATTAGATTTAAGGCTTACTAGGCACTCTAGCATAAAAGGTGAGAGACAGCTACAAGTTACTGATAATTTCTCATTCCTTGTACTTCTAACATCATGAAACATTATGTATCATAAAATGGATGAAACCTGTTAGTACATAAGCTTTTAGTATATTCTTACATAGAAGATATTTTTCTTTGAAATCTTATTAGTATAGCAAAGAATTTCTTCATGTTCTTTTCTACTTTTCAGCTCTAGCTCCAGTACAAACTGCTCTTATGAAAACTTATTTAAAATTTTAGGTTTCCTTTTTTTGTTGTGATGACTGCAGATCATTATTAATTGAGGAATTCATTTCTGAACTTTTCAGTAAAATTTTAATTAATGCCATCTTTGTGTTATTTTTTCAGATTACTAATTTTAACTAATACATTTCTATTTTCTTATATATTTTCAGAGTTTAACATTATGGTATGTTGATTATTCATACTATTATAATTTTTAAAAATTATCTCTAGGATCCAGGACCGCCTCCACCCTCTCCATTACTAGGTTTGAAGCCCCTACAGTTATTAGAAATAAAAGCAAGGGGAAGATTTGGTTGTGTTTGGAAAGCTCAGTTACTCAATGAGTATGTGGCTGTCAAGATATTTCCAATACAGGTATGTTAATTTTTTGTTTTCAATCCTACATATGTTATTTTTAAAAACATGGAATTGCAAGGTAGCCTGTGCAACTTAGAAATAGTCTGGAAACAGAAGAGCTTTAACTTATTGCCCTGAGTTGTCTGAAGACACTTGTTGAGCATTTTTTTTTCTGTTTCCTTATCTAGAAAATGGAACTAGCATTACCAGTCTTCCTCTGTTCTTTATAGTGAGAAGAAACTTATGAAGATATTTTTTTAGTTCTCAGCTAATAAAAAGTGCTAAGTGAAAGTGATGCCCCCAATATATCTTGTTGTCTTGGTAATTAGATTTCTCTTCCAATGAGATGTGTAATTATAGTCCAGGAAAGCAAACAATTTAGAAAAGAGAGTAGGTTGGCTTTCAGGGAAATAGCCATTTTGAATTTAAATGTCAGGCTAAAATTTAATTCAGCAAATCCTTTTTAAAATGTCTACTGTGTGCATGGATGCTTCTTGCGAGGGATGCCAAGAGGAATGATGCCTCTACTGTCTATTCCCGTTTGTACTTTAAGAAGCAAATAATCTTTACACAATCATTCAGCCTTATATTCTTCTGTTAATGATAGAATATGGCAACTATAATACTCTCCCACAGCCTCCAATAATTTGCTTACCACTTTAAAAATTGCTACTGGACTTCATGTATTATGCTGAAACTCGACTTATCACCGCTAGAATATTCCCTTTGTAACCTCATTCAAGCAGTGATGATCTCAAATAGTCAATTCGGAAGTAATTTTTTGGGTACCTACTGTGTGATTTGCTCAGTTATATCAGTGTCTTAAGGATGTAGCTCACTGAGCTCTGTAATTCTGTTTTCGGCATAGGAATGCTAATTCTCAAGTGCAGGAAAGGAATCTGGAACTGTATTATCACTCTGTCCAGTCCAGCTGAGATAGTGGACCTCCAGTTTGCCACTTATCTTGATAGCAATAATGTAGGATGGGGTATATTTTTTGTTTAATATCTTTATTTTAATACAGAGTATTCCAAAGGTCTTAGTATTTAACATTTTAATGCTTACTAAGTTGTTAAAAGCTTAAAACTACACTAAGACCTTTGGGACACTTTGGATTTCTCTTCTTTGGTGCTATTTATTCATCTCATCTCAAGTTCTGTGGCATGTAATATATGAGGAAACCTATCACTTCTTTCTAATATTAAAGGTCATACCACTTATAGTTTGGGCCAAGAAGGCTGAAACCTAATCATCTCTCAACCACATTCATAAACATATATGATCATGAGAAATATTAGTGTTTTCCTGCTGGTAGTTAAGTAGCTTAAATTCACAAGTTTCAGCAGTGACAGTGATCTTTTTTTTTCTTTTCTTGGTGAGGCAATTGGGGTTAAGTGACTTGCTCAGGGTCACACAGCTAGTTAAGTGTCAAGTGTCCGAGGCCAGATTTGAACTCAGGTCCTCCCGAATCCAAGGCCCATGCTCTATCCACTGCACCACCTAGCTGCCCCAGACAGTGATCTTTTAAATGACTAGCTTAAGAAATGCTGTAGTTAATAATTCTGTCCTTTTAGAGAAAATACAAACTAACATTTCACAAGCAGATTTAGTAAGGTATTATTTTCATAATGAAATGGAAGTACTCTATTTTTGATGCTTACTGAAATGCTATCCCCTATCTTTTAATTTTGATGGTTCAAGTAATAATAAAAATTTCACTAGGAAGGAATATAGTTAGTCTTTGGAAAGAAAAAAATGTTGATTTTCTGTAAAATTATATTTGTTAGATCTTTTCTGTGTCATGGAGCTAGGTAAACCTTAAAGCTCCATATGAATGATGTTCTTTGAGAAAGATTATTCTGAATTAGGAATAAGTCCCAACCCTCATGCTTGTGGTAACAGACCTTCCAATACCATGTAGAAATATGTTCTGGACTCCCAAACTGTGGTATTTCTTGGGTTTTTATTAATATGAATCTATTAATATTATAGTGCACATTTTCAGAGTGTCTTAATACATACTAATGTGCGTCAGAATTTAGCTAGTAATATCTCACTCTAACTTCAAATCAAAAATATCCCTATCTTGAAGGAACTTATAGTCTGTGCTACACTCCTCTTTCCTCCCCATTCGAGTATCAAACCTAAGTTTTTTTACCAGTGCATAATTGCAATAATCAAGCATTTCTGATCACTTATAAACTGTGCATATTAATTATAGAATTTGGAGATACTTACTTTGCAGGTACTAGAAATGTAATATAATCTTACCTTTGTCAGGATTTTGGTAATAAAAGAGAAACTTTTTCAAGGCTAGCTCAATTTATTTTGGAATTTGTCCCAGAATCATTTAGCTTAGCAAACATACACATCTCTACCTTTTGCATTAAATATTTTTTTCTCTTTTAGGACAAACAGTCATGGCAAAATGAATATGAAGTATATAGTCTTCCTGGAATGAAACATGAGAATATATTACAGTTTATTGGTGCAGAAAAACGAGGCACCAGTGTTGATGTTGATCTCTGGCTAATCACCGCATTTCATGAAAAGGTAAATATCTCCAGTGATTCACTTTTATATCCACAAGGAGACATGTCTTTGTCTCAACAACTACCCACTTTGAATGAATACATTTTAGGTTGTATTACCTTGTGAAATTGTTGTAAAAAGACCGTTTTTAGGCCCATAAGGCCTCTATTTCTGCTTTTTATATGTAGACATTCTGAAGAAGTAGGGCAGGTGAGTTCCTAAAATTAATTTGAATAAAACAGTGATGATGGTATTAAAATGTAATATCATTAGCAAAATTTAAGAATGCTTATGCATTTTATTGTTTAGAGAGTAGGGAAAAGAAAGAAGAAACCTTTTACCTCTGTTTTCTTCTTCCGTTTTCCTATTCTCTCTCTCAGAACATTTCCAAATCACTGCTTCTGATACAACCATTTGCTTAGTCATTTTCATCTATTATTTATGAGTTGATTTGAGTAAATCCTTTTATTCAGTATGACTTTTCTTTGCTCCATGCTCTGGTCTGATGGCTAGAACACAGAACTTAGGAAAACTAGCTTCTCTCTTCTCATCTCTATCACTGACTTGCTGTCAGTCAGTCAACAAGCATTTTCTGTGTCAGGCACTATGTTAAGTGCTGGGGATGTAAAGAAAGGAAAAAACGATCTCTGTCCTCATGGAACACACAGTTATTGGGAGAGAGAACTTCCGAGTTGATCATAGCAAAGACACTTGATAGTGTTTCTTCTCAGCTTTGCCCCCATCTACAATAGGGAAGATATCATCTACTCCTTTACTCATAAAGGTGCTGTGATAACTAAAAAACATTAGGTGAGCAGAAATGAGCTGTTATGCTCTGTGATACTGCTCCCTGCTCTATAAATGGGCTTGCCCTCTTCATTCAAGAATCCTATCATTCTCTCTGGAGAATACATAATTTAAAAAAGTTCTTGAATGTGCAATATTATTGCATCCTAATATTTCAAAACCAGCAGGGGCATTAAATCTTATCTCTTTAGAATTGAGGAAACTGAAGTCCAGAAAAGTTGACTAGGTCATCATATAGTCATATGTCCAGGACTATAAACATGGACCTTTCACTGTTGCAACATCCCTTCCCTTAAACCATTTTTGATTTTACAATTTTGAGTCCTTTGCCATATCATTTTAGGTATGTCTTATCATTGCAAATGATAGTAGGAATCATCCTATTAAAAAACCACATATAACTGTTTTGTTTGTACCTACTTTTGGAAGAAATTTGTGGTTTGTTCTTACACAAGATGTCAAAAGGTATTGGTTATCCCTCTACTAGGGTAGATTGTACCTCTTTGATGACTTACTAGACAGTCTGAGTTGTGGCTGAAAATATTAATCATCTGGTGGCCATCCTTCTAGTAACAAACTTTTTCCAAACTTAACTAGGTTGGTATTTAAATAACAGATATGGGGTTCCCAGGCCAGTACTTAAAATCTTTCCAATTTGGTAAAGTATGGCTGAGTTGGTACTCTGCTGGCATAGGTCTGTGCTACCTCCACATGGTAGTGAGGCATCTGAGTAGAACTAGAGTAGATGACCTTGTACACAACATTTAGAAATCAGCGTGTTCCCAAATATAAGCCAAATGTTAGTATCTTGGATCACTGAAGGAAGAAGGTAGGTGGACAGTTGAGAGGATTCAAACCATGCTAAATGCATAACTTTCTAGATATCATTTGTTGAAAGTACTTACTGGGAGCAGCTAGGTGGCGCAGCGGATAGAGCACCAGCCCTGGAGTCAGGAGTACCTGAGTTCAAATGCGGCCTGAGACACTTAACACTTACTAGCTGTGTGACCCTGGGCAAGTCACTTAACCCCAGTTGCTTCACTTAAAAAAAAAAAAAAGAGTACTTACAAGGTGCTTCCCTTTTCCTACTTCTCAAGGGAAAAAAGAAGAATGTTTTCATTCTATAATAGAGAAGCAAGAATGAGAGATAACAGATGTGGATAGCCTGAGTATTGTACTGGTATCCTGAAATCTTGCAAAATGAGAAGGCTGTGGATAGGAGGTAGGGGGAGGTTTATACAAATGGAGCAGTTATCTTCACTGATAAGATCATGAATTCATCTCCATATTGGTGGATCTCTTATAAAAAGTAAACAAAATATTTTTTCCCCTTTCAGGGTTCATTAACTGATTTTCTTAAGGCTAATGTGGTTTCTTGGAATGAATTGTGCCATATTGCTGAAACTATGGCCAGAGGATTGGCATATTTACATGAGGATATACCTGGTTTAAAAGATGGTCACAAACCTGCCATATCACACAGGTAGATAAATCTATATAGTATTCCTAAGTAGTTTAGAGCCTTGTAATTCAGTTAAACTTCACCTGTAGATCAAATGTACTTTTTCCAGTTTTGTAAATGGTAGTATAGGAAGCAATTGATTTGTATTTTCTTTTTAGGTTTGCACTCAATTTTGTTCAAAAGCCTCTTGAGTAAACTATACATTAGCATTGTCAGTGAATTTCATTTTCTTGTTCCTCACCATTATTTTAGAAATTAGATAAATTAACATATATTTGCTCTGTATTTTAGCTTAAAAATATAAATTAGGAATGATGGGATGCATTTAAGAAAGGAGACTCTAAACACTTCTAATTAATTCCCTGAGAATCTGAATTGTCAGATAAACATTTTCTCCAGCCACGGGTCAAGAAAAACACAGATTGAATCAATAGTGTCTTTATAATAAATTACCTTTTTCAGAAAAGACAGACTGCTTTGACCTGAAAAATACTCCTGTTCCATGTGAAACATTTAACTTGCCTTCAAATATGGGGTTCAATTTGGATGATTATTTTTTCTTTTAGATGCAGACGCTTGCCTTATTTAAAATTTTGCCAAGTCAAAATAAAAGTACTCAGAAAGGCCTGGGTTCAAAGCCTGCCTTTGATACTTAAAATCTGTGTGATCTTGGGCTAGTCACTTAGCCTGTCTGCACCTTAGTTTGTTCATCTTTAAAATGAAGGGGTTGAACTTAATGACTTCTGAGGTGCCTTATCTATAAATTTTGTCATGTGCTACCACAGACATGTCTTCTGTAGAGTTTCATTTCTTCTTAATGTTCCACTATTCCACTTGGTATTCAATCATAGCTCTTCCTTCACTCCATTAAGCTATTCAAAGAGCGTATCTCTGGGGAACATCATCTGAGAGCACGTGTTTTTGTGTCTCTCTCTTTTTCTCTCATCTCTCTACGTATTTCTCTCTGTCTTTTTTTCCTATGTGATTTTCTCTGTGTCCTACTTTGTGTACTTACATAGATGCATATGACTAGAGGATTATAGTTGAAAACAGAAGAAACCTTAGAGGTCATTTAGTTCAGCCCCCTCCTTTTAGCCTCAGAATAGCTTTTTGAGATAGGGAACTAGAAGGGAATCTGGTTGTCAGTGAATCTATTGCCTTGCTAGGTACCTGAGTTGATAAAGCCAACTAGGGCTGACCTTAGTTTTGTGAATAAAAAAAAAAAATTCACAGGCAACTGGAACTTGGAATTAAACACTTAGGGAAAAGAAGGCAAGAATAACAATAATAGGGAATCTCTTGAAAGACTGTAAAGATCCAAAATGAACTTACTACTACTACTATTCTGATCTCTCCCCCAGTGGTGATTTTTGGTTGTTTACATGGGTGTTTATTTGAATGGAAACCTGGAATATAATAACTGTGGGAATCCACTTATTCTAACACAGGAGTTTGGCAATGTAAAGAGAGTGGCACAGACAAGATGTACACAGGACAGTAGCAGTGTTTTTGGACTTAGAATTACAAAACTGCTTTAAGGAATACTTTCATTTAACTTCAGTTTAGTTTAAGAATAGGTGTTTATAATTACCTCGTTATTTGTTTTCAGGTTAAGTTTTATTTTATTTCTGTAAATTGTGTGTTTTCTAATTTTACATTTGATACCCCTACTACTCTTATGGTCGGATAACTTGTTATAGCTTATTTCAAATAACTTGCCTGTCTTTTTTTTTTTTAAGGGACATCAAAAGCAAAAATGTGTTATTGAAAAACAATCTTACAGCTTGTATTGCTGACTTTGGTTTGGCATTAAAATTTGAGGCAGGGAAGTCTGCAGGTGATACCCACGGACAGGTGAGAAGAATGACAAAATATATTTTTAAAGAATTACATAAATTGGCTTCCCATTGTTTTTGTCACTTAAGATTCCTTGGAAACTATGTATCTTTTTTTCAATGACTTTAAAAAGTTGTTATTTTTATTAGTCTTTAGAATAATATAGATCTACTTAAAAGGTAATACAGTGAGCTTCCTCAAGCCATGCCCTTTTTTAATGCTGTGGTATAATTGTTGGGATCCTTGAACATTTTAAGCATATCTGCTCAGATAGGTGAGAATGTATCTTGTATTTAAAACTCAGTAGTGGAGAGACTTTATAACTTAACATTTAAAAAAAGAGACCAAAGAAACCTTCCTTGCTGTTTGAGCCATTTTCTTGCCAGATCTTAAACTATCGCAAAGCAGTAATCATTAAAAAGATTTGGTTCTGGTTACTCAATCAATGTATATTTATTGATTGCTAACTATATGCCAGGCACTGTTTTAAGCACTAGTTCAGACACAGAAGGATTGATTAGTAGAACAAATTAAATGTACATTGTACAAAAGCAAACAAACACAACAGTCCAGTGTTTAATAAACACAAAGATTCTAGCTATCGAGGTAGGAACTCATTAGTGGACAAACACTTGGTGAAACTGGAAAACAGTTTGGTAGTAACTATTTCTAGACCAGTATCACCCTCTATTCCAAGATAAGCTGCAAATAGGTATGTTACTTTGATATTAAGGGTGATATAAACAATTTAGAGGAGTCAGGAAAAAATTAACCGGTTAGGTCAATGGATAGGGGAGAATTCATAACCAGAGATAGAGAAGGTCACAGAAGGTAAAATGGATAATTTTGATTACATAAAAAAAAAGGTTTTGCACAAATAAAACCAATGCAAATAAAATTGGAAGAAAAGCAGTAAATGGGAGAAAAAGAACTTTTGTACCAAGTTTCTCTGATGAAAGCTTCATTTCTAAGATATATAGAGAACTGGTTCAAATTTATAAGAATAAGCCATTCCTCAATTGACAAATGGTTAGTCAAAGGACACGAACAAGGAGTTTTCAGAGAATGACTTGAAGCTCTCCATGGGATTATGAAAAAAATGTTCTGAATCACTGATAATTAAAGAAATGCAAATTAAAGCATCTCTGACGTTCCATCTCCTACCCTTCAACTTGTCAAAATTAGAAAAAAAAAAAGAAAATGACATGTTGGAGGGGCTGTGAGAAAGCATATATGTTAATTCATTATTGGTGGAGAAATGAATTTGTTTAGCCATTTTGGAAAGCAATTTTCAGCTATGCCCCCAAAGCTGTTAAGCTACACAATCTACTATAAAGAGATCAAAGAAAGAGGAAAAGGAACCCTATATAGTGATAAAGAATTGGTTATGGAAGAGATGCCCATCAGTTGAAAAATGGCTGAACAAGTATATGAATGGGATAAAATAATATTGTGCTATAAGAAATGATGCAGGGGATGGTTTCAGAGATAAAGCAAAGCTTCTTAAATTGTGGGTTGTCATCCCGTATGGGGTTGTGTAACTGAATGTGGGGATTGCAAAAAATTTGGCAACAGTAAAAGGTTATGTATACCTATTTTATATACCTACATACCTAGGGTCGCATAAAAATTTCTCAGGTGATAAGGGGCCATGAGCGGAAAAAGTTTAAGAAGCCCTGATGAAAAGCAATAACCAAAAGCACAATTTATAAAACAACAGTGATTATTATAAGGAAAACCAACTTTGACTTAAAAACTCTCTTCAACACAGTGAACAACCACAATTCCAGAGGATTTATGAGGAAACAATCTACTTATCACTTGATAAAGAGGTTGATGGATTCAGAGTACAGATGGAGACTTTTTTTTTGACATAGCAAAACCAGGAATTTGTTTTGCTTGACTATAAAATTTATAATGGGTTTTGCTTTTCTTGCTTTCTCAGTGGAGAAGTTGGAGAAGCAGGTAGGAAGATTAGAAGGCAAATGATCATCTTAATTTTTTGTTTTTTTAAAGAATGATAAGGGGGGAGGTAGGTAGAACAGTAGATAGAGCACCAACCCTGGAGCTAGGAGGACCTGAGGTCAAATCCGGCCTCAGACACTTGACACTTTACTGGCTGTGTGATCTTGGGCAAGTCATTTAACCTGGATTGCTTCACCCAAAAAAGGGGGGGGGGGAGGAAAAAGCATGAATAGGGATACTTAAGTCATTAGAATAGCTCCATTGTTGATCTCCTCCCTCCCTTTTTTACTCCCTTACCTTACTAAATGAAAATAGAATGATAAGCTTTATAATTTGGTCTTTGGTTTAATGAATCTTTTAGATGGTGAATTCAATATCTAAAAATTTTCCTTTTCTTTGACTTGTTCATACTGGTAAATGCATTTTTTGTATATTGCAGCTACTTTTATAACTTTGGAAAATAATCATATTTCTCCCAAAGATTTGCCAGTGTAGAACTTGTTAGAGGAATTTTTTAAGTTAAGACATTCTGTTTCTCTTAGTTCCATATTGGGTAACAGGCCTTTCTCCATCCAGTGTCAGAATAATGAAAATACCAATAGTTTATAGGTGTATAATACTTTATGACTTATTAAAGTACTTTACTAATGAAAAAAAACAAAAGACATTTATTGTTACTTTTGTTTTATTAATGTCTTTTGTTTTTATATCACATTCATTTCCAAATATATCCTTTCTACCCTGCCATTGAGTTATTTCTTGTAATAAATGTTTTAAAAAATTGAAAACATAAAACGAAACCTTCCATGACTTATCAAAACCTATTGACACACAAACTTCTTCTGACAGCATACCCAGTATTCCTTACCTATAGGCCCCTATGACCCTTCAGTGAAAGGAAGTAGTTAAGCTTTGTCATTATAACTTAGTGTACATATTGTTATCTCCATACTGAAGTTGAGAAAACTGAGGCAGAGAGGTTAGGTGCTGGCCCATTGTTACAAAGGAGATTAAGTATTTGTGGTGAAATTTAATCTTAGGCCCTCCTGACTTGAAATCCACTATTCTTTCAATTTATCCCATATTCCTTTCTTTTTTTTTTTTTTTAGTGAGGCAATTGGGGTTAAGTGACTTGCCCAGGGTCACACAGCTGGTAAGTGTTAAGTGTCTGAGGCCAGATTTGAACTTAGCTGCCCCCCATATTCCTTTGTAGGAGACTAAGATGATCAGAAATTCAGTGAAAGGGAATTAATATAGTTTTAGGAGTTCTTGATCAATTGTGAAATGTTGTCAATGAAAATTCAGAAACATTAATGAACAAAGGCTGTTTGTTTTCAACATCTTTTCCAGGTTGGTACCCGAAGGTATATGGCTCCAGAAGTTTTAGAGGGTGCTATAAACTTTCAAAGGGATGCATTTTTGAGAATAGACATGTATGCCATGGGATTAGTCCTGTGGGAACTTGCCTCTCGCTGTACTGCCGCAGATGGTAAGCAAAAGTTTTGTCTCTCTTTTTTAAGAATGTAGTTAAAGTATATGGACCAACTAACTAAACTTAGATATAATATTCACTTTATTGCTGCTTACCAGTTTTAATATTATTTTTCCTCAGAATTTAAGGTTCTTGAGGGTAAGGACTGTTTGATTTCTGTCTTTGCATCTCTAGCGCCTAGCACATAGTTGGTATTTATAAATGCTTTAAAATACTTGTTGAACTTATTCTTGAAGCCTTAATATAGGTGTTTAGAAAAGGTCATTGCTTATTGCATGATCTAGGAAGCTGTGTCCTAAAGGCACTCGTTTGTAAGATATTTTCTTTGCCATTGCTCTTGTTAGATCTAGGACAGTAGTGGCATGTTAACTATTAACTGATGCTTTGGGGTCCTTTCGGGAATCAGTCAACAAGTTAAGCACCTACTATGTGCCAGACACTGTGTTAGGAGCTTAGGATACAAGTCCAAAAAATAAAATATCCCCTACTTTCAAAGAGCTTAAATTCTAATGGAGGAAATATCATAGGTCTATGTATATGTAAGTGTACTTGTGTATTTTATATGTATAGATGTATGTGTACACATACTATATATCTGTGTGTATGTATATGATATATACATATAGATATATAGATGATATATATTATAAATATAAACCTTTTTTTTTTTTCTTATTTGACTTTTTGGAGCCTGAGTCTCCCAATCTTGCCCAAACTGGAAGTGGCCACTCACTGGGCTTGATCCCCTGCTGATTACCACAGAGGCTGTGATCTGTTCTGTTTGCTACTTGGGCTGGTTCACCTGTCCTCAGGCATCATGGTAGCCCTGTTCCCAGGGTCTTAACATAAACACCATATTGATGCTAGACATAGTGTGGGTACCCAATCAACTTAGCACATTGTAGTTTAGAGCTTCTGAGCTCAAGTGATCCACCAGCCTCAGCCTTCCTTTGTAGCAGGGATTATAGGCATGCACCACCATGCCTGAGTCATAAACATAACCACAGAAAGACACAGGCATATACACACATATCTTGTGTGTGGTGTGTATGTGTGCGCGTGTGTTTGTGTAAAATATGAGAGCAGGGAGAAGTTAAATACATGTGAAATTGGGAGTTAGAGTCCTATCAGATCAGGAATCCAGGCTCCATGTAGAAAATGGTATCTAAGCTCTATCTTAAGAGGAGGGAATCCATGAAGTAGAAGTTAGGTAGGCATTCCAGGTATGGGAGATGACCAGTGCAAAAAGTAGGGAGACAGGAGATGAAATATTGAGGAACAGAAAAGGCAAATTTGACTGGATTGATTTGGGGTCTTATTGTTTATTTCAGCTTTGGGGTATGAGCTAGAAATCCTTGAATATCTTGAAGGTGCCTATAAGTGTACAGAGAGTAATAACCTCTACTTGTTTCTCCAAACTAAATATCTCTGTTTTTTCTAACTATGATTAGTTAAATTGAACATATTTTAGGTCTCCAGTGTGCTGAGATCTTTATATGTATTCGGAGATCTTAAAGGTCACATAAATATTATTCTTAGAAATGTCTGTAGCAAAAGCCTCTTCAAACCTAACCAGTAAAAGGAATGCTAGTGTTGATCAGAGGATCCAGAGCAGAAGTTGTATTGTTCACTTTACTCTTTCCTGCCATTTGAAGCACTTTCTAAAACTATTTTAATGTTTCTTTTTCTACATGCCCATTTTAATTATTTTCCTGCTCAGCAGTGTAAATATATAACTTAAATGTGGTCCTCTGATGCTTCCTTATGGTGTGGAAGTGACCCCATGCTCCTGAAGGCCATGCCAGGAGAGCACACACAGTGGCAGGTTATACCATATTGAAAAGACTTGAGGTATGGCCTTGGTAACAGACTGGAGAGAATCTTGGAGATGCACATCACCAGGACCTTGACCACCTGGTGATTAAACTTCTTTTTGGATGTGACAATCCACGAAACAAAGTGAAATGGCTCTCATTTTGCTTCTGCAGTGACAGTGTCAGAATGATTACAAAGGAGACACAGGGTTCTGAAAATCACTCGTTTTTTGTACCATCAACAACTTTTAATTTGTACTCTTTAATTAAGTATGCTAAATGCAAAATCATTGTCCCTTGACCAACAAGTATGTGTGTATCTATGTATATGTATGTGTATATATTGCTGAGGATCAGAAACATATCACTCTTGACATTCTTTATATAACTGAAAGCAGAAAAAATAAAGAAGTTTCTGTTAAAGCAGTGATGACTCATAGGTACTCTTTGGAAAGCAAAGATAGGAATTGGTAGAATAAGTTTTATAATGGATCCAAAAGTTTTAAGACATGTGGTCAACATGTCACAGTACTGATAAAAATAATTACAGGTTATGTACCAGTATGGTTACTGAATACTGAGTGGCAGAGAAATTCTATATAATACTCTAGAAGACCCATTAAATCAAATTGACATACACATCGATACTGGGTAACTTCAATACAAAGGTAGGAGAATGAGACTAAAGAGAAATAAATGGGCACGTATGGATCAGGTGAAAGAAACAGAAGGCCACAGACTTAGAGATCCTAGTGAATTGAAGTCTCATGCTTCTATATGCTAAACAGTGGGGGAAAAAGAATTGGTAACCGCTGGATGTGCCATGATCTTAGTTTTTGTTTATTGATGTTATGCCTCAAGACAGCTTTTACACTTTCCCATCAAAAGGCTTCTTAATTCTTCACTTTTTGCCATCAGAATAGTATTGTCTGTATATCTGAGATAGTTGATATTTCTTTTGGCAACCTTAATTTTGGCTTTTGATTCATCCAGCCTGGTGTTTTGCATGATGTACTCTGCATATAAGTTAAATATTAAGGTGACAATATTCAGTCTTGTTTTCCTTTCCTAATCTTAAACCAATCAGCTATCCCATTTTTAGTTCCAACTCTTACTTCTTGCCTTGCATACAAGTTTAGGAGACCAGTAAGATGATGTGGTAGTCCCATCTCTTTGAGGACTTGCTACATTTTGTTGTGATCCACATAATCAAAAGCTTTAGTATAGTCAGTGAAGCAGAGGTAGATGTTTTTCAGGAACTCCCTTTTCCTTCAATCCAGCAAATGTTGGCAATTTGGTCTCTAGCTCCTCTGTCTCTTTGAAAACCAGCCTGCACTTCTGGTGATTCTCAGTTTACATATTGCATAACCTTGCTGGTGTGTAAGATGAGTACAATTGTTTGGTGATTTGAATATCCCTTAGCATTGCCCTTCTTTAGGATTGGGACATAAACTGATCTTTTTCAATCCAGTGGCTACTGTTGAGTTTTCCAAATTTGTAGGCATATTGAGTGCAGCACTTTAACACCATCATCTTTTAGCATTTTAAATAGCTTGGTTGGAATTCTGCCACCTCCACTAGCCTTATTGTTAGCAGCACTTCCTTAGGTCCACTTGAATTCCTTCTCTAGGATGTCTGCCTCTAGATCAGTAACCATGCCATCATGGTTATGGATGATGTTAAGATCTTTCTTCTATATTCTTTTGTATATTCTTGTTACCTCTTCTTAATCTCTTCTACTTCTATTAAGTCCCTTCCATTTTTGTCTTTTATATTCCTATTTTTGCATGACATGTTCCCTTGATATCTCTGATTTTCTTGAAGAGATCTCTTGTATTTCCCATTCTATTGTTTTCTTCTATTTCTTTGCATTTCTCATTTAAGAAAACCTATTTATCTCTCCTTGCTATTCTCTGGGATTCTGCATTCAGTAGGGTGTATCTTTTCCTTTCTCCTTTCCCTTTCCTTCTTTTCTATTTGTAAAGCCTCATAAAACAGCCATTTTGCTTTCTTGCACTTTTTCTTTGGGATGTTTTGGTTGCTGCTTACTGTACAATATTGTGAACCTCTGTCCAAATTATGTTCAGTGATGGACTGCATCTTTACCATCTCACAGTTGACTAAAGGATATAAGATCCCATTATACTTAATTTGTTGATTATGAAAAATCATTTGATTCCATGGAACAGAAAAACCACCTTATAGGCTGTTTTAAAACATTTCATTTGAGATCCCTTGGAAGATGTAGCATTAGAAATTACCTTGTTCAGTGATTTTCTAAAAATAAACATCAGGTGAAGCATAAAACAAGGAGATGAATGTATGCTCCCTGAAGGTATTTGCCACTGAATTGGAGAAGATGAAGCTCAGAGTGCTGGTAGAGAAGGAATTTCCTATGAAGAATGAGTTCCTCCAGATGGCTTTTTGCTTTTGGTGGTGGTGGGAGCACATGACATGTTGATTGCATTAAACTCAAAGAAAATTCAGGACCTGGTTGAAGAGATCTGCCATCACTCAAAGATGTTTAGCCTGTCTTATCTACATGGGGAAAGGCCAAGTAGTTGAAAGTCTATTGCCCAGATTTGAACATGTGTCTGAATGGATATTACTAAAAGGTTTGTCCTATAATATTTAAATCTGTAATACGTAATCCAAATGGACAGTGAACTGGGCCCACAATTGAACAGCAAGAAGAGACAGCTCAGGATACTGCATGTAGCAGCCTTGGGAATGACACTGCTTCCATGCAGGTAACTCTTAGCCATTAGCCTGGAAAGCAACCCCTGTGGAGATTTAACCTGGTAACTATTCCTGGTGGTGCCACAGCCACATCTATTATTTAAGGTGCATAAAAATGGTTCTTGTCATCCAAGTCTTTGGCACTGTTAAATGGTTCAGGATCAGAAACTGATTTGATTTTTCTCAGTGGAAATGACATTAAAGAAGAAGCATTGGAGTGGAGCCAAGATGGTGGAGGAAAGGTTGTGACTTTTGGAGCTCCTGACACAATCCATCCACATACCTCCAAAAAATGCCATAAGATAACTCCTGGAGCAGCAGAACCCACCAAAGAACAGAGTGATATAATTTTCCAGCTGAAGACTTCTTAAAAGGGCAGCAGGGAAGGTCTGCTATACCAGACTGAGAGAGGATCACAGTGTGTGGCGCAGATCCAGCCCTACACAGGCTGTGCCTCCAGAGCATCAGAATCATCGGCATCAGCAACTTCTGAAGCTCAGCTCACAAACCTGTCAGGAAGTCCAGCACTTGGCCAGGATGAAATAGTAGAGGTGTCTGCTGGAGCAGAACCAGAGAACTGCTGTGTTGCTCAGGAAGCAGACTTGAGTGGCAGCAGCCCAGTATGGGAGGGGCACAGGCATGCCAAGCTTTTGACCACAGAGAATCAGATGTCAATCAGATTTCTGTTTCTGGGTTAAAGAGAAGTCAGGCCTGTGGTTATGTACAGGCCAGGAAGGCTGAGAACAAACCTCTCCTTAAATTGTACCACCTGGGACCCTCTGTAGCTTGGGACAGTGCTCCCTGGAAGCAGTGCTATACTTTAAGAAGGAGTTAAAAGCCAAGAAATAGGCAGGCAAGACAGAGCAGGCAGAAAAATCAGCGGACCATCGAAAGTTTCTTTGGTAACAAGGTAGACCAAAATATACCTTCAGAAGAAGATAATAAAGTCAAAGCTCCCACATCCAAAGCTTCCAAGAAAAATACGAATTGGTCTCAGGCCTTGGAAGCACTCACAAAAAGACTTTGAAGATAAAGTAATAGAGGTAGAGGGAAAATGGAAAGAGAAATGAGAGTGATGCAGGATGGTCATGAAAAAAAAGTCAACAGCTTGAAATGAAGAAGCATTACCATCTGCTTTGCTGCTATACCCTAAGGACCTTTGGATTTTTCATCTGATTTACAGCTGAATCTTTTGTATGTTTTGTCTTCCCTATTAGAATGGGAGCCCCTCAAGAGCAGGGACTTTTTTACTTTACTATTTATATGTCCAGAGATTAGCAACAGTGTAAGTGCTTAGCATAGTAAAAACTTTAATAAACACTTCATCTATCCAGTCATTCATCTATTTATTTATTTTGGGAAATTGTAAAACCCTGTTACTGACCACAGGATTCCCATAACTGCAAAGGCCCATTTAAAAACAAAACAAAACATTTTACCTATGCTATATGGAAAGGAGACCCAAAAAATTATGGCCTTCAAAGAACTAAGGGTAAGTATCACACAGAGGGGAAATGGAAAAGTACATGGTGTGGGTGAGCAAAGCTATGACCAATGAGGAGCTTCCAAGAACAGGAATAAAAGGTATTATTATAGAATTGTATCACAGAGAAAGTGGGCAGGTCACATAGTGGGATGGAAAGATGACCACTGTGTACCAGTGGAACATTTCCAGTGTGAAGAGAGGGTGAGGGAGGCCATGAGGCAGACCCCTGTGACAGTTTTAGGAGGACATTGAAAGAGTCACATAGGTTGTACAGGCCTAGCTGGATTGCTGTCTTCATTGTCATATATCACAAATTTGTGACACCTGGAGTTCACAAATCCGTTTGAGAATACTAAACTTAGTTACCTCCATCGCTTTCTCAGAATATCTACTTTTTCTTAACCATTATTAAAACATTTTGATATGATAAAAGTGTCTATATTAAATCTTTTTAGTATGGGAAAAGAACTATGCAAACAGATAGAGGCATCAATACCCAGCTAGATGTAAACTCAGCCTGATGTGTCAACTAATAGAATTCCCCAAATTTGCCTGATTTTTAAAGATCCCATGAGAAGTACATTGGTATCTTTTTGTTGTTGTTTTGTTTTGTTTTGTTTTTTTTTGCGGGGCAATGGGGGTTAAGTGACTTGCCCAGGGTTACACATCTAGTAAGAATCAAGTGTCTGAGGCCGGATTTGAACTCAGGTACTCCTGAATCCAGGGCCGGTGCTCTATCCACTGTGCAATCTAGCCGCCCCCGGTATCTTTTTAAAAAAATGCTCAGATTAAGGGAGGTGATGGCCCATTGCATTTCCATCTTAGGATCCATACCCATCATTAAGGGGAAGGAACAATTCTTGTAAGGAAAGGGCTCACTTTCCTACTACCACCAGTACCAGCTCGTAACCAGCCAACTTCTGTGATTGAGCAGAGAAGCCTTAGAACCTTGGGAATGGCAGGACTACCCTTAGTCCATAGGTCTTGCAGCCTAGACCCCACAGCTATAATTCAGGGAAGTGACTGCTGTGGAACAGGGGCCAGCTGTCCTCACCAATTGCTGCCAGCTTTCAGGAAAGCCCAAGGAGTTGCAGCACCAAGATACTCCAAAACACAAGGAGGCATACACCAGGAAAGTCAAACTACTGTTACCATTTCATCCCCTACCTCCCCTCAAACCCAAATAAAAATAGCTCAGGACCCTAAACCAAAGAATCTTGGGAATAGCATTGGCTTAGATAATTGGCCCTATTTTAAGTCAGTAGTTGTCCAGATGCCACACTGTCTGGCAGGTTAAGCCAAAGAACCCCAAGAGTCCCAGTATTCCCAGACCACTGGTTCTGATTCTAGCCAGCCCTTGCAGCCATCATTCTGAGATTCATTCTGCTCCTGCTGCTGTGGGTGCTCTATCACTTGCCTGCACAGAAGCCACAGAAACTGAAGACAAAGAAAAGAAAGTTTTTACCCATCAGAGTCTTTGGCACTGCCAAAAGGTTCACATAAGAAATGAGTAAAATTTTTTGTAGAAATGACATTCTGATAAAATGCTTTACTGTTTCTTTTGCTGCTTTATCCAGATCATAGAGCCTTCCTGTCTTACTTGTCTACTCTATTAGAATGTGAACTCTTTGAGAGCAGGCACTGGTGTAACAAGGTCGGACTAATAGTAATAACTTTCATTTCTGTGTACTGTAGGGGGTAGCAAATATTATTCCCATTTTATAGATTAGGAAACTGAGACTCAGAAATGGGCTTTAGGGGGGCAGCTAGGTGGTGCAGTGGATAGAGCGCCAGCCCTGGATTCGGGAGGCCCTGAGTTCAAATCCGACCTCAGACCTTTGACACTTACTAGCTGTGTGACCCTGGGCAAGTCACTTAACCCCCAATTGCCTCACTAAAAAAAAAAGAAAGAAAAAAGAAATGAGCTTTAGAGTAGCAACCATACAGATAAAGAAACTGACAGGTGCTTTCCATGGTTGTACTGGTACTACTAAGAATCAGTCAGAACTAGATAATTTTACTACATAAGGTACTGTGATTGTATCAGCCTTTCATAGATTTGTTTAAACTTCTCAGATGAGATGCATGCCCAAATATGTGTACATGTTTTTGGTTACTAAGATTACTCATTGTCATATTGCAGGTTCCTAAGAAATAGTGATGCAGAAGTGAATAATGCTGTTCGGAGCGTGTTGAATTCTTATTGAATGTTTCCTATTGGTTAAGGGTAGTGGCCTAAACTAGTTATTTTTTGTTAGTTTTAAACAAGCACCTGAAAGATGTAATTTAGGTGATTTTTGAATGTTGTATGTGTATTTTTTTTAAAAAAAAACAGACTTTGGAAAGGTTTTGTGTGAGGGCTAAGAAAAAGAGGTGTGAAGCTAGAGTAGCATGACTAATGCTGGAGAGGGCAGAGCTAATTTTAGAAATCTACACCCAAATCTTTTCATGCTGGAAACATTCCTATTGATATCTTGGTGTAAGTTGCATAGATGGGAGTGCAGTTGAGGTATTATTGCCTTATATAGTTAACTGATTAGACTGTCCTTGTGTCAAGTGCATATGGAAGGAAACTAATTACTGATAAAGTGAATGTGACTTGAGATCAAGTCTTAAGAGAATTTTGAATGTAGAGATGGCAGAATTTATGCCATAAAAATTATAACTAGAATGACTCCAAAATCCATGTATATAGTCCTGACCTTTGTCCTGAATTCCAGGCCAATATACTAATTACTAAAGGACATCTCCACCTGGTGTACTACTGGCATGTCTAAAAACTAAGGCTTGTTATCTTTATTTCTAAATAAATTTGCTCTTTTGATTTATTTCTGTCAGTGGTACCACTATTTACTCAGTCTTTCCATTTGAATGTCTTTGATTTTCTTTTATTTCTCATGTTTAGGGTGGTTGGTTTGTTTTCTTCCATTTACCAAAACCTGATGATTCTACTTCTGTAACATTTCTTCCCTCTTTTCACACTGCTACCACCTTAGCACATGCCATCCATCTGGACCACTACAATAACCTCCCAAGAAGTCTTTACATCTCCACTCTCTCCCTATTCCCAACAATTCAATATTATACAAATCTTCATTACGCAAAGATGTAGTAATGTCACCCCTATACTAAGAAAAACCTCCTCTGAGTCCTTTATACATCCTAAATTAGGTTTGTATTTCTTACCTGTTTTTCAAGGCCCATCACAACCACCTCATACTTCTAGTCTTCTCTGATAGTTTTTCTCTTATTGCATCACATAGTCACTTGTACATATACCATGAATTTCCCTCTGTTTCTGTGCTTTTACTAATGTTGCTTGCTCCCTTTGCCTTGAACCTTTTCTTCTTGTATTCTCTTTCATATGATTTATTCTTATTTATCCTTTTAAAAAGGGATTCTTAACCTTTTTTTTTTTTTGTCAAGAACTTTGGCAGTCTGGTGAAGTCTCTAGATCCCCTACTTAGAATAATATTTTAAATGCCTAAAATAAAGCACATAGGATTACAAAAAAAACCAAACCCAGTTATGTCAAAAACATATTTATCAAAGTATGAAAAAAGAAAAAAGAAAATTCATGGACCCAGTGTTAAGAATCCCTACTTTAAAACATAATTAAAATGCCACTCCCTTTAAGAAGTCGCCTTGGATTTTTTTTTTTTTGTTTGTTTTAATCTCCTTCACCTATACCTCACATAGCATGTTGTTTGCAAATTCAAATGTCCTCTCTTAAAATTCTAGCTCAATGCCTCATCTTGGTGTTGAGGTGACTGAGGATTCTTACAAAGGCTCTGCCCGTGGGGCAAGAAACATTAGCAGTCTGACTAAGCTAGAAGTGTTTCAATCTGGAGTGTGATGGATGGATGAAGTTAGAGATCTTTGAAGTGTAAGTTAACTATGTTGTATCTCCTACTAGATGCTGAGCTCTAAGAGACTCTGAGCTCTATTCAGGGACAGTGTCTTCACCTAAACCTTCTATCCTCCCAGCACCTAATCATAATAGGTGCCTAAAGTATGTAGCAGACACTTCATTCTGTTTAACTGATGCTACTATCCTTGTGATAGAGACCTAGTTGTTTGCCCACTTCTCATGTAATTATCTCTTGTCAACCAAAGGAGTTCCTCGTAACAGTTAAAGGGATGATACAGAATGTGTTAAAAGTTTTTGCCATTTTTTATGGAAGTCAGCATGACTTAAAATAACCTTATTTTTAAAATCGCAGGTCCCGTGGATGAGTACATGTTGCCATTTGAAGAGGAAATTGGCCAGCATCCATCCCTTGAAGATATGCAGGAAGTTGTCGTGCATAAAAAAAAGAGACCTATTTTAAGGGAGTGTTGGCAGAAACATGCTGTAAGTTTCTGAAGTGAAATTGACTTGAAATTTCAATAAAATCCTTTTTTCTCAAGACTTTTATTTGTGAACACTTTTGAGAAAAGGCTATTTTGTAACAGTGATTTCCATACTGTATCATCAGTAATGGAGTACTGGTGGCCATGGGGCTGGAATGGACCTTAGATATTGGGGAACAGCTTAATCCCATGATATTGTGGTCTTGTAAGTTTCTTTAGGAAAGGGAAAAATGAGTTTCTTTCCTGAATGGTTTTTATGCAGTATTAAGGAGACTAAAATGAATCTTGACCCTGGGATGTACAGACTTAAATAAGTCAGCCATCCCTGGTTCCTATTTTGTGTTTAGCTGAGGCACAGCATCCTAAGAACTTCACTCCCAAGCTCTCGATCTAGATGAGTGAGGGGAGTTTCTTTAATGCTTTTGATGTCTCCCTCACAGGTCAGCTTTGGCAGTTAAATAAACTCTTCCTGATCATTTGGTTCAGTAGATGGCATAACTGTTTAGTGGCACTTCTATGCTACAGACTCCATAAAGTGCATGGATTGACAAGTCAAACTTTGGATTATTCTGAGATTAGAAAAATGATGTATTGAATCTTTTTTTTTCCTCTTTTTTTAAGGGAATGGCAATGCTCTGTGAAACAATAGAAGAATGTTGGGATCACGATGCAGAAGCCAGGTTATCAGCTGGCTGTGTAGGAGAAAGGATTATTCAAATGCAAAGACTAACAAATATTATCACAACAGAGGACATTGTGACTGTGGTCACTATGGTGACAAATGTTGACTTTCCTCCCAAAGAATCCAGTCTATGATAATTACATTGGTTGTTCACACTGAGAAACAGGACTTGGAACTCGAGCTGCTAAGCTAATGAGACTGCTTACAGTTGAAAATGTTTTCTGTGTGAAACAGAGTGGTGAGTCTTTTGGGAACGGCGGTAAGGAGTCCCGCTTTTAAAAATGTGGATCCAAAAGACCTACTGCATTCCCTTCATGGACTTGAAGGCCATATGACCAAGAGAAGAGGCAAACTCTGTCAATCAAACTTTTCAGATGGAAATGAAGACTGTGGCCCTCTATGGATCATATGGACCTGTCTAATCAAGCATTTAAAAACTGACATCAAATTTCTTAATGTCTGTCAGAAGACACTAATTCCTTAAATGAACTACTGCTATTTTTTTTAAATCGAAAACTTTTCATTTCAGATTTTAAAAAGGGTAACTTGTTTTTATTGCATTTGCTGTTGTGTTTCTATCAATGACTATTGTAATGCCAACATGACACAGCTTGTGAATGTTTAGTGTGCTGCTGTTCTGTGTACATAAACAGTCATCAAAGTGGGATACAGTAAAGAGGCTTCCAAGCATTACTTTAACCTCCCTCAACAAGGTATACCTCAGTTCCACGGTTGCTAAATTATGATTGAAAACACTAACAAAATTTGAATAATAAATCAATCCATGTTTTGTAAAGACGTATTACAAATTCACTGTGTTATTTAAAAAAAAACAAAAGGGTAAGCTATGCTTTGTGCCAACAGGAAGTGGCCATTCCTAAAGCAGTGTTGTAAGCCTTTTCTTGTGCTCGCTCGCTCATGTTTTTTAAAAAAAAAAAAGTGCTGTTTTTTGAAATGAAAACCTTAATACCGTTTCCCCACCTCTCATCCTTTTGTCTTTGTTTTTAGTTTAAAGTTTCATCTCACCTCCAGTTCCCAAAATAATACATAAACTTATTTTACTTAAATACTATTTAGGTTTGCTGTGTCTGAGGAATATTTGAAAATGTAAAGCATGATTTTTTAAAAGTGTTTTTTTTAAGTGAGCTGTGACACTGGAAAGCTCTTAGTTTTCTTATTAATTTTTTTTAAATAGACTTTTTCCTATTTATGTATGTACAGTCTTTAGTGTATTTTCTTTCATCCAACAGTATGCAGTGCATTCTGTATCACTGTTTCAAGGATCACCTCAGGAAGCTTCATTACCCAGAATTCCTCACTCTCTGCTTTGAGACTTCTAACTAGGTACACTTTTGCTTGGTGCCATCTTGTCAGAGTAATATTTGATGTCTGTGATGTGTAAAAGATTATCCGAGAATAAGTTATACATTTTAGACACAGATCTCAGATATTACTGCTAAAAATCAGGGATAACAAGTTAAGCTTATAACTTCAAATATGCAATGAATTTAGAGGTAACCAATGTTGATGTAAGTAGCACGGCCTAGCAAAACAAATATGACAATATTCAAATTATTTTCAAAAGTAATTACAAGATTAATTTAAGATGATCCATGGCTATATTCTTGCTAAAACCAACCAACCAACCAACCAACCAACCAACCAACCAGGATTGATAGTAAATAGGTGCCAAAGTGCTTTTCATAGGAAAATGATTGGGTCCTCCTTCAGCTTATATAGGCCAAATTGAAATGTAATGGTTTCTGAAATCTCTAGATTACTGACCAGTGCTAGCCAGTATTATGCATTATAATTTTTTCAGGCCTTTTTAAAATCATGCATTAATTTTATAAAGGAGTTTTTTTTTTTTAATGTCACTATCAGGAGCTCACTGTGAATGTGTTATATTCAGATGGTTATTTAAGACCACACAGTACAGTTCATTTTACATATGATATGCACTTAATCTCTGGGAACAATAACAAATTAATTATTTATGAGACTTAGGTCAACATACTCTAAGCAGGGAGGGGAAGAAGGGTAATAGCAATGTTGTTCATATTTTACATCCCATCTAGAACCATTCTGTTTGCTGTTTGTCCCTCTCATCACTTGGGTTTCATTGTAGTCATAAAATGCCCATTTCAATGTTGAATGCACCTGCTTTATGTGTTTTAGCAAAGCAAACTGCTTGGGCTCCCTCCTGATTTCTTGATTTGAATTTTGTTTTGCTTCCATGTTCTGACACAAATCAAGAAGGGAACCCGTCGAGGAAATTTGAATACATGATGGAACTTGTTCCACCTTTTAAAGATTTATTTCTACTTGTTTTCACCATTCAGCCCTCTTTTTAAAAAACAAACAAAAAAACCACACACAACTAAAAAAAAAAAACCACCAAGGGGTATTATGAATGTTTGGCTTATGTGAGCACTAGAGGTAAATTTTATAAAATTCATTAGCAAAAATAGACGATGTTTTTCTCTTCATGGTAGAAAAGAAATGAACCCTGTTTTTAGAACCCCTGGATATTGTACTTAACTGTAGTTAGCCAATTTTATGACTTGTATCCTTTTGAAAACTATGTTGGTAGTAAAATACTTTTATAACTAGTGAAGTAAGAATGCTTCAGTGACCTGTCCTGATTCCTAGTCATGTTAAGACTTTGTTTTGCAGGGCATTTTTGTATTTGGTTTACAGTCAGTGCAGAAGTGGGCAAGCTAACAGAAGGAAAGTCTGAGCTTGGCCTAGGAATACTTAAAAAGAAGGAAGATTGAAGAGAATGAAAATCATGACCTTTGTTGTGGGGTTTTTTTGTAACCCTGATAACTCTTTTTTCCTCATGTATATGGTGCTCCTCATGGCTCATCTTGTATTTTGCCTTTCTGATACCAAGTCAGACTCGCTGCTCTAACTTATACTCTTTACCTTGCCCAGATCTACGAAAGAGGATTGCTGTATGACCAACTGCCATAGGACTGATGGATTAACCAGTGTTTGGCTTTACTGGAAGTCTATGCCCTGCACAGCTCTTGTATGTATTTAGATGCTAGGAAGTTTTTAGCATGTGAAGTGTGATTACTATTTGAACGTTTATTACAAGTACCTTATGAATTCCAGAACAGAGACTGTGCCTCATAATTGTTGATCCCTTGAATTTGCACTATCCTTTATGGTGACATTTAAAAAAAAAATCAGGAAAGAAATGGACTATCTTACTAACTTTTGGGAATTCAAAAACAAAATTCATTGTGCATGAAATTTTTAAAAAGTCACTCCTTTCTTCACTCCTGCCACCCCAACAAAATAACTTCTAAATTTATCCCAAAATATTGGTGGGGAAATATACCCTGATCAGGTTCATTAGAATAAATTGATTACTGTTCAAGAAAAATGTTTCACCACTGATTTTTCCACTTCCTCTTTTTTAGCAAATTACTTTTTAGGAACATTTGGTATAATATGCATAAAATTATTTACTGATTTATGGGCAAAATGATACAAGTAGCATCCTTGATTGAACATCATTTACCTCAGATATCCAACCAGCAGTACGTTTTTTATGCAGTCTCAATCCATACACTATTTGTTACCTCTCAAAATATTGGTAAGCAATTATTTGAGCTTTACTCTCTGTATTTCTTGTCAGTGTTTTGGGCACAGGTTGTTGTACTACTGTCAAACTGTACTTGCTATTTTTCTGCAAGTATATAACAAAAAATACAAAAAAAAAAAAAAGCCCCACAAAACCCCACCCTGGATAAAAGTGATTGTTAAATATTGTAAAAATAAAATGTATGCTATCCCCGCTCCACTTCCCCCAAAGTTAAATAAAAAATAAGTGACTACTGTATGATTTGCATATGCAGTGTTTTTTTCTCCCCTTTAGCTGTATGGGCTTCTTAGAAGCATCTTAGACCTAATGATAAGCTCTTGGCACTGTATTTCATAGAAGAGTTTGGACATTCAGATTTTGTAGAAGCAGGTGGGGGTGGGGGGATTTAAGTGGGGAGAGGATAACATTTATTACCCTTTTTATGTCTTCCCTGTCTAGTTCAGTTGGCATGA
This sequence comes from Dromiciops gliroides, assembly GCF_019393635.1. NCBI lineage: Eukaryota > Metazoa > Chordata > Mammalia > Microbiotheria > Microbiotheriidae > Dromiciops > Dromiciops gliroides. The sequence continues at coordinate 361,532,700 of NC_057863.1, read as the reverse complement.
TTTCTCCTTCCTTAGGTGAAAGCCATTAGTCTAGAATAGGGCAAGTAGCCTTTTAAAGTAGAAATGTTGCTTGGGGATTATGGCTATCAGAATTGTAAACACATTCATTGGTCAGTAGAAATGCAAAAATACTGAGTACAATTATTTGTGTGAAGGCATACCATACCTACTAAGCTAGTCTACTTCTTAAACTGTAGGGCAATGAGACTAAGATTTAAAATGTTTTTGCCCACGTTTGTTCTACTGTTGCGATTACAGGATGTTCCTCTGTGGTTTTAGGTTTTCATAGGATCACAGATTTAGAACTGGGCAGGACCTTAGCATTAAGTTCACCTCCCCTAACTTAACAGAGGCTGCTTAGCATCTGGTAGTGATGACTTTCCTCACCTCATTAAGTTATAGGCTATTAGAACTTGAAGGGATTCACTCATTTTTTAGATAAAGGGACCTAGCCTGAGATTTTTCTAGGGTCACATCCATAGCTAGTGAGATTCGTGACCAGAATGCAGACCTGCTGATTAGTACATTGCTCTTTTCACTAATTATTGCCAATCACTAGTATGTCTTCTAAAATCAGCCAGGGCCTAACTTTATAGATAGACTATTTAAAAAAAAAAGACAAAGCATAAAGGGGAATATATTAATTTTTATTTTGACCTTTTTTGACTCATTTGCTTAATTTTATTGTATAAACAATCAACAGTGAAATCTTGTGTTCTCTACATGGTAATTGTGTGATGGTAAAAAGATGTGGCCTGCTTTGGAACATCAGTTTATCAACATCCTCTATCACACACACTCAGTCCCTGTATAGATTATTCTCATAAGATTTTCATATAGATGGGAAAGGAGACATGGGTCAGAAGCTATTAATATTCTCTCATTCACCTTTTTTGAATGTTAAGGTTTAAGGGTTTTTCCCCCCATACTTCTCCTAACTTCCTCTCCTTTGGGTACTTTGATATCAACTTGTAGCCCTCAACACCATCTAAACTGTGTTCATTTACTATTTGAATACAAAACCAAACCTTTAGGAGTGGTAGACCAAAATACTGCCTTATTAAAGTCCCTCTATTTTCCCTGTCAAAATTAATTTTACAAATTTCAATTAACTTTATTCAGTGATTCTCTCTGATCATTAATATCAAATGAAGCATAAAATGGGGATGCATATGCTTGCCAAAGGTGTTTGCTGCTGGAGAGAGTTAACCCCGACCAATTCTAATGAGGATTCTCTCTAGATTGTGAGGTCTTCTAGATATTCTTGTTTGTCCTACTGAATGCATCAAACCTCAGAATATTAGTTTCAGAGCTTCTCAAAGAAGATTTGTAATCATGAAGAGATTGACAGAAAAAAAAGTGAATGAAGAATTCCTGTTGTTCATATTATGATATAGAGTTGAATGAGTAACTTTTGTGTTCATTAGTACCTCTATTTTGGGACAGACTTTGCAAGTAAATATATTGGGTTCAGACTTTAACCAAGAGGAAGAAAGCAGCTGGATTGACTTTGGGAATTGTAAAGATTTTTATTTTTTTAAATTTTTATTTTTTTTTTTGCGGGGCAATGGGGGTTAAGTGACTTGCCCAGGGTCACACAGCTAGTAAGTGTCAAGTGTCTGAGGCTGGATTTGAACTCTGGTACTCCTGAATCCACGGCTGGTGCTTTATCCACTGTGCTATCTAGCCGCCCCCTAATTGTAAAGATTTTTAATGTACTGTAAACTCCTCCCTGAAATAAAGGCCTGTTTTCAATCTTCTGGCAATAACTGTATAGTGGATTAAGTCACAGAACTCTAGTGTCCAAAAAACTGATGTTGCATTCACTTGAAGCACAATGGAAATAAACACAGTGTGCAACACATTATAGACAAGAAATTATATAGGAGTGGTATAAAGGATGATTAAAGAAATGATTTAAAAAACTAGTATGGACTGGTCATATGGTGAGAGCTAGAGAGAACTACTGGATAGCCCATGTATTCCTTGGCATCCTGAGATTTCTTTGCCTTTTGTTTTTTAAGTAGTAGCATTTCTTTCAATGTTCATAGTAGTCAGAATTATCTATTTCCTATGATTTCTAAGGAAAATGAAATCAATCATGCATATAATATCCACACTGACCGACACATGGATTATCCAGTTCACTGTTCAAGGCCATGTTTGACAATTTTCTTAATTTTAATCCCCCTGCAATGAGGTGATGGTAGTGGGAGAAACAAGTATATTGAACCAGGTTGTATAAGAGACCTTATATTGCCATTTTATAACATACCTTAATATGCTCTGCAGAAATAAATGCAGAGTAAAACAGATGGCACATGGATGCCAATTATTTCTGGCTGAAATGCCAGTTTTATCCAACTTTACCCAAGATTTCTAGGGACAAAAAATTAATCTGGTTATCAGCTATTTGAACCTACACAGGGTAGGTTAGTATTAAATCAGTCTTGCTAAAAAGTTTTCTCCATAGCTCATTTTCAATTTATTATTAATGCATGTGATAATGGTGAACTACAGTGAATTTAAAAGCTAAAGCAGTATTTTCAGTAGAAGTCTTTCTTCTTTGTGGTTTCGGGGAGAGGTATTGGAAAAAAGTAGATCAGTTTAATAATTCCCAAGAGATCGACTGTGGTAAAAATACTACAATTTAATAGCTATCCTGAAATTGATGACTCTGATAGTTGATTTTTATCTCATTTTAGCCTAAAAAGGAATACAATACGTTGTTGATTAAATGTGTATATGGATTATTGTACCTTATTTCACAGGAACAAAGAGGAGAAAACTGATGGTATGTTATGCCAATAAAGATTTTCAATCCACAGAGAGTGCCGGTTGAAGATATCCCTTTAAAGTAAACTGTGATACATGTTTTTTGAGAGTAACAAAAGGGCATATCTAATGAATGCTAGTGTACTGTGTATTGTGTATCATGTAATAAAAATTCAAAACTGATGTTTGACTAACTTAAAATCTAACATGTTCTCTCAGTACCTTCTGGAACAATGTAGATATAGAATGTGTTATACTAAGGCATGAGGAAGAATGTGGCTTCAAATTTTGCTTCTGACACCTACTATATTACTAGCCATAGGCAAGTCATTTAACTTGAGACAAATCTAACACTCAAATACATTAAAGCATTGTTTTGGAAATTTAACAGAGCAACCTTATTACCACCTAAAGTTTTGGTAATCATTGAAGCAGCATATGGATAGTTCTATGTTTCAGAAAACTATCCCCACATTGCTGGGGTTGTTGTGAAGATCAAATGAGATGTTTTTTGTGAGAAAGCACTTTAGCACAGTACCTGGCACATAGCAGGCACTATAAAAATATTTAACACCTCCCCCCCCCCCCCAAATGTTTACTCCCTTTTTCCCTCCATTACTTGAATGGCTCCTAAGGAAGTTATCATTCTCCCTCTGAGGTATTTTGTTTTGTTTTTTAAAAAGGTGGTAAAGTTCTCTGTGTGAAATAACACAAAAGCAATTCAGCAGAAATATACTATCTACTCAGGCTTCAGAAAAGCCAGAAGTACCACTCTTAAGAGGAATATGTAGCATGGTACTGGTAAAAAAAAATCCTTGTGGTTAAAGGTTTGGCTATTTACTTATACACAGAAAAACCAAAACAGTAAGATTTGATAAGATGAATAAATTTTATTCTTTTCTAAGGTTTTAACTTAAAAAAGTACCTCAAATGCATATAAACATACATTAAAATCAAACAATTACAAACTCTGAAATCTAAATATAACAAAAATCATACATAGTAGACAACAAAATCCAAAATAGTTTCAATAGTTCAGAAAGTCAAATGCATAAAGATGACCTATAAACTCATCTCTAAGTATTTAAGGAACAACTCAAGTTTCTATTTTAAATTTTACGTAGGGGCTTGCTAAAGAATACATATAAAACACAACTTATAGACAATACCCTGTCATACAAGAAATTCTACAAGTCACAATGCTAATTTTTACAACCCTGGGACCTCCCTGCTTTTAAGGGGACATAATTTGATTTATTCTGATACCAAAACTTCTGGTCAAATTCACAACCAGCTCAGTGAAGATGCTGCCCACTGCCTAACATCTGTAGGGCAGTTTGGATACTTTTGAAGAGCATCCATAATTTGATTATTGTCCAAAAGCAATTTCACCAGTTGATATTCTCTCTGTGTATTTACTGATGTTCTCTCCATTGCTTTTACTAATTCTAGTTGTTGTAAATGTTCAAATGCCTAAAAGGAGAGAAATATTTCAAGTTAAACAAACAACAAATGAATTCAAAGTTAATCCTCAGACTACTGGTATTTTCTGGTTCCATGGGTAAACAATTTGTTTGACACCTTGACTCAAGAATATCCCTAGAATGAAAGAGGCTCCTTGCTAACTTGTTACTGATTTGTATCTGCACGACAAAAATCTCATTTCTTACCTCTTATCAAAGAGGAAAAAAATTACTAACCATTCATTAATATCCAATAAATTATATTTACTAACTCATTTACACAGAAATGTTTCAACAGCTAGAACTGTAGAATATAAATGTTAAAGGGATTTCAGGTATTGGCAAGTAGTTTTGTTGGTTTGAGCTTTTTTCGGTTTTTGTTGTTGTTGGGTTTTTTTTTTTTTGGGGGGGGGGGGAGAGAAAGTAGAGACTGATGGGCTACCAGGCCTGTTCTATAGTTCCTGAGAATAAGAATAATTTCATTGTGGAGGACTGGACAAGTGTCTTCCAGACAAGTTCCCCAGCTTTGCTGGGGATATGGGAGGGAACTGAAGGAACTTGGCCCTAAACCAAGAAAAGTACATGCTTATCTGCTTAAGGGAGCCACTCTCTCTCCTTCTGCTTAACTTCAACCTTCTGCCTCAAGAGTCCCAGATACCTTTCTTTGGTCTTTTGATATATTTGTTATTCTGTATAAACATCTTAGATTGCATTTCTTACAATCTGACATCCTGGAACTCACCCTTAGGTAACTCATATTTATGCTTGTTTGTTTAGAATCAGTCAATAAGCATTTAGTAAGCAGTAATATATAAGCACTATGGGACATTCCGGAGCTACAGAGCAAAAACACGCTAAATCTCTGACCTTGAGGAGTTTACAAACTATTATTGTAGGAGACAAGTGTACAAATATAAGTGTGTGTGTGTGTGTCTATAAATGTATGTCTATATATATAGCTAACTTTAAGACATTTATTATTATATCAAGGTACATATGTCAAAAAACAATATCTGAATAATAATTCTCTTCCTCAGAGAAGAGTTCAGAATGTTTTGGACACTAAGATTAACAATGTTCTCTCCCTAATGTTACTGAAGTAAGGATACGGCTTGTTTTCATAAGATGTTGGTACATTTAACTATCGAAACCTCTCTATTCTTAGAACTGCTGTTATACACGAGCATCAGAAAGGCTGGAAAAAAGTAAAGTCTACTTAATTTTTATCTTGACTTAGCAAAAACTAGAGTATTATGGTATTGAACAAATTGGTTCACTGGCTAAAAAAGGAGGCCAACACTAAAGGGTTCTATTTATACTAACTTACCTCTCCCGCTCTTCTCTCACCCCTTACACTTTAACTTAGATGGTTCTTTTGAGTAAAAACACTCTGTACAACACTGCTTTAGAGTAATGTTACTGAGATAAGGAGGTTACTAACACATTCTACTTGCTGGCCTAATCTAAAAATGGTTTTTAGTAATGACCTGAGAGCATGTGCCACCTTGAGCCCCACTGTTATATTTATAGCTTTTTTGTGTGAAACTCAGTTTACCTATAACTCCATTTTGCCTTGCTATTCTCCCAGAGATCTAGTACACTGTTGGCCCAGAGAGAGATATAACAACCCCAGAGCTTTCAACCTAAGATATCAAATCTAATACCTATATGCTCTATTTTCCATGAGTAAGAAATCTTAATTTTTAGAAAAACATTTTATGTATGATCCTGAGCGAATCAAAACTTTTCTGGGCTCCACTTCTATTAGTCTAATATGATGAAGTGGGATTAGATGATCTATAAGGTCTTTTCTGGCCCATAACAATTAATTTTCTTTCCTAAAATCATTGGCTCCTTAAATTATATGCTGGAAGGGACAAAACTGGGTCTTGGACTGGAAGTGAATGTAGAGACATGATAGTTTATTCAACAGACCTGACTTTTAAAACATCTAATTCCGTGACTGTATGGCCTATAATTAGACAGTAGAGGGCAGCATACATCCACAAAAGAAAACTAGATTTACATGACGATGCAGTATCTCCACTTTTTCTTAACTGAGAGAAAAATTCCTGTGATAATGTCATGCAAACTTTATATCTTCAATAAACCTCATGCAAAAGCTCTCAGCATATCATGAAAGAGAAAAAAAAATTGTAGAAAACTACACAAAATGAAATCTTACCTTCATAACAACAGGTTTCTCAAAATTATAAACAGAATGGGCCTTCCTTTGGATAAACTTCTGAAATTCTGTATTAAAATAAATGACATTACTGGGTATGTTTGGAATACCAAAAAACCTTGACAAGTGATCACAAAATTATCAAAATAGCTTACCGTTATAGACCATTTGAAAGTTAAAAGGTTCATCCTGATAAATGTCATTTAAATGTTTCATTGCTATAAGAAGACAGATTTCTAACACTGAAAGACCTGAAATGAGACAGAAGCAAAATGTAAGTTGTTGTTGTTCAGTTATATCTGGCTCTTTGTGATTCCATAGACCATAAGCACTCCAATATGGTTCATGGGATTGTTTTGGCAAAGACACATTAGTGGTGTTTGCCCTTTCGTTCTCCAAAATTTATGTACCACTAGTTAATATTACACATTATTAAAGTGTGTTCAGTAGTGAGACATAAGCACTATGCAATTTATTACTGGACACATTTATATACATGCATAACTAATGGATACTAGATGCAGAATTGGAAAGGACCGTTCAAGGCCATCCAGTCCAACTCACTTTCAGAGAGGAGGAAAATTAAAGTACCTGTACCAAAGTGTTTGGTTTGATCCCAGGTCTTCTTGCTCCAGATCCAGTATATTTTCCACTAACTAATGGTATAAAACTGGTTTCTATAAGAAAACCAACCTACTCAATTCTTTACAAGTATACTAAGTACAAGTAAAGAAAAGCTTAAAATGGCTTTCATAAAAGAAGCCTTCAATGTGACTTCATATAAACCATTAAGTTTATAATCTGAAATATTTCATATCACAAGCACAAGAAAGGGAGCTATCTTACCATGTACAATATTTGCTTTAGAGTCCATACTACACAAATGGTTTGCCTCTACCAGGTCTGTTGGAATAATAAATGGGCGAGATGGCGTTATGTGACTTAAAGCAAGCATCTAAGAAAAAAAATGGGAATTAGAAAAAACAAATTACTTAGTGTGGGAACTTTGGTGATAATAATAAGCACCAATTCATATTTTTTTGAGCCTTGGTCCTGGTGAAAGATTAAAAATGACTGGCAACTCTTTTTATTAAAAAAAAAAAGTGACTAAAAAAGTTGCTTAGGAAGTTGAATTACATAGATATTTTTCTAAAACACAAGAAAGAGAAGATAGCAAAGCAAAGATTTTGTTTCTAAATTTAAAATTCCCTCACAGTAATTGGAAGTCATATTTATGGATTCTCTGCTATGAGTTTTATGCATGAAGAACTCATTCATTTATTTGATAAGTGTTTACTGAATATCCATGTAAAGGTGCTATGCTGCAGGAGTCATGAAGACTAAAAATAAAATAGTTCCTGCCCTTACTTAAAATCTATTAGTGAAGATAAGCTACACGAAAACTATAAATCAAAACAGAATGTGATAAAATTTCACCAAAGTTTCTGAGTGCTACAAGAGTTCATGAGTCAAGTTAATACTTTTTTGTTTGAATGGCTTGATTTTTGGTTGACTGATAGCCTTCCCCTCAGTCTCCCATCATTTCCCCCATCCCCTTTCCTTTTCAACAGTACCCTCACAATCAGTCCCTACTATTGGTTCTTTTTTTTGTTGTTTAAAAACACATCGATCTCCTCTATCCTTAAAAAAACAAACCAAACTTGGTTACTGCCAAGCTACTGCCCTGTATCTCTCTTCCCCTTTTTCAGCCACATTCCGTCCCATCTCTACTTCCTCTCTTTTCACTTTCTTCTTCAAACTCTTGCAATAGGGCTTTTGACTTCATCACTCAACTGAAATTGCTCTCTCTAAACTGACAAAATTAATGTAGCCTTTCCTCAATTTTCTTTCTTTCTTTTTTTAACCTCTCTGTAGTATGTGACACCTGGACCTCTATCTGAATTCTCTTTCTTCTTTGGGTTTCTATGTCAATATTCTCCCAATTCTCTTATCTGTATGACAACTCCTCGGTCATCTTTGCTGGATCACCCACATCCCACCTCAGTGTGGGGTAAAATACCCCAAAGCTCTGTCTTGAACCCTCTTTTCTTCTCCCTCTACATTACTTGACATCATCAATCCCCTTGAGTTAAATGAATCATCTCTATGGTGACTCCCAGATCTAAATATATACAGTCCTTGTCTCCTTTCTGAGTTTCATGTCATTTTGCACATTTTGAACACAGGCACCTAAATCTGTAACTCAGATTCAAAAATCCAAATCAGAACTTATTATCTGTCTCCAAAATCTCACCCTCCTTCCAAACAACTATTTGTTGAAGACAACCATCTTCCTCACTTCAGTCCTCCCCACCCCCAAAGCTATCCATGTGATTTCCCCAAAGCACATGTGAATCCTGTTGGGAAGTGCTCATAACTTAGCCCCAGACTACCCCTCCAGAAGTCTTTTACATTACCCTCCTTCACAGGGATGAAACCTGCTTCTCTTCCACATCAATGCCTATTGCAAGCCCTTCACCTGGAACATACTTTGGATCTGTGTTGCCTCAAAGACAAGGAGTGTTTTATTTTTGTCTTTGTTATCTCTACCACCTAGCACTGTCTTGGACACAGCAGGAACTTAATAAATGTTTTATTGGTAATAAGAGATCTATTATTTCTCTATATCCTTGCATCAGATAACTTGACTATCAATTCCCAATACCCCAACCATATTGCCTATAGCAAAAGCCTCCTCTCTTGTATATACTTGGCACTGTTCAACTGTTTTGCCTATCTTTTTTTTTCCTTTAGCACTATTTCCACTTTAAGTAGCACCTTTAAGATTTTGATATTAAGAATCCAAATGTGGGCGATAAAGCTGTGCATACCCTTTGACCCAGCAATCCCACTTTTAGGTCTTTTGCCCAAAGAAATCATGGAAGGGGGAAAGGGACCCACATGTACAAAAATATTTATAGCTGCTCTTTACGTGGTAGCAAGGAATTGGAAGTTGAGGGGGTGCCCATCAATTGGGGAATGGCTGGACAAGTTGTGGTATATGAATACAATGGAATACTATTGTGCTGTAAGAAATGATGAGCAGGAAGAGTTCAGAGAAACCTGGAGGGTCTTACATGAGCTGATGATGAGTGAGATGAGCAGAACCAGAAGAACATTGTACACAGTATCATCAACATTGAGTGTTGACCTACTGTGATGGACTATATTCTTCTCACCAATGCAATGGTACAGAAGAGTTCCAGGGAACTCATGATAGAAGAGGATCTCCAAATCCAAGAAAAAAAAAAAGAAAGAAAGAACTGTGGAGTATAGATGCTGATTGAACCATATTATTTCTTTTGTTTTAGATGCTGTTGGTTTTTTTTTTCTTTCTATTTTGAGGTTTTGCATCACTGCTCTGATTCTTTCTCTTGTAACAGGATTAATGCAGAAATAGGATTAATGTTATTATGTGTATATATATGTGTGTGTGTATATCTATATATATATATGTATATGTATAGAGATATATAGATATAACCTATATCAGATTACCTGCTGTCTAGGGGAGGGGGGAGGGAGGGGTGGGAGGGAGAAAAATCTGAAATTGTAAAGCATGTATAAACAAAAGTTGAGAACTATCTTTACATGTAATGGAAAAAATAAAATACCTCATACATTAAAAAAAAAAAAAAAGAATCCAAATGTGATAACTTAGTTGGCCTTGATAACAGAACAATATTTTTAAAAATCTTTCCACATTTTTTCTCTTTTTTATCATACCCTTTTCCTTTTTCTCTCATGGAATTAAATGCCCGTGGTATGACTTTGTGTAGGTGGGTCTCTCACCAAGCCTTTTAATACTTCATCCTCCACTGCGTCACAATGTTTTATAAGAAAATATTGTTCATAACTTTTTACTGTCTTTCTTTGTAAGGGCTTAAGATATGTTACGAAGTTCATTTTCTAAATCTGTATTGCACTCACAGTTGTTCTCTCTTTGATTTGTTAGAGATCAAGTGTTTACTGGTCTATCTTTTCTTTATGGTAAAATCTTTACACTTACAACATATTATGGAAAGTTAATCATTTGTACTGATGTCCAAATTTTCATCGATATCTATTTTCTTTCAACATCTCATCTAAATAGGTTAGTTTGAAGTTGTTTTGAATAGTAGGCCATACATCTTTTTCTCATTTTAAAATTTCATTGAGCTTTATATTAATTTTGATCTTTGCTGTAACAAGCTGATATTCTCAATTTAATATTAGTTTGTTTGCTAACAAAAATCCATTCCATTTTGGGGCATTTTATGCTTGCCATATCCAGTGCCTCCAAATTCTTTTCTTGAAGAAAATATTAATGACATATTGGCAAGTCTATAAGCCACTGGCCTCTCAAACAATGTTTTCCTGAACCATACTTGCCAATAAATGTTTCACTTTTTCAACATATTATTCTCAAAATATAGGCTCATTTCATTTTGAGACTGAGTTTTCAGAGCATTAGTTTTCCTTTTCATCCTTGACAACAGATTTTTATATATAACCTGACATTATTTTCATGGTGGCCTTCTTATAAATGCTCAGGATAAGGACTAAGAATAAATTCCTGGGGGGGGGAGGGGGGGGGGACACGGGACACCTATATCAAGAGGTGGAAGAAAGGGAAGACAATGAAAGAGAGGCAACAAATATAAAGAATGAGTAAAGTTTAACCTAAGAAAGGAGAAAAGATACTTCTTTCTGAGACAGGAAGTATAGTATGGGTGAAGATTAACATTCCAAGATGGAGAGGTACCAATCCAAGCAAGTTAGGAAAAAAACAGAAGTGTATTTGGCAACAGAATACTTTTATTATCTATTCATGTTGCTTAGAATAACCACCATAAATAAAATATCTAGATGTAGCCCAGAGGAACTGTCAAATAGCTTCAGTAGAGTTCTATCCTTGCATGAGTAGGAGTGAAAGAAATATAAGGGAGTGACCTTGTAAAAACAGAAAGTTCCTGTGTGGTCTCAGCAACAGTGGCTACTTCTTATGTCTCAAAACAAATTATAATGTTCATTTTCTTTACTTATTCTCCCAATATTTTAATGCAGGTGAAATCAAGTTACAAAGATAGCCAAGGCGAGACTCAAGAAAGAAAAGGTAGAAGAGAAATGGATCTGAAAACTAATCAATGTGGGTATTCCCTCCAACAATATGATCAAAACTCATGCATGTCAACAATGGAAAGAAATAAAAAAGGGAGGCAAATTTCACTTCGATATAAAGAAAATGTTACCAATTTGGAGTGACTTATCAAATACTGGAGGTCACCAAGTGGTCATTTATCAGGCTATTATATACAGGAGTCATGATCCCATTCAATTCTGAAGACTCAATGAGCTGACTTTGCATATACAACAATGTTCTTCCTCATTTAACCATAACTTTTCTTCCTATGGGTATCTTAAAAGGTTCTGCAAAGAAACAAGGGTTCCCTGATTTGCTTTGCCATACTGGGATATATCTATAACACCAGAAAGCCCTACTTGTTCTTACTGATTTTTATTTAGCAGCTTGTCAGTGTAGGTGTCTCACACATTACAATTTCCACTTGTCTGAATGCTTGTCTAAAAAGGTCCCCACGTGAGCCTTCACATCATAACCTTAATTTACTATGCTGTGCCAACTGTTGTATCTTAATGCATGATAGTTATTTATAAGTATTTACTGAATGCCAAATATTAATCCTTTCAAACTTTACATACCTACTATGTGCCACGTACTGGGGCTAGATACAAATAAACCATTTCAGACCTCAAGGAGCTTACATTCAAGATAACATGTATATATGTAATGAAAGGTTGTGTCTCTTGTTTTTTGGAGGGACAGGGGAAAGGGAAATAGTAATTGGGAGGGATTGGACAGGAAAGATCTCATGTCTTGAATCATGAATTAATGCTTGATGGAAGCTCAGAGAATATTTAATCCAACCCCCTTCATTTAAAAGAAAGGTACTGAAGCCCACAGAAGGTGACTTGCTCAGGGTAACAGGGAGTTAACAGCCTGTGGAGAAAGATGGAATGGACAGGGTAAGGACAACGAGGAAGAAAATTTGGCTGAACCTGAGTGTAAGAAGAGAATAATGTAAAATAAGGAGAGAAAGGAAGGTTGAAACAGGTTTTAACTGCCATACAGAGGCATCTGTATTTTACCCCAAAAGTTTCTTAAGCACAGAAGTGACATGATCAGACCTGAATGGACTGCAAAAGAGAGGCTAGAGTCAGGGAGATCAATTAGGAGACTTATAGTCCTGGTAAGAAATGATGGGGGCTTGAATTAACAGGGTAGCTCTCTTAAGTAGAGAAAAGATATACTATTGATATGAATTGGCAATTAATTATACATGGTGATGATGGACCGGGGAGAACTGAGAATTAACTTCCACCTGGGCCTCAAAAGAATTAAAAAATTTAAGGAGGGGGGTGGGTTGAGGGAAATAGGAGTTCTGTTTTAAGCTTATTGAAATGGAGATACCTATAAGGCATACAAGTGGAGATGTCCAAAAGATATTAGTTGATCTGGGATTAGAGCTCAAAATAAAACCAGCACAGAGATGGCAATCAAATCCACATAAGCCAAGGAAAACACCAAATTAAAGCGTGTAGAAAGAGAAAAGAAGGAACTCAGAACAAAGCCTTGGGGTAGCTCACCCTTTAATTGGGGTATATGTGTATATTACAGATGAAGCAGCAAAAGAGACTTAAGAAGCAATCAGACAAACAAGAAAAAGCAGTGGCACAAAAAAATCCAAGAAGAAAACATTCAGAAGGATAGTCAATAGTGTGGAAAAAAGGTCAAGAAGGCTGAAGATTGAAAAAATACCAATGCATTTGGGAAAAACCCAGAGCTCATAAATTAAATCACAGATGTCAATCTTGCTGGTTGATACACATTAAAATATGACTGGGAAATGTTTAACAGAATAAATGAAAAGATAATATAACAGAGATACTGTTAATTTGTGGGGGTTTGTAAGTCAATATGCAGTGAATTCCTTTCTATTTGAGTTTGATTCCAATGCTTAAAACTATACAATAATTCCTATAGGACTAGGAAGCCTGGCTCTTCTGTCACTCTTTTAAACTTGTTACCTTCTTCCTATCAAGTTGTCCAAAGTGAACATAAAACAAAATTTAACAAAACCAAACCAAACCTTGAGGATTTTAGAGCTGAAGGGTCCTTTAGTAGAGCCAAGGTCAAATGACTTACCAAAGATCAAATGGGCATTAATGAACATATCCAAGATTCTGGCTGAGTTATTCTGACTTCAAACTTGATGCTCTCTAATACTCAAAACAGGATACTACACTTGTAAAAGCTGTCCTAAACTTAAGGGAGAATTAAAAAGTGTTTTCTTGTATGTAATTCAAAGTAGTGGTATAACTAAATCTAAAACAACTAGTAGCAAATGAGAGACTCGTCAATATTAAAACACAAATGTGGATGGGGAATTAAACATCTATAATTTCTATATAGTAACATGAAAGTGTAGCTATATGAAGTAGTTATTTAAGGCAGCAGATCATTAGCAAACTCTTTAAATGTCTTGGGTTCCTGGATCCTGATTTGGAAGCTCAAGATTAATAAGTAAAAGATGAAGCTGTTCTGGAATCCCGATTTCCAAAGCTCCAATACAGTATACTAATGCAGGGCTACTTAAACTTTTCCCACTTGCAACCCATTTTTGTCCAAGAAATTTTCATGCAATGCCAGGTATATAGGTATATAAAATAGGTATACATAACCTTTTGCTGTTGCCAATTTTTTTCACGACCCCCATATTCAGTTACAAGACCCCATAGGGAGTTGTAACTCAGAGTTTAAGAAGCTTTGCACTAATTTCTAGACCAACGTTTCTAAATAACTTTTTGCTAAATCTGAATTACTCCATGAAAATATTGTTAGTTGTAAACACAAAAATTAATTCAACCTCCACCGTGGTTACAGAAGCAGGTTACAGACTAGTCTTTAACTACAGTTAAGGACAAGAAAAAGATCTGGGTGGATACAATGTAAAAGTCAAGTTCACTTATATTACCAAAGTTATAGTTCATAGTTATATGACTCTATCCTAAAACCTAAGTTAAATAAGTACAATTACTCACATTTTGTGGTTGATCTATTAAAGACACTTAGATAAATAATCTTAACTCTTTTTGCTTCCCATCACTGAATATAAAGAGGGATTATGACGGTGGGGAATAAAGCGACATATTTAACAGAGTAACCATGTATACTGATTCACATACAAGCTATCAGTGCATGTAGTTGTCCCCATGGTATCTTAACAGGGTACTCTGATCATGCCATTCCAGTATAAAATGATGAACAAGAAAGCAAGAGGAAGAATCTTTAACTACAACATGGTGCTGGAGGTCAGATGGTGGAGCAGTAAAGTGGCTGGATCAGAGTATATTTGAAAGAGAAAGTTACACTTTCATCAGATTAATTGGGACTCAAATCTAATGGCCTCTTCTTTATCCTCATGCTACCTGACTTCTCTACAGCTTTTGAAATTGCTGACCCCGCCCTCTCAACTAATGACAATCTCTCCTCCTTCGGTGTTCTGTACATTGGTCTGTTCTTCTGCCCTCTCCTACTCAATCTAATCTGCTAATTCATGATCCAGGGCACTTGGTTCTAAATTGTAGCTGCACCCCAAGGTTTGGTCCTAAACTCTCATCTCTTTCTTTCCATACTTTCTGACCTGGTAATCAAATAAGCTTTGATGGCTTCTATTATCATCTCAAGGCAGATGATATCAAGTTCTAGATATCCAAGTCTCAAGTCATCCAGACTCTCTTCTGAGATTCAATTTTATATCACCCACTGTCTGTTAGACAACACTACCTGAATAACCAGTAGCCATCTCTAATTAAACATATTCAGAACAGAGCTCTAATGTTATACTTATTCTTAACCACTTCTCACAACTGAACTTTGCTATTACTGTTGAGAGAACTGTATTTTTAGTCACCCAAATTTGCAACTTTGGTCTCATCCTCTTCTCCTTAGTGTCACCCCATATAAATCAGATACCAATCTTGTTGCTTCTTTCAAAAAACATCCCCTCTTCCATTTTCACAGTTCAGGATCTTGTCATCTCTTGCCTGACCTAGTCAGTGATTCAACAACCATTTATTAGGTGCCTACTATGTGCCAGGCATTATTACTAAGCCTCTGGGATAAAAGTACAACAAAGGAAAAATACAAATTTCCAAGGAGCTCATATTCTAAAGAGGGAGACATACAAACACACACATGTATATATGTGGAACAAATAGAAATAAATCTAAAATTATATAAAAATTAAAACAATGTAGTTTGAGAGAAGGAACAGTTGAACAATGAGGGAAAGGAGACTTCATGCAAAAGACGGTGCATGGGTTCTTCTCTAAAGAGAAGGATTTGATGTGGTAGAAGTGGGGAGGTTCCAGATGTATAGGACAGCCAGCCCAAGCACAGAGATGGGACATGGAGTGTGGTGCATGAGGAACAGATAAAAAGGTGAATATGGCAGGATCACAAGCAGCAGGAAGCAAGAAAGCTGGGATGGAGCCAGACCAAAAAAACAAATACAAGGTTATATTTCATTCTAGAGGCAACAAGAAGCCACTGAAACTTAGTAAGGAGGGGAGTTTCATGGACAGATATTTGCTTAAGGAAAATTATTTTGTCAACAGTGTACAAACTGCTGTAGATTGAACAGAGTAGTGAGAGACTTGAAGCAAGAAAAAATTAGAATACTATTGTAATAATCTAGGGAAGTGGTGAAGAGGGACTAAACTAAGAATGAAGGCAGAAATGACATGACAAGATGTGGCAACCGAATGGATAAATATGGTGAGAATAAGGAGTCATAGATGACATCAAGATTAAGAAACTGGGTGACCAGAATGATGGTACTGCCTTAAAAGAAAAGGGAAGTCTGGAAGAGGAGAGGGTTTGAAGGAGTTCAGTACTGGACATGTCAACATTGAGATGTCTCTAATAAAGAGACATTTCCATGCCTTTACACTTGATAACTCACATGCTTGAAATATACTCTCTCTGAATATCCACTTCTGTGAGTCCATGGTTTCCTTCAAGACTCAGGTCATGTGTCACCTTGTACAAGCTTTCTTCCCAGTTCTCCATTCTCATTCTCATCTGCTAATGTTTTTTCTCATAATCATAGTTTATTGATTTTGTTGTATGTATTGTCTCCTGCATTAGAATGTAAGCTCCTTGAGAAGGGACTGTCTTGCTTTTGTCTTTTTATCTCTATTGCTTAGCATAACATCTGGTACAAAATAATTGTTTTAATTAATTTAATTTAATTAATAAATGCTTGTCGATCAACCCAAACACTTTTCTCCTTACTAGGTCTACAACCATTCTCTTTCTTCAACCCTTTCAAGAATTAATAAATCCAAATAAATAAACTTTTGGTTTTTCTCAGTGTTGTTCATTTTGATTTCATAATAAACAGAAGCCATATCTCTTTTTATGATTAATTTTGTCTAGCATCTAGATAAGTATTCAAAGCATCTGAACATTAAATATTCTTGATGATTAAAGAATAGATGGCATTATAAAAATCTGATTATGAAACTAAAACATTTATTTTTGGCTAGTTAATGAACAATGATGTTATGAGGATGATGGTAAAAAAAAAATGAGGGCATGGAACCAAAATAGCAGAGAAAAGTCAGGAAGTTGCACAAGCTCTCCCCAATTTCCTTCAAAACAACTTTAAATCATGCCTCAAAATGAATTCTGGAGCAATGAACCCACAAATGGATGGGGTAAAATAATCTAATAATCTAAGATAACTTAGATGGATTGCAAGAAAGGTCTGTCTCACTTGGGTAAAAGGAGACTGTAGCCCAGCTTAGGCACTGTCTGGGCAAGCCAGTGGAAGACCCCTAGCCCCAGAACAGATCAGCAACTAAAGCCCTGCAGTCCAGCCAGGTTTAATGCCTCCAAACCCAATACAGCAGGCTAGTAGTCAGGCCTGGAGACCCCAGCCCAGTTACAAAGGGCTAGCCCCAGAAGCTCCCTCTCAGAAAGCCAGTGATCAGATCCCTGTCCTCCCCACCACTGCCCTCCAGTACAAGTGCCTACTACTTTAAAAGTCATGAAATAGCCTGGAAAATAAGCAACACAATCACAAATAAAAAGAGTCCTGATCATAGAAAGCTACTATGGCGACTGGGAAAATCAAAATGCAAACCCAGAAAAGGAGAACAATGTAGAACCTTGTACATGCAAAGCCTCAAAGAGAAATATGAATTGGTCTCAGGTCCAAAAAATCCTCCTGTAAAAGATTTAAAGGGATTTAAAAAATTAAATGAGGTAGAAGAAAAATGAGTTACTCAAGAGAATCATGAAAAAAGCTTAGAAAAAGAATTGGTCAACTGGAAAAGAAGAGACAAAAATCCACTGAAGAAAATTCCTTAAAAAGTAGAACTGGCCAGATAGAAAAGGAGGCACAAAAGTTAACTGAAGGAAATAATTCCTTAAAAATTAGAATTGAGCAAGTAGCAGCTAATGACTTTGAGATATCATGAATCAATCAAACAAAATTAAAAGAATGAAAAAATAAAAGAAAATGTAAAACACCTCACTGGAAAAAGAACTGATCTAGAAAGACAATTTAGAATTATTGGAATACCTGAAAGCCAGGATCAAAAAGAGAGGCTGGACAGCATCTTTCAAGAAATTATCACGGAAAACTGCCCTAATATTCTAGAATGAGAGAGTAAAATTGTGAATGAAAGAATCCACTGATCAACTAACTCCTGAAAGAGATCCCAAAATGAAAACTCCTAGAAATATTACAGTCAAATTCCAGAACTCTCAGGTCCAGGAGAAAAAATTAGAAATAGCCAGAAACAATCAATTCAAATATTAAGGATTTAGCATCTTCTACATTTAATAATCAAAGGGCTTGACATTCTGGAAGGCAAAGGGGCCTGGATTATGACCAAGAATCAACTACCCAGCAAAACTGGGCATAATATTTCAGGAGAAAAAAAATGACATTAAAGGAAATAGGGGATTTTCAAACACTTCTCATGAAAAGATAAGAGCTAAAGAAAAAATTTCATTTTCAAATTTAAGACTCAAAAAGGTAAATGGGAAAGAAAAAAAATGATTAAATTATACAGTAAGGTTATACTATTTACAACCGACATATGAAGATGATTCTTGTAATTCTTAAGAACTGTATCTTTATTAGGGCAGTAAGTAGGAATATATATAGGTTGAGAGTGTGAGTATAAGTTGACTTTGATGGGATGATATGAAATAAATTAATGAGTAAGAAGGAGGACTGTACTGGGAGAAGAGGGAAGGGAAAGATAATATGAAGAGGTGTGCAATGTCATCTATTACAGTGAAACAGAAAAGGCTGGGGTGTTTGTGTAGGGGGGGTGAGCATTGCTTGAATCTTACTCTTATAGGATTTGGCTCAAAGATGGAATAACAAACACACTTAGTTGGCTATAGAAATCTATCTTACCTATAGGGAAGGAGGAGGGGAGGGGATAAGACAAAATAGGGGGTAGGGGAGAGTGAACAGAAGGGAAGGCAGATTTAAGGAGGAGATGGTCAGAAGCAAAACAGTGGTGAGGAGGGAACAGGGTAAAAGGAGAGAAAAATAGAAACAGGGAAAATAGGATGGAGGGAAATACAAAGCTAGTAATCATAACTATGAATGTGAATGGGATGGACTCTCCCATAAGACAAACAAGGATAGCAGAGTGGATTAAAAAGCAGAATCCTTCAATATGTTGCTTAAAAAACACATCTGAAGCAGAGACACAAGAAGCAAAGGCAGAATCTATTAAGCTTCAACTGAAGTTGAAAAAAAAATCCAACAAAAAATGGGGGTAGCAATGATCTCAGACAAAGCAAAACCAAAAACAGATCCAATTAAAAGAGACAAGGAAACTACATTTTGCTAAAAGGTACCATATACAATGAAATGATAACAATACTAAACACATATGCACCAAATGGCACAGCATTCAAATTTCTAAAGAAGTTAAATAAATTACAGGAGGAAACAGACAGTAAAACTTTACTAGTGAGGGACCTCAACTTTTCCCTCTCAGAAACAGATAAAATTAACCACAAAATAAACAAGAAAGAAGTTAAGGAGGTGAATAAAATTTTAGAAAAGTTAAGATGACAGACCAGTGAGAAAACTGAATGGGAATAGAAAGGAATATACTTTTTTCTCAGTGGTGCATAGCAACTACACAAAAAGTGACGCTATATTAAGGCATAAAAATTCATAATCAAATGTAGAACAGCACAAATTTTAAATGCATCTTTTTCAGATCATAATGTAATAAAAATTACATTTAATAAAGGGCCATGAGAAGACATAAAAATGAATTGGAAACGAAGTAATCTAATACTAAAGAATAAGTGGGTCAAACAAATCATAGAAACAATTGATAATTTCATCAAGGATAAAGGACAATAGTAAGACAACATACCAAAATTTATGGGATGCAGACAAAACAGTACTTAGGGAAAAATGTATATCTCTAAATGCTTACACATCAATAAAACAGAGAAAGAGAATACCACTACTAGGTTTGTATCTGAAAGACATCATTAAAAAAAGGGAAAAGGATTCACATATATATTTATGACAGTTCTTGTAGTAGCGAACTGCAAATTATGGGGACACCCATCAATTGGAGAACAGTTGAACAAGTTAAGGTATATGCATATAATGAATACTACTGTGCTATAAGAAATAATGAACAAGTGGATTTCAGAAAAAAGCTAAGAAAGACTTATATAATTCATGCTGAAGAGAAATGAACAGAACCAGAACAATGTACATAGCAACAGAAACATTGTATGATGATCAAATATGATTGATTGATCCAAGACAATTCCAAAAGACTCATGATGGAAAAGGCTATTCACATCCAGAGAAAGAATTGTGGAGTCTGAATGCAGATGGAGGGAAACAGTTTGGCGAGCCAAACCCATCCACCCACCCCTAGCTTGGCCATGAACCAGCTTATCTGGTGGACTTTTTTTTTAACCCTCCCCCACTGCCTCATTTAACTAACCTCCCTTGCTTTAAACGTTTCTAAAAGTCTTGCTTTTATTTTTTGTTAATTTTTTTGTTTTTTCTTTCTTGTAGTTTTTCTCTTTTGTTCTGAATTTCTTTCGTAACATGACTAATGTGGCAATATGTTTACCATGATTATACATGTATAACCTGTATCAGATTGCTTACTGGCTTTGGGAGGGGGAAGAGGAGGGAGGGAAAGAGAAAAATTTGCAACTAAACATCTTATAAAAAATGAATGTTGAAAACTATCTTTACATGTAATTTGGAAAAAAAGAATATTAAGTGGGGGGAAAAGAAATGATAAGCAGGTGGATTTCAGAAAAACCTGGAAGGTATATTCTAATATTATCAAGTAAAGTGTATTATAGAGAAAGCTCAAAGCTTCCATCTTTTAAGTAATAAGGTAGCAAATATTCAAGAACAAGATATTATAATTTAACAATTTAAAAAAAATTGAAATGGAAGAGAAATTTAAGTCAATAAATTATTTGCTGTTCAAACATAATCCCTCCATGTTTCTAGTCTTAACACAGAGTAGACAGAGTGCTAGACCTGGAGCCAGGAAGACTTGGATTCAAATCCTACCTATGACAATACTTACTTGCTTATGTGACTCTCAGCAAGTCACTTAAATTAATCATTTACCTAAGACCCTTTCGGGGTCTGTTTCCTCATATACAAAATGAGAGGAATTAAATTTGATGGTCTTTAAGGCCCATTATCACTCTAAATCTAGGATGATACTTTTATATATGAAACATTGTAATAGGTTATATAATACAAAGATGTCAACACCAGAAGTCCTCATCACAGAAGACCATTGAAATCTTGATAAAGGCATCACAAAAGGCAGACCTGGAGTTAATCCTAAAGTTTTTTCCATAGAGCTTTTTTTTTTTTTAAAGCTCTTCCTATTTTTAAATAACCATAGTACAGTTTTATTTTCAAAAGCAAAGAAGTTAATTAAGTGAGGTCTTTTTTATATTCTTGGGTAGGAGCTTTAGCCATTTACAAGCTAAATCCTAAACAGGTTCATGATGCTAATTTAATCAGATTTTCAAAGGACACTAGTAAATGGAAGAGTTCACTTTTAGCAGAAATGGAAATCATCAGCTGAGATTGTAGAGATACTTTCATTGTTTTGCTCCACAGTAACTATCTCAAATAAACATGAGTGATAGAAAAGACTTTTCTATACGTTCATTTCTACAGCAAAGAAGACATAATGCTTAATTCCAATTTGATGCCAGAAAAAAAAGGGGGGAAATAAAAAGGAAAAAACAAAGCATCCAATACAAAATATGAAAATATATACCACTATTACTCCAATGATATTGGGAAACTTGTCAAGATTGGGACGCTTTATGTTAAGTGCTCTGAAGCAGGAATTTAATTAGCTTTTAAAAAATAGTAGCGTGGCTAACTCACTAGGCATAACCAAAAAGTAAAAATAATCAAAATTTGTTATATGAAATGATGAAAATTGGTCCATAAGACTGCAGCTAAATCTAAGCCCTAATAGATTTAGGATTTTTAATGTTTATTATATATTTGCCAGTTAGCAATTACATGGAGAAAATAGATTTTGTCCTTAAAAATGGACATAAGAAAGGAGGGTATGAAAATAAATATGGTAAGAAAGGCAATAGAGAAGACATAACTACTGTATCTTGAAGTGACTAGAAAACAATAAATTAAGACCTCTATTTTCTCAAAAGTTATTTGCCATATTAATTTTCTCCAGTATTAGAATAATCAAATATTTTTAGAAAAGAAAGTAGCTATATCAGAAAAGTTTCTATTATAAATACAAACCAGTAACATATGCAATGATCGAAGGTCTTTGCTGGCATGGAAATGTTTCAGCAAAACTTCTTTCACATTCTTGTCTTCTGAAAGACACTAAAATAAAATAAAAATGGAAGCTGGTATCATCTACATTTGATGACTTGAAACATAACAGTGTCATGCCAATAAGGTATGTATGTCTGACAACATTAACTGGCAGAAATTCATTAATAAATTAAGATTGGTGGGTTTTCTTAGGGCAACTAAAATGAAAAGGAGACAAAATCTCTATTATGTGTGTATTTTTTCATGAATTTTATTTGTCAAAGAAATGAACCAAATGGGCTGAGTTCCTCCTTTTATAAATAAAATAAAAATATCATATTTTGCAGTTCAGAAGGCCTTAGGTATAGAATATACAAAGCCAGCCCCTTGACATCATTGCCCCAGGGAATTTGGAGAATGAGACAATATCATTATGGACCATCAAAAAGACTGAAGCAATTCCTTTGAATGACAATCAAACTCAGGGGCAGCTAGGTGGCACAGTGGATAGAGCACTGGCCCTGGATTCAAATGCAGCCTCAGACACTTGACACTTACTAGCTGTGTGACCCTGGGCAAGTCACTTAACCCCAATTGCCTCACCAAAAAAAAAAAAAAAAAGAATGACAATCAAACTCAAGATTTAGGTTGTGAAAATGGGACATTTTTTTTCCCTTAAAAGTCTTTTCCTTAAAATTCTCTATTTTGTTCTGTATAATGCCAAATATACTGACATTTAAGTTACATGAAGCTTATCTTTTTAAACTAGGTTAGCTACATGACATGCTTCATTTTAGGGCAATTGTCTTTTTAACTATTTGATTGTAACTTGAACAGAAAATGCACTCAAATGTTTCTTGAAGTGTATTTCTTTTATAATAATGGCTAGTAAGATGGGTTAGCATTTTCTGGGTGGCTATCAGGTTTTCTTTTGTAATATAAAGCATCTTGCAAATGCTAAGGCACTTATGGGGCACAGTATGCACTGTTAGGGAGAATACCCACATCAATAAGATGATGATAGGGCTAACATTTATGTTTCAATTACTATGTGCCAGGCACTGTACAATGTAATTTACCAATGATTATCTTATCTGATTCTCACAACTACCCTGGGAGGTAGGTAGGTGTTATTATATCCATTTTGCAGGTGAGAAAGCTTGAGGCAAACAGAGTTTAGTTAAGTGATTTGCCCAGAATCATAGAACTACTAAGTATTTGAGGACAGATTTGAACTCAGGCTTTCCTCAATCTAGGCCCAGTGTTCTATCAACAGTGCCATCTATATTCACTGAAGCACTCATGAAAGAAATAATGTAGTGTGACACTTAATGTTAAACAATAAAAAAGAATTAACTTAAAAGGTACTTTTGCTATTGACTCCCTTCATCCCCCCCCCAAAAAATAAAGGGTTAAAATTGATAATGTTTAATTAAATAAGCATGAACTGAATATTTTTATTATTTCTTTCCAAACAATGACTTATGAGTTACAGTTCAATAACATGATGATTATTTAGTTCCAGAACCTTGTCATTATAGTCACTTGATTAGAGAATGACTGCTAATGTTACAAAATTTTAAAGGAGAGATAAGGTTGTATCAACCAAGAACTAGGGGTAAAAATAAAATGGTTTTTAAAAGAGGGCATCTGGAATAGGAATGGTTATGAGGTGGGGTGTTTGTTGAGGAAGAGAAACAAATGAAAAGGAACGGGTCTAGAAAATTCACAAACTGCATGATTCAGTAACCTTTAGTTTAGGTGAGACTGACCCTGGCAGATAGCATCTTAACAATATTTAAGGTTATGTATTTGACAAAGAACCCTAATAGTCCTAAAAATTCTGGATGCTCTCCAATTTTCAGAATTTAGTTTATGATTTGGTAATAAACCAGAGATGACAGAACTTTTTTGTGTGTGTTTTTTTTTTAATGACAAAACTTTAATTATTATTTTCAATCACTATTGGTCCTCATTGTACATGCAGTCCTACTGCCAACTGCATTCCATACCTATGCCTGATATGAATTTGTAGCCTATCATCAAACACTATTCCTCTCTGCAATCTATTACCATTTTCTATAATCATTTCATCTGAAATAACCAGGATAAGAAAAAAGTATACAAATCAGCAAAATATAAGGACTTTGAGATGATACAGTCTGTTACTGTTCATGCTGTCGGTGAGAAAAATGAGCTCCTAAGAAGTTAAGTGACTTACTTAGAAGGAATACATCAAAGGCTACACTGAAAGCAGGTTTGGGGAATATGCTGCCAAACTTAGAAAAGATCTACTTTAAAAGGACAAATAAACTCTACTCTTTAAATCTCTTTAGAGGCATGTGGTGGCCTGGACGTGCTGGTCAAATCATTTAACCTCCGTATGCCTTAATTTCTTCAACTCTGAAATGGAAATCATAATAGCACATACCTCACAGGGTTGTTATGAGAATGAAATGAGGTAATATTTGAAAAGAGTGCTTAACACAGGGACAGACACATAATAGGCACTAAAAAAAAGTTTATTTCCTTCCCTTATATTTTTATCTTATCTCAAACTTTAAGTCATTTAATCATTTGTCTACCAAATGAAAAAGCTCAGAGCCCAATGTATATGATAGAATTCACAAGTACTTAAAAGTAAATGCTGACATTATTTAAATATGCATATAAACTGAATTAGTTTATACAAAGATATTATCAATAAAGTAACAGAAATAAATTGGGATAATTTTCCTCAATTTATATAAGCCAAACTGTGTGCCTAAAAGGCCATTATCCAATCCATGCATCCTACTGAATTTATCCTTAAAAAGCTACTAATGAAAAAGAAAACCCCTCAGGGCAACTAAGTTCACTAGCTATTGAATAGCAATTCTATTAACAAAATGGTATTATTAAGAGAAATATATGATTTGATATTTCAACCCCCTTCATAAGTAAACAAAAAAGTATTGAGATAATGCATTTTCCATCTCCTACCACAGTAACATTAGAAGCACTGTGCAAATTTTAATTGCTTTCTAAAATTTCATAAAACCAATCTTGATATTACTGCCTTTGTTTAAAATTACCTGAACTGTTTCATTCCATTTCTCAGTAAAGTGCTTGTCTGGAAATTCTTCAGGTAGTGTTAATTGTTCTTTAAATATTTTAACATATTGTGAAAAACTAAAGGAATTCATTAAATGTATCTGCCGGTGAGAAAATCGTGACTTCACTCTCTTTTCTAGGAGTTCCAGAATATCCTTTAAAAAGTAAGAATATTATGCACGTCACAAAGTATTATATAAATGTCACGTTGATAGAAATATTTAAATTATTAGATATAATTTATAAAACTCATTGAACAATAGAAATGCACATGTCAAGACAACAGAACATTAAAACCAACCTTTCAGTTACAATTTTAATGCAACCTAGTAAAAAAATTACTTAGTGATTTTCATTGTCACAGCCTCTCACTTTGGATATATTTACAGCTTTATTCACAGCCAATCTTTACCACTCTAACACTTCAGTGACTGTTGAATATACATCCAAAATTTCAATATGGATAAGACAATCTTATTCAGCTACTAAAAAGACTTTAATCAGGAAGATGTGGTTACAAAATTAAACAAATGCTTATCTCCTATTCATGCATATCTCAGCAGGACTAAGGACTCTAGACTCTCATGGACTTCAGTTATTTCCTGCATTTTGCATGATCCCCTGCCATCTTGGAATAGGGCTTCTAGAGACCTAATAATTACCATATCATATATAGCCAACAAGGTCTCAAAACTATAAAAGATACATGTACCCCAGTAGTCAAGAGGCACTAAGGGCCTGCAGTGACCTGTTTTTAGTCCCCACAGGGCACTAGATGGTAAGTGGTCCTTATGTTCAATATTCATCCTATGGTAGGTAGACAAATTCCCAACTGCCTGCTTAATCCTTTCTCTTTCCCTAAGCCATACTCTTCCATCTAGAATGGAATTTCTTAAAACTTTTCCACTCGTGACCCCTTTTTCACCCAAAAACTTTTTATGTGACCCTGTGTGTGTGTGTTTGTATATAAATCAAACATTTACTGCCAAGTTTTTCCATAACCACCACAGTCATGACAGTTTAAGAAGATTTGATCTAGAACTGTTATTCTGTATTCTGTTAAAAACAAACAAAAAGACTTTCTTTTAACTACATATCACTTTAAACTCTTTCCACTTTATACACTAATAGAATTCTGCTTAAAGCAAAAGGCAACACTTCCCTCACCAATCTCTACAAAACGGGTTGTTCTTTCTGTCATGGGTTTTTTGGACCAGAAAGAATATGCATAATCCGCAAGCCCTAATTCCACTTCCAGACTACTCCTGTCACCATTTCTTAGCTTCCTTTGAGATTCAGCCCACCCATCTTTGTTACAAATGTCAATTTCTTGTCAGTGATCTGCCATCTTCTACATCATTTTCTCTCTCTCTCTCTCTCTTTTTTGGTGAGACAATTGGGGTTAAGTGACTTTCCCAGGGTCGCACAGCTAGTAAGTGTCAAGTGTCTGAGTCCAAATTTGAACTCAGGTCCTTCTGAATCCAGGGCTGATGCTCTATCCACTGTGCCACCCAGCTGCCCCATTTTCTCTTTTCTCAAAAGAATTCAATAATAGGATCTTTACCCCAACCCAGCTTTATACTTGGGTACTTCAATATACATGTCATATGCCCTTAAATACCTTGGCCTCCCAGTTCACCAATTAACTAAAATTCCATGATTATCATCTTCATCTTATTTAAGTCACATACACAGATAGTCATGCTTATAAGTTATACCCTTGGGGCAGCTAGGTGGTGCAATGGATAAAGCACCTGCCCTGGAGTCAGGAGTACCTGAGTTCAAATCTGGCCTCAGACACTTAACACTTACTAGCTGTGTCACCCTGGGCAAGTCACTTAACCCCAATTGCCTCACTAAAAAAATAAAACAAAACAAAACAAACAAAAAAATAAGTTATACCCTTTATCTAACCATCACCTAAAAACTATTCTACCGCCATAATTCAACACTGAAATTCCTTTCTCTGGCCATGACATTTAAAGGATACCTCATTCTTCTTACAGCCATTCTTCACTATGAGCAGCATTTCCTATACTTTTCTCAGCTCTCCCAATCTATTACCTTCTATTTATCCTTCTGTCTTCTACCTTGAAACTCTCATTAACTAGTTTAGCCAGAAGTGTGGGATATCCCAGAATCTCCTGACTCTTGTTTTATGGTCAGTCCCATCTTGCAAAATCTCAATCAGTGATGATACACACCATCTGTCTTTTCTGTTGCTGTTTGTGGGCAACTAGGCAGCACACTGTAGAGCTCTGTGCCTGGAGTAAGGATAATATTAGCACCTCCCTTCTAGGGTTGAGGTGAGGTCAAAGTAAGATAATAATCATACCTGGAAAATAATATGTGCTACATAAATGTTAGCTATGATGATGATGCTTTGCTAAAGCCACCTGAATAAAGTCACAAAACTATGCAGTAGTTATCTAATCTCTCTCTCTCTCTTTTTTTTTGCAGAGCAATGGGGGTTAAGTGACTTACGCAGGGTCACACAGCTAGTAAGTGTCAAGTGACTAAGGCCAGATTTAAACTCAGGTCCTCCTGAGTCCAGGGCCGGTGCTTTATCCACTGTACCACCTAGCAGGCCCAGTAGTTATCTAATCTCAAGTGGACTTTCACTGATACACGGAATCCTGTAATTCTTTCATTACTGACACTATCACAATCTATACAAGTAGCTATTGCAAATCTACTCTTCCCTCAGAGTGCCTCATCTGTAAAATGGAAATAACAGAAATAATGTTAGTAGGCGCCCAAAAGGGTTGTTCTAAAGCACCACTACCAATTATTATTGTTGTTGTTATTGTTATCATCCTCATCTCATTATTATTTATCCACTGTAACAGCTGTTCCAATATTCTGGATTAGATTATCATTCTTATTTATGGTTGATGTACTTTCATGACAGTAGAAAGGTTATAGCTGTTGAGCAGCAGAGGTGAGGGAAATTCCTCAGAGGACCTACACCAGTGAAATTAGAGGTTCAGATTCCCTCCATCTCCAAATGAACATTACAAGCTCCTCTTAATATCCATTATTTTGACAAACAACTCTCTGTACTTCCTGCACTACTTCATGCTTTCACATTTATTTGTAACATATGGGACATTTTGATTTTATATTCCTTTTCTTAAGTTTAGTAATCTGATGTGTAGCCTAAACATTAGGAGAAAATGGTACTCAAAGTACACAAGGGTGAAAGATTATATCAAGGTTATTAAGTTAGGCTGTTTGAAAGATAGTTAAATTTTAAAAGAATTGACTTACCAATCTACATGTAAGACCAATAACAGCAACAGGAGTCTGTGCTGACTGAGAAATATCAAAAAGGTTATAGAGAAGCGTTTGGTTTTTATGATGTGCAAAGAGATCAAATTCATCCAGGATGAAGATCACAGGGCAACTGCTACTACGGTCACCTAAGATTAAAATAGAGTTTAAAATAGAAAGATAAGTACATAAAACTTCTTTACATTTCCAAACTACTACTCATACCACATTTCTAGATGCACTGTCTTCATAAAGGAGTTAATGATCACATTTTAAATGTTAATAATAGATACAGCCCTATATAGCTGTGTAGAAATCCAGACTTTTGATTTTTAAATATTTAGGTTATCTCTCTACTCATTGCAGAGGTGAGGGAGGCACCTATGAGTATGGATTATTACATATATTTTTGAACATGATTGTCCATTTCTTTTTAAAGTTTTGTTATGATATAGTTCACAAGGTAGGAGGAGAATGAATATATTTGGTAATGAATGTAATGTAAAAATAAAAGCTATCAGTAGAAAAACTATAACACACACGACGATGAGAAAATTCTCAGTCTCAATTTATCTTCCATGCAACATCTTATTGTTATTTGTAATTACCTTTTTTTAAAGCTTCCAGAAGAAAAGAAAGATTTTCAGCAAAGGTTCCCTATAAAGAAAAAAAAGATATGAGAAGTTTAAAAGAAAAGGTAAGAAAGAAGAATATATCCTTAGATGATATATTTTTTCCTTTTTAACGTTTGATTGGATGCTTGGAGGTAATTGGTTAAAACCAAAAGAATATAATGAACCCTAACTCTTAAAATTTAACCAATTCCACAGAAGGACATTTACAACATATTCTACATCTACTAACTAGTTTGATTAATAACTATTATACAGTGACATAATGATTGTCAGGGTTCTTTTAGTTGTTAATTCAGGAGTGAGGTGGAAATGTTCTCAGAAGCCCACACTAATGGTAATATGCAACATTTTGGGGAATTTTGTGATTTTTTTCCCTAAGCATACCACACATCAAAAGATGCCTAAGTGTTTTACAAACTCTAAACTCTGCTCTTAACTTTATCGATGTTGTTCCAAAGTTTTGGCTCATTTTATACTTCATTTAGAACAAAAGAAGGAAACAACTATCTTGAAACATGTTAGTATGGTTAATGCTAGGTGAGGACAAACTGATCGATCTTGCTGGGGGATTAGCCGTGGCTTTCAAATAAGCAATCAAATGAAGAACTTTCTTCAAATATTAATTCCTGAAATAGTATTTCCCCATTAAAATATAGAATACAGAATTTGTATATGAAATCAAATGTCTATTTGTATTTGGCCTATACCCAAAACATTTCTGCATGCCATTTCTGAATTGTAAATGGGAATGAAAAGATGAGCAGATGTGTTATCCAGATGCTGCAGTTAGTGGGGAGGCCTTGTTAATATATTCCTTTTTAAAGTTCATTAGTCCTTACTTCATTTATGTTGCTTAATTTAAAGAACCACAGCAAACAACTTTAAATTCCAACAGATGGAAATGGAGAGGAGGGAAGAAGAAATTCACTTCCTCTTTTCCTAACCAATATTGCTGATAATAGAACAAATTATTAGCATTTCAGCTTTCCTTTTCCTTACTGAACTTGCATGAAGTTCTAATAAGTAAGAAAACAGCCGAAAAACAAATAGCAGTAGAGAGAGAGAGAGAGAATATGAACACCACCAAAACCAACTGGTACACTCTTGGAGAACCAATAAAACTGATAATCTATGCAACAATATCAAGTTTTCCACATACTTTTAGTGTTAAATATGTATTTTAAGTTAAAATAACAATTTTTTCCTAATATTTTCAAAACACATTTAGATTTCTTAAAACAAGCCTGTGGGGTTTTTTCTTTATATGTAAGAAATGTTTAACTCATTATGTCAATTATTTAAAAATTATATAAACACCCCCAAATATTAATTGATTGACAGATAATTGATTTATCTCAAACCAATCAGAGCATGGATTTGTTTTTCAATTATGTTGATTAAGAAAGTCTCGATTAAATTTGACCAAACTTTCTACTACTTGATCCTCCAAAAGTTTCCTACTTCTCGTCCAAAAACCAGAAAAGATAAAAGGAAAAAGAAAAGCCACTGAGACTCTTTTTAAAATTTTGTTGTTAAAAATTTCTAAGAGATCATCTAAATATATTTTATTGATAAGTAAATTGAGACTCAGACAGGTGCAATGGTTTTCTTGAAGCCATATCATCCATGTACATTTAAGCCAAAGTTTTAAATATATTCTGGTTATTATTCTCATAAATAAAGGAAACAAAATTCAGAGTTTTAATATCAATTATGTAGATATCTTTATAATAACTGGTCATGAGGAAAACACTATTTTAAATCCCACCTCTTAGATAGATATAGATACATAGACACAGGTATTGGAGAATGTACCTGAAATTCTACATGAATATATTAAATTGGTACTTACAAAAACTTTATCTCCAACTACATTTTCCAGACATAACTGCTTTGTGATTTCCTTTAGAGCAATTTTATCATTTGTCTGCAGCAACCCTGAAATAAAATGTTATTTTAAAATATTAAAGAAAAGCTTTACTTAGTGTGGTATTTTTTAAAAGTTATCTATAAAGTTTTTAATGTTATTTAGCTGTCAGGAAAAAAATATTCAATTTTTCTAACTTCTCATCTTTTTATCAATAGTGAAGGTATTTGAGATCTCACCTCTAGATCTGATACTATTAAAGGAGTGAGACAGCTGTAGCAAATGTTATTAAAACATGGATCTTAACAAATTAGTCCTCTGCTTAATAAACTCTGGTGGCTCCTCATAACTTCTAGAACAAAGTATGAACTCCTCTGTTTGACACTAAAAGCCATTTACAACCTGATATGAACCTACCTTATATATTACTACCCTTCCTATACACTATTTCATCTCACAGTGGTTTTCCTGCAGTACCCCATGACATTTTACTCCTCTTCTTCTTTACTTCAATTTCTCAGAATCTTAAGTGTTTTTCAAAACTCAGTTCAAATACCACTTCCAACATGAGGTCTCTCTTGACCTCAGCAGCTGCAAGAGTTTCCTTCCAGAAATTGGCTTACATTTAATTTGTATATACTTCTATGTTTATAAGTTGATTTCCTTTAATAGAATGTAAACTACTTGAGGGCAGGGACGGTTTCATTTTTGTCTCTGTATCCCCAGCACCTACCATAGAGCCAGACACTTTATGTTTGTTGATGGATTTATATTCAACAAAGAGTTTTGTGTTTTACGTTTCCTTTGTCTAGAATGTTATCTAGTTTAAGAAATGATATTGTGGATACA
Source organism: Dromiciops gliroides (assembly GCF_019393635.1). Classification (NCBI taxonomy): domain Eukaryota; kingdom Metazoa; phylum Chordata; class Mammalia; order Microbiotheria; family Microbiotheriidae; genus Dromiciops; species Dromiciops gliroides. The sequence goes on along the minus strand of NC_057863.1, from coordinate 361,500,646 downwards.
AGTTGCTGAAGCAGATCTTGGAACTGTTTATAAAATCTGGGTTTCTAAATGATAACTATAAATACAAATTCACTTTATAGTATAATAATGAATAATATGCAAATAGGAGATATTCTTTCTGAAAGTCATCAACACAATGATACACTTACCATTGAGGTGAACTTGCAAAACATTTTCTCTCACTTGTTTTATTTCCATGAGTTCTTCCAAAGCTTGATTTAATATCTACCCAAAAAGAGCCAAAGGAATCAGCAGTTCACAAATTAACAAAATGATAGATAGGTTTAATAGCATTTTTTTCCCCAATTACATGTTTTCAACACTCATTTTTATAGGATTTTGAGTTCAAAATCTCCTACCTCTCTTATCCCCTTCTGAAGCCAGCAAGCAATCCGATAGAGGTTATACATTACAATCATGTTAAACATATTTCCACATTAGGCATGTTGTGAGAGAAGAATCAAAATAAAAGCGAAAACCACAGGAAAGAAGAAACAACAAAGTGAAAATAGTATGCTTTGATCTGCATTCAGATTCCATAGTTCTTTTCCTGGATGTGGAGAACATTTTCTATCATGAATTTTTTGTAATTGTCTTGGATCATTCATCATATTGCTGAGAAGAGCTAAGTCTATCATCATGGAGCATAAGCTACTCAAAGTTCTACCTAATTAAAAATGCTTTTGGTATTAGCCCAATAACAGACAGTCTGCTGTGTGAGAATTAGCTTAGTATGTACAGTAGTAAACTGATCACAAGGTAATTATTTTTGGGCGTGGTGAGCCACAAAACAGGTGTGAGAATACCAACTGTTTCTATCATGGCAGAAGATGCTAATAATCACACAATTCTTAGGCTGTCTATAAATCTGTTATATGGTATTTGGCCAGTGATCAACAAGTAGACTACTGAAGGAAATGCACCATATCTACATTGATTATTGTTACAGAAATGACTCCAGAAGACACCAAGAAGTTGCGACTAAATTGAGAATGTTTATAAATTCTCCAGGGGGAAGGAAGGAAAGGTGCTGGTTTCATCATGTGTACAAGAGTAGCAAGACTGATCACTTCACAAGACTCAAGGTCACCCTGTCTTGTAATGCTTAGATTTTTTTCCATTGCTGTGGAAACTTATGTTGTAGAAGTTCCCTCCAACGCACAAATCAACAACTGTTAAATTACACTGGAAACTTAAGTCCAGAACTTAGAACAGCAGGGTTATTCCTAGAAGTTATGCCTCTCTGAAATTAGCTCAAGATCACACTAGAATTTCTCAGCTGCCATATCGCACTATTGATTCATACTGAACTCACAATCCATTAGACCTTCCAGAGCCCTGAAGGTAAAATGTCATGCCTCATGCCTTCCCAATACACTAAAAAATTGTATTTTTTTTGAGGCCAATTTTAAGACTTTGTCAATTAGATTTTATCTCATTCGATGCATCTCAATAGTCTAGCTAGTCAAGATCTTTTTGGGCACTAGTTCTCCCTGATTTGTTATATGCAAAATTGATAAGAATGCCACCTATGCCTTTTTCTGAGTTACATTAAATACCATAGAGACAAACATAGGTTACTGGAGCACTCCATTGGGAACCCCTGCAAAGCTGATATTATTTCTGAGTCTAATAGTTAGGGGCCCTTAGTATTTTCCCTATTTATCTGTATTTAGCAACATCATATTATCTTTTTTTCATTCTACACTGTGCATTCCCAAGATCATTCTGTTAGGCACAGAAAAGCAAAATGCCAACAGTTCTGACCTTTCTGTAAACATTGTCTAATACCAAACTGATTTCTCTTCCTTCAAACAGTTAAAAATCCCGATTCATTATATATAACTTTCCTAGTTAACCTTAGCTGAGTAGCTAAGGACCCAGATACTATTCTTTTTTCTTTTTTTTTTTTTGGTGAGGCAATTGGGGTTAAGTGACTAGCCCAGGGTCACACAGCTAGTAAGTGTTAAGTGTCTGAGGCTGGATTTGAACTCAGGTCCTCCTGACTCCAGGGCCAGTGCTCTATCCACTGAGCCATGTAGCTGCCCCTATTATTCATAAAGAAATACCCTATTTCTATATTTATTCTTGATCACTGCCCATGTGCTTGACCTTCATAACAAATTTTTTTAAAGTTTAAGTTGGGGCAGCTAGGTGGCACAGTGGATAGAGCACCAGTCCTGGATTCAGGACCTGAGGTCAAATGTGGCCTCAGACACTTGACACTTACTAGCTGTGTGACCCTGGGCAAGTCACTTAACCTTCACTGCTCTGCCCCACCCCACCCCCCAACCAAAATTTAAGTCTCTTGGTAAGTTCCCTGTGTGTCCACATCAGTCTCTTTAGACAATGGTCTCTTTTCAACTTCAATTAAATTATTCCAAAAATTCAGTCTTGAGAACTTCCTATTCCTCCTGCTCTGACTTCCCCTACATAATTTTACCCTGTATCATCATGCATAGCTTTTCTTTGAACTCTACGGAATTTCAAGACCTTACATCCAAGATGCATGTCAGAGTATCTCTAGTTATCCTTTCTTATTCAATAACAAATTCATATTTGTGTCTGCCTCTGCTAAGAGCTGATCTCCTTTACCTTACCTAGGTAGGAAGCACAGCAGCTACTCCTAGGCCTGATCCTACTTCTGAGAGCTTTGGCCTGTTTCACTTCTGACCTAAGCAAGTTTGTCCCCTAAGCTCCCTGTTCCTGAGAACTTAGCATGCTGGTGCTGAACTTAGTAGAGACCCTTAATCAGCTTAGAGCACTAAAGCTCAGAGCTCCCAAGTTCAAGTGATCCCCTAACCTCAGCTTCCCTGGTAATGGAGATTATAGAGATATACCACCATAACCATCTCATAAATTCTAAAAAATACTATTTTTATTACTGCCTGGCTAATGGAAGGAATACTATCACTATAGATGATTAAGAGTTGAGTGTAGGGCCAGCTAGGTGGCGCAGTGGATAGAGTACCGGTCCTGGAGTCAGGAGTACCTGAGTTCAAATCTGGCCTCAGACACTTAACACTTACTAGCTGTGTGACCCTGGACAAGTCACTTAACCCCAACTGCCTCACTAAAAAAAAAAACAAACAAAAACCAGTTGAGTGTAAAATATTCATGGATGTGAACACATATAATATTTACAGGTCTCAAGACAAGCAAACAAACTGTATAAGCTAAATAATGTGAAAATATATTTAAATTATCACAAATGTAAAACATGTAATGGATGTAAACTGGCCAATGAGAAACCAGTCCTTTAATTATGTGCAAGCATTCCCTACCTGGTTTCAATATAAGTGATCATGCTGAAACTTGGGGTAATGAGATTTATGGGCATGATGACTCAGGGATTAGTATTATGAGATTACAAGAAATACTTTCATTTGATGTGAAGGTAGAAGAACTGATGACCAGAAGTGAGGTAATATAAAACACACATCCCTTCTTTTCTTCTTATTTTGTGGATGCAAAGAAAAAGGATGATTCTGAGCTATCTCCCAAAGAGTTAGATGGAATAAGGACACCAGCTATGTCTTGAACGCAACCATAGTGGAAGTGAGCATGTGTACAACTTTGTCTCTTTATGTTTACTCTTCCCTGTTTTTAGGAAAATTAATTATAAGATAAGAATGGGGGCAGCTAGGTGGCACAGTGGATAAAGCACCAGCCCCGGACTCAGGAGGACCCGAGTTCAAATCCGGACTCAGACACTTGACACTTACTAGCTGTGTGACCCTGGGCAAGTCACTTAACCTTCATCCCCTCCCCCCAAAAGATAAGAATGCCCAGTTTACCTAGGAAGGAATAAATCTAAAGGGAACTTTGTGAAGACTAAATGAAGAGAGAAAAGGAATTCTAAGGCCTGATGCAGGGAGGTACTACTTTATCATATTTTTTCTATATTTATACCTCACTTATACTTCAAGTTTAAGCTCACTCTCCCCAGGGACCTTGTTTATACAAGGGGAGAATGTGCCCACAGTTGGGAAGGCTGGAAGATGTGCAATAAATAATTCTTGATATACCTTCTCTGAGAATCCTTTTTCTAAAAGACAATTGATGGCTATTAATGGAGAACACATTGGTGGAGGCTTAAGAATAACTGGCACCGGAAACTCCAGCTCTTCAAAGTTATCAATGAACTATGAAGGGAGTAGTCAGATACATTCTGAAAACTCAACCTGCCAGTGTCAGCAAAAGCTGGAGAAATCCATGCAGAGGGGAACAAGATCACAACTCAACACCAAATAAAGCAATGTAAAAAATCTGCTGAATGCTATTAAATCTGGAAACACAACCGTAGATCAATACTTCTTATTATGAAGAACTTTTATGATTTTGTATAACAAGTTTTCTTAGACACAATGAACAGTGGCAATGAAATTAATAGACTATGCAGTAACTAGCTACAGTCTTAAGTGAAGATATAATATGACACTGCTTTATTATGTATTACAAACACTGGCTCTTATTAGGGATTCTGTACAGTACCACTGCTGCTTTAAAAACACAAAGTATAACTCTTAAAAGATTTTTTTGAAGAATTTATTTTTGCAGTTTTACTTTATTTTTGTCAGTGAGAGAAAATAACTAAATTCAACTGCAGCTTGATCTAAAATGGAAGCAGAATGATATGACTCATTTATTTTTCTACATTAGCATTCTGCTTTGTGATTACAAAAGTTTAAAAGTTTTGTTATATATCTGAATTCCTTTACTAAAAAATATCTTTTAAAAATCTATCCAAATTACATCTATTAATACTGAAATGTTCTAAGTTACTTTTATATAGCCTAAAATTTAATAATCTAAAAACAATAAGTCTATTTCTATTCAGTAAAATAATGTAGAGAGTGCAATTTTACTAATAAAAAAATGAAAATGCCTTTAATACAAATCTATTTTCTTGTATCACACACATTTCCATTTTTACAGTTTACCCCATTTTTATTTCAGGTTAACTAATTTAAACTTTTATTATGCAAAACAGAAATGTTCTATTAAAAAAAAACAACCAAATAAGTCTTTTTCTGAAGATTCTGATATATGCATAGTATATTGCTGTTCTAACTCTGTAAATGTAAATCAATCAATAATCATTTATAAAACACCAATTATATATCAGGCACTGTTCTAAGTGCTAGGGATACAAAGAAACACAAAGAACATTCTCCAAATCTCAACATAAAAAACCTCAAAGACCTCACAATCCAACGTAAGGGACAATATGCAAGCAATTATATATATAGGAAAAATTTTTAAAAAACAACTGAGTATAATTAAAAGAGATTGGGGGGGGGGGCAGCTAGGTGGCGCAGTGGATAAAGCACCGGCCCTGGAGTCAGGAGTACCTGAGTTCAAATCCGGCCTCAGACACTTGACACTTACTAGCTGTGTGACCATGGGCAAGTCACTTAACCCTCATTGCCCTGCAAAAAAAAAAAAAAAAAAAGAGAGAGATTGGGGAAGTCGTCATGTAAAAGATTGTGTTTTAGCTAGACCATGGAAGGAAGCAAGGGGGAAATCAAAAGGCAGAGATGAAGAGGGAGAGCATTCCCCCTCATGAGGGACAATCAGTAATAATGCCTGGAATTTGGAGGTGGAATGTCTGGTTCAAGAAACAGCAAGAAAGTTAGTATCATCAGATCAGACAGTATTTTGCGGGGAGTAATGTGTAAGAAGAGTGGAAAGGTAGGGAACTGGGGGACAAGGGGTTGATGAGATAGCAAGGAGAGGGGTTTTTACTAGTATCTCACTACCAGATTTTACTAGCATCATAATTCTGCATGTGGTAAACAATATTTTTCACATAACAAAATGTTTGGTTCCTGATGCTTTACTACTCTCTCATTTATCCCCAGAACCTTTTCTTCAATGAAGAGATCCTATTCTTAGCTAACTAATAATTTCGAAATGATTCAGTCAACAAAAATATTTAAGGGATAAGCTACGATGGGTCTAACTAACATCATGAAACATTGTGGTAGATAAATAAATAAGTAAAAAATATTGATTCTTACTCTTGAAAGGCTTCAAACTTTTGTTACAATTCAGCTTTATGTTCAGGAAAGAAGAAAAACTGTCAGAAAAAAAATTTAAGTAGAAACTCTAAAAATCATCAGGTAACCAGAAATTCCATTGCTAGGCATATACCCTAAGGAGATCACTGACAAAAACAAAGACTCCATATATACATATATATATATATATATATATATATATATATATATATCCTAATTATTAGTATTTAAGGCAGATTTTTTTGTGGTAACAAAGAATTAAAAACAAAGTAGATGCCCACTGAGTGAGGAATGGCTGAACAAACTGTGGTAGATTAAGGTACTGGGATATTACTGTACTATAAGAAATGGCAGGCATATGGAATGATATAAAAAGCTAGAAACTGATGAAGTGAACTAAGCAGAGGCAGAAAAACAATATATACGATGACTACAATAATAAAAATGAAAAGAACCACCACCAAACAGGTGAAAATTAATAAACAAGCTTGGCCCAAAAGAAGAGATATAAGAAGGTCACTCCCAGACTCTTGCAGGGCAAATGTTGGGGAGGAAGTTATTTCACATGTATTTAGCACTGCATACACTGTCAGACTTTTTTGATATTAGAAAATTCAACCTGAGCTGGGAAGGTACCAGGGGCCATCTTGCTAACACACTGGACCTGTATTTTGAGGTTCACTGAGCCTGATGGTGCAATATTGTTATGATTCTTCTAAAACCTCCAACACTTACAAATCCCTCCCCTCTCAGCCATAGCTTCCTACTTGGTCTCCCTGCCTCAGTTCTCTCTCCATTCCAATCTATACTTTAAACAGCTGCAGAATTGGTTTTCATAAATAATAATAAACAAGCCTGACTATGTCATTTCCATTCTCAAGAACTTCACATATAAAGCCCTTTGTCACTTGGTTCCAACGTCTATTTCTAGACAAAATTCGTATTACTTCTCTCGTGGGTATGCATTACATAGTTATGTTTTAGTCATATTAAAAAAAAAAAAGTTAAGCTCTGACTCTTGGCCAGACTCTGTACTAGTCAGGAAAATAAGGCTCTAAAGAGAAAACTGGAACTAAAAACTCCCTTTCTGGAATTTGGTAGGTACTCAGCTTCAGGGATATAAAATAAAAGTTTTCATAAGGAATTAAAAGACTATCTGAGATAGCACAATAGCTCCACCTAGGAAAAATACTGACAATAACATTTTTGGATCTCATTGGAAAACCATACGTTGTTTCATATGACATACTTCACAGCCCATGATGTGGTCGGGGTATAGAAAAGGGACAATGATAAAAGGGAATGAGAGAAATATAAAAATAGGAGAATTACACTGAGACAAGAAAAGGCTGTTCTCTACATGCTGGAGAAGAGGACTTTGAAATAGTAGAGGCAAACAGAATAAGTATTTATATAGTGCTAAAGCACAGCAAACATCTTTTCTGATTTCCTTATAATAAAGTGGTCAAATAAGGATATTTTACTTGAAATACATATGGATAACATTATTCAAAATATTTTTCCACCAACCCCATGAAGTCAGTACGGTAAGTATGATTACTGGAATTTTGTTAAATCCACGCCTATTAAGTAGTGGTAGTAGAATTTGAACCCAGGCTTCCTAATCAGAAGTCCACTGTTTTTTCTGCTATACTACACTACTTTTTTTGTCTTCTCACCAAATGTTTGAATCTTTTGTCAAGTACTTTCTGAATTGGTCATAGCATAATTTTTGTATCCAAGAAGTCTAGAGGAACTAATAACATGTACATTAGGAAAAATGATTCTTTTCTAAACTTATTTTCTACTATTCTAATAGAAGTGAACCTAACAAGTGTGCCTTGTTGCTAAATATAACAATGCTAAGCAATAAAGGCTAAGAATAATGAACAATTGCAGTAGCTAGGTGGCGCAGTGTATAGAGCACTGCCCCTGGATTCAGGAGGACCTGAGTTCAAATCCAGCCTCCGACACTTGACGCTTACTAGCTGTGTGACCCTGGGCAAATCACTTAACCCCAAGTGCCTCACCGCCCCCCCCCCCCAAAAAAAAGAAAAATAAAAAAGAATAATGAACCATGGGCAAAAAGGAGGTAAAGATGGAAACCTCCAATAAAGAAACTGAGTCAGGATTACTCCAGAAACCTCAGGGACAAGGAACCAAGACCCCTGACGGAGAAAGCAGGAAAAATAAACTGGCCATTCCACTCCACTGGAGGCTCTGGTCTATAAGTAAACTCTCCAAATACATATGCATTAAAGATCTTCTATCCAGAGACGCTTTCTAATTCAAAGTTTCTATACTTCCTTAGCTGGTAACACTTTATTCTTCTTGTGATTATATATTTGGGTGTATTAACACCATGTCTTCTTGTGAAATCCCATGTCTAGATTAAAAAGGAAAAAAAATATTATGAAATCTTGACAATAATCCTTTAAGCTACATAAACTCAAAAACCAAATTTCTAATGTGAAAAATGATAATTACTCAGGCAGTTAAGTGGTGCAGTGGATAGAGCACCGGCCCTGGATTCAGGAGGACCTGAGTTCAAATCCAGACTCAGACACTTGCCACTTACTAGCCGTGTGACCCCGGGCAAGTAACTTAACCCCCATTGCCTTGCAAAAAAAACCAAAACCAAACCAAACCAAACCAAACCAAACCAAAAACCCAAAACTTTTCTTGGTGTTTCTGCAGACTATAATAATGTCACTCAACCTCTTCTCTGATACTCTCTTCACTTGAGATTTTTATAACACTACTCTTCCCATGTTCTCCTCTTATATGAATGGTCTTTCTCAACTTATTTGTTGGAACTTCATTCAGGTCAGCCCACTAAATGTGTACTTCTTCTTTAAACTCTTTAACTTTTACTTCCTCAGCTCCCATGGATTCAATCAGCATCTCTATGCTAATGATTTTCAAAGCTAGTCAGCCCTAATCTGCAGTCTGACATTCCCAACCATATATTAAAAAATATCAAACTGAATGTCTCATAGACAGCTAAAACTCAAAATGCCTAACGCTGAACTCATTCTCCCCTCCCACCCCTCCAAAGTGTCTTCTAACGTTCTTATTACTCTGGAGGGCACCACCATCCTTATCGATGTTCCAGGCTAGAAATCTAAGTGTCCTAATTGACACCTCTCTCAGTCCATATCTAATCTGTTGTCAAGACATTCAATTCAACCTTGAAAAGATTTACACACACACACACACATATATATATATATATATATATATATATATATATATATATATATATATATATATATATATATATATATATATATATATATGCCCTTCTCTTTGCAGACAGTACACTCTGTTTATCATCTCAGGCCTGGACTGCTATAAGAAGAGCCTGTTGACTGGTTTCCCTGCAACAACTCTCACTCTAGTCCATCCTCTAGCAAGCTGCCCAAGTGATCTCCCTAAAGTACAGGTCTGAACATACCATTTTCTACTTAAACCTGGCCCCTTCTTACCTTCAGTCTCCTTATCCTAACCTCTTCCCTTCACCTCCTTTGCAACGTGGGCACAATGGGTTCCTTGAACAAGACATTCCATCTCTAGACTCTGGGCATTTCTGTTGATTATCCCTGATGGCTGGAATACTCTCCTACCTCATCTCTACATTCTGACTTCCATAGTTTCCTTCAAGTCTCAGCTAAAACAATACCTTTTACCAGAAGCTTTTTCTGTTAATGTTCATTATTTATTTCTAATTTATCCTGTACACAGCTTGTTTGTACATAGCTATTTGCATATTGTCTCCTCCATTAGACTGTGACCTCTTTGAGAGGAGGAAGTATGTTTTTCCTTTCTTTGTATTGCCAGAGCACTGTGTATCACATATAGGAGGCCTTTACTAATTTACCAATAATTAGGCATTTTAGTCTACCTGACTGATACAGAAGAGGTAAAACTATATGGTAGCTATCTTTGGTTGTTTTCAGCTACTGAACAGGTATACAAGGACTTTTAGATGACTCTATATTTGGGATTTTTCTTCAATCATAATCATCAAAATTTGAAGGACAAAGTAAAATATATTTCTAATTTTAAAAAGGGTTATTACACAGGGCAGCTAGGTGGCGCAGTGGATAAAGCATTGGCCCTGGATTCAGGAATTCCTGAGTTCAAATCCGGCCTCAGACACTTGACACTTACTGGCTGTGTGACCCTGGGCAAGTCATTTAACCCCCATTGCCCCACAAAACAAAACAAAACAAAACAAAAAGGGTTATTACCAAAATTCATTCTTTTGTCAGTATATTGTATTCCACTGATTGTATATTATGTGTAAATGGTGGTTAGTTTCCAGGCCATTCTATATAATTCTATTTAATAACTATCATAGCAGAGATGTACCTATTGTACATTTTAAAGGAAAAAATTAGGAAAGATTATTAGTGTAAAATTAAATTAAGAAAAATCAGCAAATTGAAAGAGATAGAAAAGTTAATTTATAAGAAATGATGGAAATTTGAGGTGAGTCATAATTGGAACCAGGGAGATGACTATGTTAAAATCTAAAGGAGTCCTGATTCTCCACAAGCATCCCAATAAAGCTCTAAAAATGCACCAGAAAGAACAGTGATAAAGAAAACATCTTTAAGTTCCTCCAGCTAACCCAAGACTTCATAAAATGACTGAGAGAATACTAGAAGCTCTAAGCAGAGATAAGTAAGGTTTAGCAGAAGCAAAGCATCCAAGCAGGGCAGTCTGGGAAAATGGGGAAGAGGAGGGCAAGGCCAGAACAATACCCAGGCAGCACAGAACCTAGACCTGGCAAGCAGAGTACCTATCTAGCCAGCCTATTCCTACAGATACATGTATATGTATGCACGTATGTAGAACTATATGTGTTACGTATACAAACTGTGAGATTTAAAATTGGATATTAGATCATAAATCTCCCCTACTTAACTTTTCCCTTAATTTATCTCCCAGACTAGTAAATGGAAGAAGCTTCTGGTTTTCTAGATAGAGCCTTTATTGTATATAAGGTGTTGTTGATTAGAAGGATAGGAAAATAGAAATACAGTACAAATCGTCTTAAATCTAGGCTTAGTCTATATTCCTTATAAAAACTCACCAAACCGAAAAGGCCACCTTTGGAGAGAGGGAGACCGTCTGTGCCGTGCCGCCAGGAGTCCCGCCAAGCAGGCAAAAAAGGGCTACTCTAGTTCTCTCCACCCCCGGAAGTCAAAAACCCGGCAGGCAGTCTGACATGCGCAGCAGGCGGACTGTTCATCTCCTCCCCAAAAGGGTGGTCCTTGAAAAACTGGCGTCTTTCAGTTATCCTAACCGACTGTTAAAAACTTTCATATTTTACCACAATACACATATACACACATGCACATACACATATATCTATACATACATATATACACACAAATGTGTGCGTGTGTGTGTGTATACATAAATGTGTGTATGTATGTGTATGTGTGTGTGTGTTTGTATACAAACACAGAGGATGGCCCAATTGGAACAGACCAAGGGATATATATATATATATATATATATATAACAATTCAATTTAATAAACATTAAGCACCTATTATGCAAAGAAATAAATTCAAGGCAAGCTTCACAACACATAAATAGGAAACAAAAGAGGGAAAGCACTGGAATAAAGAGGAATTAGGGAAAACCTCCTTTAGGAAGGTGGGATTTTAGTTGGGACTTAAAAGAAGCTACAGAGGTTAGTAGTTGAAATTGAAGAGGTAAAGTGTTGGAGGCATGGAGAAACAGCCAAAGGAAATTCCTGGAGCCCAAGCAGACAGATTGGAGAATCATCAGTATAAATACGGAAATTAAGTCCATGGGTACATGAGATTATCAAGTGAAGCAATAAATAGTATAGAAGGGGAAGAGAAGAGGACCCAGGATGGAGCCCTGAGCGATATCTACAGATATATAGTGTGATCTGGAAAAAGATGCAGCAAAGTAAACAGAGAAGAAGCAATGAGAAAGGAAGAAACCCAGGAGAGAGTGGTGTCCTAAAAAACCTAGAGAAAAGAGAACATTAAAGAGGAGAAAGTGATCATGTGACATAACCTGCCAGGAGGTTAAGAATGAAGATTGGGAAAAGGCCACTGGACTTGGCAATTAGGGATTAGTAACTTTGGAGAGAGTTTTTCAGTGGAATGATACAGTCGTAAGTCAAATTTTAAGGGGTTAAGAGGAGAGTGGGAGGAGACAAAGTTTAGCTACAAAGGGCAGAAAAGAAACAGGACCACAATTAGTGAAGATGGAAGAATCAAATGAGGTTTGGTTTTGATTTTTCCCAGGATAGGAAAAGACATGGGCATGTTTGTAAGCAGTAGGAAAAGAGCCAGGAGAAGAAAAGATTGAAAATAAGTGAAAGAGGGGCAGCTAGGTAGCGCAGTGGAATAAAGCACTGGCCCTGGATTCAGGAGTACCTGAATTCAAATCCAGCCTCAGACATTTGACACTTACTAGCTGTTGGACCCTGGGCAAGTCACTTAACCCCCATTACCCCACCAAAAAAAAAAAAAAAGAAGTGAAAGAGTAGGAATGCCTGAGGGGGCATTCTGTTGCAGAAGACAGGATGGTATGAGAAATGATTATTAATAACCAATAATTGGGGGGAGACTCAGAGTTCTCCCCTTTTAAAGTCCTGACTTTAAATTCAGTTCTTGGTTCAAGGCCCCACCCTGGTGGAAGTTACTATGTTCTGCTCAGGCTTGGGTGGTATATAGGTTTTTTGAATTGATAGCCTAAAGTTAAGAGTAGTCTGGTATAGAAATACTTTTCCAATCCAACAAGATACTCAGCCCTTCATTTTAATTTAGCCCACTTCCAATCACTTTAACCAATTAGGTTTGGTTGTTGTTTGATGGACCACCTACTGTTTTGAAGAGTATATAAACTGTGAGTGTATCACTATGACTGTCTTTGGTCTAAGAGAAACTACCAAATTATTATCCTTTTATTAATAACCTGCTGGTTTTATTAATAAAATGATTAAATTATATTACCTAGAAACCGTGTCTGTCAAACTTTTCTAAAGGTCACAATGGTATGGAATGAACAAATGATAACAATTAAATCTTTTCAAGCAGGCAGCTGGAAGTTTTTTAAGTACAAATATACTAAAACAGGAAAATCTGTTAAGGAGGGAGGGGGAAATCACACTTAAGATATATTGCCTGGAGATCTTCAATCCATCTATACATGAATGTGTTAAGGGCTAAAATTCTAGCTAAACTGTCTAAAATATCTAATGAGTGGTCGCCAATAAATTATAAGCTTTAGCAAGAGTTAGACTTTTAAGCATTTATTAAGGAGAATAAGAATTTGGTAAAGAGAAAGGCCTAGATTCCTATCTATTAAAGGGAGAGCACATTTCTAGCTCCGCTCTCCACCAGAGTCCAGAGGAAAGAGAGCTAGAGTGAGCGCCAGTCTCTTCCTTCCTCCTCCCACTAGTCCGTGTCACTTCCTGACGCCAAAGAAAAGACTCCTGGTCTTGCCCTCAAAGACCTTCGTTTCATGGGCAGAACTCTTCTACAGTAAGTCTCCAGCAGGTGGCGTCATTCCAATCGTTACAAATGGGTATGTGTGTGTGTGAAATTTTACCATAGTTTTTCCTGATCCTCTAGGTCCAATAATTAGTGCAGAGTTACTTTCTCCATGGACAGCTGTTCGTTTTAGTAGCTCAATTAAGTGTCTGAAATTATAAAAGATAAAAATGAAGAGAGAACCTATGAAGTTCTAACAGCATTCTGGGAAATAACTCCATAAAATGAAATTAAAATCCCAACCATTTAAGTGGAAATGTAGTAATAATTTCAGCTTCAAACTTTTAAGACCAAGAAGAAGTAGAGAGAGTAGTATTAGTCAAAGTACTTTGGCAGTGACCAATATAAGAAAACTTCAAATTTTGTTGCTCTAATCAAAAGTATAAAGTCATATGTAAGGCTGACAATTCCTTTCTTACCTATACTGTGCTTGTACTCCAAATAGGTTACCCTTTGGAATCTGGTGACAAAATCTTTCACGTAAAATTCTTTGCACCTACAAAATTACAGGGAAAATCAAAATATACTTTTGGCTTGAAACAAAATTTTGAAATGTATTTCCAAACCTTTTATAGATATCATCTAATTTTATCTTTAAAACAACCCCAGTTAAGTAGGTACTATTATTATCACCTTATAGATGAGTAAACTGAAGAAGAGGTTAAGTTATTTGCCCAGAGTTACACACAGTTAGTGTTGATGTCGTCAAGCAAGTCCAGCATTCTACTACCTCTCAATGACCCTGAGGATAGAGAAGAGACCCGTGATTTGACTGGCACAGGTAAGGAAACACCCTCTACCAATGCACATCAGTCCCTTCACTGTAACATATAATCTTAGAGAACTGCCTAGAGCTTTGACAATTTAACCAGGTTCAAAGAATCAGTATTTGCCAGAGGCAGGACTCCAATCCTAGCTAACTGAGGTTTGATACTAGTTCTCAATTTACTGTGCTGGAATATACCAGTAAAAATTATACCAATACAGAATATATTGACAATATATACTTCAAACCTTGAAGAACAAATTTATTCCACATGAACTCTACTTTGTTCAAAGTTTGGATGAAAGGTTATGCAATATTAACAACTGTGTCTCTTTCTGCTCTATGGCTACTGTTTCCTCAATAACTACCATTTAGGGGCAGCTAGGTGGCACAGTGGATAGAGCACTGGCCTTGGATTCAGGATGACCTGAGTTCAAATCCAGCCTCAGACACTTGACACTTACTAGTTGTGTGACCCTGGGCAAGTCACTTAACCCCAATTGCCTCACCAAAAAAAACCCAAACTACCATTTAGATCTAAGAGCTATTCCATATCAACCCCAAAGTCCTAATCCATTCCTTCCTAGGGTACTCAATCTCTCACCAGATCCTGAAATTCTGTCCTTATGAAACAACTAATATGCTGAGTTAAAACAAAAACAAAAAAATAAAACCCTTTCCTTGACCCTGAAGCTCTTTTAGTAATTGTGCTATTTCATTATAAACTTTCTTAGCCAAACTTTCCCAAGTACTTGTCTAAACTGGCTACTTTCATTTATAACTAAATTACTCCTTAATCCAGCCTGCTACCAGCTTTGTACCCCAAACATTCTACTAGAACTGTTCTCTGGGGTCACTAATAACCTCCTAATATACCAAACATGACAATATTTTTTTTCAGAAAACATAGGACTTACGGTTTAGAATTGAAAGAGGCCTTAGAAATCATATACTCAAATGTTCAATATCATTTTTAATATCAGCAAACTAAAGTCCAAAGATCAAACAAGTAGAAGGGCTGAGATTTGAACCCCAGTTCTTTGACTTTAAATTCAGGAATCTTTTTATTATATCATAATGTTTCACCAGTCATTTTCCTCCTTGACTTTTCCATAAAATGAGATTACTGAAAAAAAGACATTCTCATCACCAATCCAAACTAAAAACTATTTATTATGCACCTATGCTGTTCCAGGCACCATGATAAGCACTGGGGATACAATTAATAATTAAAAAAACCCAAAAAACCAAAACACAATCACTGCCCTCAGCAAGCTTACAGTCTAAAGGGGGAGAAAACATACAAAAAGGAAACAGAAAGGCAGGGGGATGAATTGGATATTTAATCTCTCTTGCCCTAACATTTCTAAACAGTTAGATGGCACAGTGGAGGGAAGGAGGGAGAAAGAGAACGAGTTGGGCCTGTAGACAGAAAGACCTGAATTCCAATTCAGCCTCAGACAATTTCTAGCTGTGTGACACTAGACAGCTTCCTCAACTGTGATGATGACGGTGGTGATGGTGATGATGACGGTGGTGATGGTGATGATGATGATGATGATAGCATTTACCTCTCAAGATTGTTCTGAGTATCAAATGATATAATGTTTGTAAGTGCTTACAATAGGGCCTTACATATATTAGGTATTTAATAAATGGTTGCGTTATTCTTTCCTTAAACTTCAGTGTCCCCCAAGGCTCTGTCCTGGGATCTCTTCTCTTCTCAAACTGTATTACCTAAATTGGTTATATCATTAGTTCCTCTCTCCTCTACACCTCTCTATAACTGTTGAGGGTACCATGATCTTCTATTACCCAAGTTTGAAATTATGGTGTCAAGTTCATTTTCACTGACCCCTTAGATCCAATCAGTTGTCAAATGCTGTCATTTCTACCTTCCCAACATCTCTCATATAAGTCCCCTTCTCTCTGACACAGCTGCCACTCTAATACAAGGCCCCCTTACCTCATGCCTGGACTACTACAACAGCCTAAGTTGGTTTTCCTGCTTTAAGTCTCTTCTTATACTGGTCCATCCCATACTGCTAAAGCAAAGGTCTTAAGAAACCCGCACTACAGCTTACCATTGCCGCAAGCTATCATGTTCCATCTCTTTCCCTTCACAGCTAAATGTCTTGAACTAGCTGTCTATGCTCAAAGTTCCCAATTTCTCTCTTCCCAAACTCTTCTAAATCCTCTACAACTTGGCTTCTTATCCATCAACTGAAATTGCTCTCTCCCTAATTTCCAATTTTTTCTTAAAAGTCAAATGTAATCGTACTTTCTCAATTTTTATCCTTCTAGAGTTTTCCGTAGGATTTAACACTATTGGTCACCTTTCTCTTCCTGGAAAATTTCTCCTACCTCCATGAGCACTTCATCTAAGTTTACTTTTCTGAGGCTTTAACCATATTATGTCAAATATCTGTGGGTGTTTCCCAAGGTTCTGTAGTCTCTAGACTTTTCTTCTTTCCTCTCTATACTCTCGCAGTGATATCTCATTAACTCTTGAACAGGTATGAACTCTATACAGATGATTCCCAGAGCTATGACAATAATACCATAATAAAATTTACATAGCACCTATTATGTGCCAAGCACTGTGCTGAACACTTATAAACATTACATCATTTGATCCTCACAACTACCTACCCAGGAGGTATTATCATCACCTCCATTTTACAGATGAGAAAACTGAGGAAAAGAAGGATTAAATAACTTGCTCAGGGATACAAAACTAGTAAGTGTCTGAGGTCTGATTTGAATTCTGGTTTTGTTGAGTCTAGGCCCAGCATTCTATAGCTTGCATCATCTAGCTGACCCAGGCTGCAATCATGCATCACCAACCATCAATTGGACATTTTAAACTAGATATCCCATAAGCAAATCTCACACTCAACATGTCTAAAACAGAACTCATCTTTTACCCCTTAGTGAACCAATTCAACTCTATATTGTCCTCTCTTGAATCCCTAATCCCCTTATCATATCGCCAATTATGCCCAGCTAAATGCCACCATTAAACACCTTCATTCCTACACAGAAGCTGCTGAATGAAGGTGAAGAAAACTATACAACCTCAACTAGGCCCTCACTGCTGCTGGGCAATTCTATTATACCTCCTTGATCAACTCACTATGCCATTTTCCTCATCTACTCTCCTAAAACCTTTTCATCCCTCCTCAAACTTCCCATGGGACACTCTCCTTTCTCTCACCCCCTAAGCTGAGAACCTTGATTCATAACGTACAGAAAAAAAGTGCTTTACATTCATTGTGAGCTCCCTCTTCTCTCTTCATCTCATGTCACACATATGCCTTTTGCCAATATCTCTTCCTTCTCCTATCTCATATGATAAGATGTTTACTCCTTAACAAGACCATGCTCAACAAGCTGCTCGTGCAATCCCATTCCATCCTGTCTCCTTCAACAGACTATTCCATCATATCACTTACTTTCAATCTTTCCCTGTTCACCAGTTCTTTCCCTACTGCTTACAAACACTCCCATGTCTCCCCATTCTGAAAAAAACCCTCATTCGATCCTTCTAATCCTGACATCATCCTATATCTCTTCTGGTTTTCATGGCTAAACTGGAAAAGCCCAGCTACAATATATGCTTCTAGTTTTTCTTTTCTCACTCTCTTACTAATCTCTTACATTTTAGCTTTCAATCTTATTGTACCAAAACTACTCTCTCCAAGATACCAGGGGGCAGCTAGGTGGAGAAGTGAATAAAGCACCAGCCCTGGATTCAAGAGTACCTGAGTTCAAATCCAGCCTCAGACACTTAACACTTACTAGCTGTGTGACCCTGGGCAAGTCACTTAACCCCCATTGCCCCACAAAAAAACAAAAACAAAAAACAAGATACCAATGATCTCTTAGTTGCTAACTGTAATTTTCATTTTCCTACATTCTCTGACACTGTTGCTCACTCCCTGCTCCTCAAAACTCTCTTCTCTCTAGATTTTTAGGACACCTCTCTGCTGGTTCTCCAGCCAATCTGCCTATCTTCTCTGTGTCCTCTGGTGGATTGTGATCCAGATCACATCTTCTAGGCATAGAAGGCTTCTGTCCTGGGCCCTTCCTCTTTTCCCTATATACTACTTCACTTGGTGAACCCACCAGCATGCAGGGATTTAATTAATTTAACATCAGATGGGCTTTGGATTTAATGCTAGAACAGTTTCATTGTTCTTTTTTGCATTTTAAATTTTCTGCTTTCTAAGAAGGGAAATGACTTGTTAATCACCTCTTAACAAAGAGTGGATGAACTAAAAATACAAGTAAGACATATAGTTTTGGAGGCAGCCAATGTAGGAATTTATTTTACTCAAGTATTAGGTCTAAAAATTATTTAGTTAGTTGCCTGCCTTCCTTCCTTCCTTCATGAGGGTGAAGAGGGCAGGTTAGAGAAAAAAGAAAGAAAAGTGAATAAATAAAGGATCACTTTTTTTTTAAATGCAGAAAAAGCCAGAAATAAGTATAAACAAGGTCAGCTTTGAAAGCAACAGGCTGACCTTATGATATACTAAATAAAGAGAAGCCATTTCACGTACAATCCTCTTCTTCTGTCCTACTGCTTAGGGAGCAAGGTGGCACAGTGAATAGAGTGCTGGGCCTGCAGTCAAGAAAACATGCAGTCACAAAGGTGACTTCAGACACTTATTGGCTATATGATGCTGAGCAAGTCATTTAACTTGTTTGCCTCAGTTTCTCCCATTGTAAAGTGAGGATAAAAACATCAAGTAACAGTATCTACTAATCAGGGTTGTTGTGAGGATCAAATGAGATGATATTCGTAAAGCGCATAGCACAGTGCCTGGCACACAGTAGGTACTAAGGAAATGATTACTCCCTTCCTTTCCTTTGTATATAGAAACGCTCATTTTATTTGGAAGGTCAGAATAAAAATTAAAATTGTTAAAATATAAAAAAGTTATAGGCATTAATGATTTCTCTGCTGGTATAACCTTCCTAAAGTCATAAAAACAAGAATAAAAACTCAACATGAGCTGATGATGGGGGAAAAAGTAATTTTTATCAATGAATTTTTGGGGGGGGAAAGGGGGGCCTGGGCAATGAGGGTTAAGTGACTTGCCCAGGGTCACACAGCTAGGAAGTGTCAAGTGTCTGATGCAGGATTTGAATTCAGGTCCTCCTGAATCCAGGGCCAGTGTTTTATCCACTGTGCCACCTAGCTGCCCCCATTTATCAATTAAATTTACTTTCTATTCAAGGCTTTACCAAAACTTTTGTCAGAAATGACCCAGTGGAGCCTATGCAATATGAGAATATTCAACAGGCTGTAAATACCCGCCCTCCAAAAAAGTTAGAGATTTATATATATAAATTTGTGAACCTTTAGTCTTCTTGTCTCTATTGAGGAACTGATAAAATGTGCTAAATATAGTGATATATTAAAAAGAATTGTTCCAGAATTACAGAAATTATTAAATGGAAATTAAACACAGCCACATGACTTTGTATCATGCCACACATCACACAAAGCTGGGAAATGTATCTAAGACATAGCAATCTGCTCTTGCATATCAAGCATTAGTCCTCAATCAAGGCCACAATTTATTTTAATAATTACGTATTTCTTAACCATTTAACATGTATAAAGCTGGGAGGGCTAACTAACAAATTTTAATGACAGTTTGGATCCAGAAATATCTAGACAGGACAATGGGACACATTTTTTAGGATGAAATTTAATATGAAAAATATAGAGGTTACTAGATAACAATTTGTATGAAATATATTCTCTGTGAGTTTTAGTGAATCAAAAGTTCAGTGTTCATAAATTAGGTCATTGTTGTTTGTCCTTCATTCTCAAAGAGGGCAATGACTTGATGTCATGACTTCCAATGAATTGGATTTAAGTGAGGGAGGACTATGCAAGGTCACCAATTTCACTCTCTCTTCCAGAGTCATCTGGGTCCAGTGGCAAGGTATGTGTTTATGTCAGGACGACTGGAGATGGCCCTGGATGTTTAAGGCAATTAGGGTTAAGTAACTTGCCCAGGGTAACAAAGGTAGTAAGTGTTTGAGGTGAGATTTGAATTCAGTTCCTCCCAAGGTCAAGGCCAGCACTCTATCCACTACGCCACATAGGTGCCCCCTAAACTGGGTCATAAGTTAGCCAAAAAACTAATGCCAAGCTTTAAGAAAGTTACAAAGTTCAGAATGAATAAGCTACTTTTATTTTGTTCTAGCTTAAACACTACCACTGAGTCTTCCTTTATCTTCTAAAAGATATTTCTCTCTCACATGATATACTAAATAACTTTACACTACTCATGTGAGTGCCTTGTATTATAATTATTTGTGTATGTATAATTTCTCTTGCTGGGAACCCCAACACCACTGAAAAGAATGTCAGAAGTTCAAGGTTATCAATATAACTTTGTAAAATACATTATAATTTCAACACATATACTAACCTGTGAAATACACTCTCCATGTTTTAGGTTGCTGTTTTTCGATTTACGACTGCTCATTTCCACAATTCAGATCTTTAAAAAGAAAAAAATATATATATGTATTATGGTGCCACAAATATGGTGTTTAAAATGCAGAGAAAGCCAAAAAGAAGTATAAACATTGTCCCTATTTTGTTTTATTATTAAGTCCCAGGGCTAACTATATTAGGCTAAGACTCAGAATGTAAGTTCTTGATGGCTGGGAGTATTTTCATTTTTGTCTGGGATTTCATATATAGTATAGTGCCTGAATAATTACCAATAAGTGCCAAGTCATAATGGATTGCTGACTGATTACTTAGCTCCCTAGAGAAAAAAGACAAAGATATTCACTATAAAAATTATAAGGAAATGGAGAAATACTTAAAATAAAGGAAAGGTTTAGAGCAGTATATTTATCTATTTAAAGTTTTTAGTTCCAAATTCTATCCCTCTCTCATTCCCTCCCCACTCCTTGAGGTGTCAAGCAATCAGATATAGGTTATACAAGCTGAATTTAGTTGGGTTTGTGTGTGTGTATAATTCTATCTATCTATCTATCTATCTATCTATCTATCTATCTATCTATCTATCTATCTATCTATTTTTGGTGGGGCAATGAGGGTTAAGTGACTTGCCCACGGGCACATAGCTAATAAGTGTCAAGTGTCTGAGGTCGAATTTGAACTCAGGTCCTCCTCAATCCAAGGCCAGTATTTTATTCACTGCACCACCTAGCTGCCTGGTTTAGAGCAGTATAAAGAAAAAAAAACAATCTATGCAAAAGGTGGCAGAATGAACAATTTTAAAGGAAAATTGTGATTAAGATTTGATCAATTATGCCTCAAGTCCCTACTGACAGTTTCTAAGCAGAACAGACTATCTAGCATAGAAGCTGCCAATTTTTACAGAATTATAGAACAATCAAATTATAGATAAATCACTGAAAAGTATGGGAGGTTCTTTTTGAACCTCAAATGATTATCAAAAGAAAAAGAAGTAAATATTTTAACTTCTATTAAATTTTAAATGCAATGGCTAAATTTAATAACTCAAATTCTGGTATCCATAGACAAGTTAATTCAACTTGTAGAAAATATAATCTTTCACATATGAAAATAATCTTTTTTCAGAAACTCTCAAATAGGTATCTTCCTATTAAACACTGCTTATTATATTACATGAAATGAGTGACTTATCTTTTACATTATAATAGATTACTTTAAAAATAACATTATATTTATATTTCCTTGAACTAAGATACCAAGATTGAACAATTTTATAAATGGACTTGAAAATACCTTTAAACTTGAAACTAATACAATTTAAAAATACTTTTTCAAGAAAGAAAATATGACCTTTCCTTTATATAATAATCAACAGGTAGCCAAACTATAAACATTCCTGAAGTAAACTTCTTGCCACAGAAACTTAAGAGTTCACTTAGCCAATCCTCTTATTTTAATTAGGAAATAGAAAACAAAAGTATTAAGGAAAGTGCTTGGATTTTAATTTATGTCCCTAGACTCCAGATCTACTACACAAAACATTTTCTTATAGTGCCCCCCAACACACATATTTCGAATGCCGTATACGTAGTTTTGCTCAACATATAGAGACCTGGAGCAGGTACATGAATTTCTTTGTGATTTAACTTAGTATAAAATAAGCATTTATATCCTAAAACTTTCTAGTATTAAAAATATGTGCAATTATTAAAATTATATTGAAAAACATCACTCTTTCTCTCCTTCTGAGTGAAATACCAGTTTTCTTCCCCAAATCCAGATTCTGGTGTGTGTGGGGAAAATTAATGTGTTGATTTGTGTATAAAAATAAGACTAAGCCATAACTCAAAAAAAATTGTCAATAACAGTCTGAGGGTTGACAGGAATCAGCAAAGGCAGACAACTTCTTGCTCTGATCCCCACAAGGGTATCTAGCATATAAAGTCAGAAATGGCAAAGGAAACATGTATCACAAGTAAAGAGATTTGCTGCTGCTATGTTGAAGCTTAAATGATGGTTATACAATTTCAAATTTTACAGTCTAAGTTATATAGGATTAAGTGCTATGGGCAAGGTTAGGTGGGGCTGACTAAACAAGGTAATGTGGCAAAAGTTAAGTCAAAAGATTACAGGATCCTTGTTCTAGGGTGAAAGGTACCCCCCTCCCCCCCGGGGCAATGAGAGTTAAGTGACTTGCCCAGGGTCACACAGCTAGTAAGTGTCAAGCGTCTGAAGCCACATTTGAACTCAGGTCCTCCTGAATCCAAGGGCCAGTGCTTTATCCACTGTGCCACCTAGCTGCCCAAAGAAAGACACTTCTGAGGCTAGTGTTAAGGGCTAAAATTCTAGCTAGTCTGTCTAAAATATCTAATGAGTGGTCGCCAATAAATTATAAGCTTTAGCAAGAGTTAGGCTTTTAAGCATTTATTAAGGAAAACAAGAATTTGGTAAAGAGAGAGAGAAAGGCCTAGATTTCTATCTATTAAAGGGAGAGCACATTTCTAGCTCCCTTCTCCACCAGAGTCCAGAGGAAAAGAGCGCGAGACTCAGCGCCAGTCTCTTCCTTCCTCCTCCCACTAGCCCGCGTCAGGAAGTGACGCCAAAGAAAAGACTCCTGGTCTTGCCCTCAAAGACCTTCGCTTCATGGGTGAAACTCTTCTACAGTAAGTCTCCAGCAGGTGGCGTCATTCCAATCGTTACACTAGGTAGTCCAAATGCTTCGTTTTACAACTGGGGAAGGCAAGGTACAAAAAATTGTATGATCTGCCCAAGGTAGCATAGGTAGCAAGTATCACAAATGGGATCTCAACACAGGTCTTCTGACTTTAGAGCCAAGTGCTGCTTTTATTGTCAAGTCAAGAAGAATTTTTGAAAATTCTATTTTTTACAATCATTTAAACAATTTTGAGTTTCATATTCTTTTTTTCCATCCCTTCTCCCACCCACTGAGAAGATTAACAATATGATACCCATTATACATGTGAGGTCATGCAAAATATGTTGCTGTATTCGGCAAGCAGCAAACAGAAGAAAAATAATGAAGGTGGACAAAATAAGCTTCAATCTGAACTTGAGTTTATCAATTCTCTCTCTGGAGGGTGATAGGTATTTCCATCTCAAGTCCTTTGGAATTGCCATGGATCATTGTACTGATCAGAGTAGCCAAGCCTTCCATAATTGATTATTGTCACAATATGGCAGTTGTGTAGAATGTTCTCCAAGGTCAGCTCACTTCACTTTGTTCATGTAAATCTTCATAAGCTTTTCTGAAACCACTCCTCTGTCATATTTTAAAGAAAGATGATATTGAATCAAAAGGATGTATTTTTTGTAAGTCTTTTTACTTTTTTTCTGATTTCTTTGAGATGTAGACTCAGTAGTGGTATATAGGCCTTTGGGCATAGTTACAAATTGTTCTCTAGAATGGCTGGTCTAGTTCACAACTCCACCAATGGTGAATATTAGTGTACCTATTTTTATACAATGCTCTCCTGCATTTGTCAGTTCTCTTATCTGTCATGTTGGCCAATTTGACAGGTGTGAAATGGAACCTCAGAGTTGATTTAAGTGGCATTTCTCTAATTATTCATGATTTTGAGCATTTTTCATATGACTGTTAAAAACTTTCATTTCTTTGGGAAAACTGAATGTTTCTATCCTTTGACAATTTACCAACTTTGTTACTGATAAGGTAAAATATGCTTTTAGTTTTCCTAATACTGAACCAACCCTGTGTTTCTGGAAAAATTCCACCTGGTCATGGAATATGATTCTTGTATAATGTTGCTGTAGTCCCCTTACTAGTATTTTATTTAAACATTTTTTTTTCATTTTCTTTAGGAAAATTTGTCCAAAGTTATCTTCCCCTATTTTTGATGCTCCTTGCTACTTATCAAAATCACATTTATGTCACAGAAGATATTTGGTAGGTCTCCCTTTTATCAATTTTTTAAAAAAAGATTATATAGGATTGGTGTTTTTTAAAAAAACGTAAATCCATTTGGTGCTAGGGATTTTTTCCTAGGGAGCTGATTCATGACTTGTTCGATTTCTTTTTCTAAGATATGGTTATTTAAGTATTCCATTTCCTCTTCTATTAATTTAGCCAATTTATATTTTTGTAAATATCCATGCACTTCACTTAGATTGTCAATTTTACTGCATATAACAGGGTGAAACAGCTCATAATAATTGCCTTAATTGCATACTCATTGGCAGTACATTCACCTTTTCCATTTTTTGTACTGATAATTTGGTTTTCTTCTTTTCATTTATAAATTAAATTAACCAATGCTTGATTTTACTGTTTTGTTTTGTCATAAAATGAGCATCTAGTTTTCTTTACTAGTTAATATCTTTTTCACTTTTGATTTTCAGGATTTCTGTTTTGGTGGGAATTTTTAATTTGTTCTTTTTAAAAATTTTAGTTGTTTTTAGTTTATTTTAATTGCATGCCCAAATCATTTATCTCCTCTTTATTTTATTGTGGTGTTTAGAAATATGCATCATCCCCTAAATTCTGTTAATAACTGCATTCCTCAAATTCTGGTATATCATTGCATTGTTGTCATTATCTTTATGGAATTATTACTGATACATTCATTCTTTAGAATTAGATTATTAAGCTTCTAAATAATTTTTAATCTATGGTTCCAAAGCCCTATATTGAACATAATTTTTACTATACTATGGTTCAAAAGGATGTATTTACTATTTCTGCTTTTCTACATTTTTCCTAATTTTTATGTCCTAATACAAGGTCAGTTTTTGTGAAGGAACTAGTATACCTGAGGGAAAAAATATATACTCCTTTCTATTTGCATTCACTTTTTTCCAGAGGTCTATCACATCTAACTTTTCTAAAATTCTATGCGCATCTTTAACTTCTTTCTCGTTTATTTTACGGTTATATTTATTTGGAGATGGAGTAAATTGAGGTATTCCAATAGTACAATTTTACTGTCCATTTCTTCGTATAATTCATTTAATCTTTCCTTTAAGAATCTGGATACTATGCCACTTGGTACATATATATATTTAGTATGTGTATTATTTCATTGTCTATGGTAACTTTTTTGTTTTGGTTTGGTTTTTCGCAGGAAGATGTGGGTTAAGTGACTTGCCCAAGGTCACACAGCTAGTAAGTGTCAAGTGTTTGAGGCCTGACTTGAACTCAGATCCTCCTGAATCCAGGGCCAGTGCTTTATCCACTGTGCCACCAAGCTGCCCCCCTCCCAATACCTTTTAATTATTATTTTTTAAATTAAAAAAAAAATAAAAACATTTTATTATTTTCCAGTTATGTGTAAGGATAGTTTTCAACATTTGTTTTCATAGGATTTTTAGTTACCCCATTACCTTTTAATAAAATGTAGTTTCCCTGTATATCTCTTTTAATTAGATCCATTTTTGCTTTTGCTTTGTCTGAGATCATGATTATTACCCTTTTTTACTTCACCTGAACCATAAAAGATTCTTTATTTTAAGTGTGTAGCTTTCTGTTTCAAAGTGTGTTTCCTGTAAACAGCATATTGTTAGATTCTACTCTCTAATCCATTCTACTTTTCACCTTCCATTTTATGAGTAAATCCATCCAATTCATATTCACAGTTACAGTGTTATGGCCTCTATCCTATTTTTTTTTGTTGTTTGCCCTTCTCTTTGTACATTGTCCCTCTTCAAAATTGTTTTGCTTCTGACCACCACTTGCTTCAATTAATCTGCCCTTCCTTCCTCACCTTTTCTCTTAGCCTATTCCCCTAAACCCAACTGTGTGTGTGTGTGTGTGCGTGTGTGCGTGTGTGTGTGTGCTTTCCTTACTGAACCAGTGAGGTTCCAGCATTCCTTGCACCTCCATTTTGCCATCCACTAGAAAAATTCTGCCTTGCACACCTCTCTTATGTAAGAAAATTTTCTTCCTCTCCTTTCTCCCAGTGTACCTGTCTTTCTAACCCTTTCATTCTTTTTTTAAAAATTATACGAACCTCATTACCTCATACTCATTCCCTATCTATACAGACTCCTTTTAAACAGTTTAAGCCAATCAAGCACCTCCTGATTTCTGACTTATGTTTACTTTTTATGCTTCTCATTGATCTTGTGTTTGAATGTCAGATTTTCTATTTAGTTATGGTTTTTTGATTGGGAATGCTTGAAAGTCCTCTATTTGATTAAATATCCATTCCCACCCCTAAAAGACTGTACTCCTTTTTTTTTCCTGGATTATTCTTGGTTCTAATTCCAGTTCTTTTACTTTCCAGACTATCATAATTCAAATTCTCCAATCCTTTATTATGGAAACTGCTAAATCTTTTGTGATCCTGTGGCTCCTCTAATTTAATGTTTCTTATTAGACGTTTTCAGTATTTTCTCCTTAACCCAGGAGCCCTGGAATTTGGCTATGGTTTTTCAAGTAGTCTGTTAATTCTTATTTTATCTTTTTTTCTGAGTTAGGGTTTTGTTTTTGCTTTTTTTCCTGATGACATATTTTACATTTTCTTCTTTTTTCTTCTTTGGACTTTTATTGTTTCATGATTTCTCAAGGAGTCATTAGCTTCCACATGACCAGATCTAAGTTTTAAGGAATTATTTTTTTCAATGACAGTTTGTGCTTCTTTTACACATGCCCAATACTGTTTTTCAAGGAATTAAGTTCTTCAGTATTTTTGTGCCTATTTTAGCAAGTTGTTAATTCTCTTACTTTTCTCTAATTCTTTCCCTGTTTTTTTCCCTCTACCATTCTTAACTGTGTAAAATACACACACACACACACACACACACACACAATTTTACTCTTTTATAAAACCTCTTTAGTTCTTCAAGGAATTCTGGTTTGGCTTGTGTCCAATCTGCATTTTTCTTCTGAAGTTTTGATTTTATATGTTTCCATAGCATTGTCTTCTGAATTTTTGTCTTAAGCTTTCTTCTAGACACAGATTTTTATGGTCAGGTTCTTTTTCTGTCGTTTGATCATTTTTCAAGCCCAGTTCTCCATTTTGCATGTTATGTAGTAGTTGAGCTCTGCTCACCTCTGGTTCCAAGGAGGGGGTTCACTATCACTTTTTCACCTTGCTTTTTTCTGAGGGAATCTAAATTTTCAGTGCTTCCAAGGTGATGTGATATGGGAAGAGGTATGATCATTGCTCTCCTAGTCTCCATTCTGATTCTTACATATGAAGGGCCCATGTTTCCTTGCAATACCAGGTTTTATTGCTCTCTCTGTGCTGGAAATGAGACCAGGAACCAGAACTCCTGCTCACTCTACCATGGAAATGCAATGCAGAACTGGGTAATGGGTAATGAATGGACTTGCCCAATGATGCCTAGTCCTGTACTCTGTGCCTGCATAGTAGTCAAACGTAATCTTTTTTTGATCAGGTTCCCTATCTCCCCATAGTCTCTGGATGACAAGAGATTTCAGACCTCCTCCTGCTGTTCGCTACTGCTACCTCCAAGGGCCAAAGTTTTACACAGTCCTGTGCTGTCGGCCACTTGCCACCCTCATCACATAGATCTTACCTTTCCAACCTTCTAAGTTGTCCTGGAATGGAAAGGTACCTCAACCTGACCTTTTGTTGTATATGCCACTCCAGAATTTGATTTGACATGTAATGTTAAAGTTGTTTGGAGAGGAACACTGGGAGAGTTTAGCTAGAATGCCTTCTACTCTGTCATCTTTGCTCAACCTCTCCTCAAGAAAAAATTATTAAGCACTTACTATTTGCTAGGCACTATGCTAAACTGTAGGAATACATATACAATAAGAAAGACAGTCCTCTTCGGGAGGGTGCTTACATTTTAATCGAGGAAGTCAATACTTTAAAAGAAGCAAGAAAGCTAAGGGGGAGGAGGAAGTAATGAAGATACCTTGTTCATGGTAGAGAAAAACAGGGGAGATGTCAAGAGTACAACCTAAAGAGGAAGACATTTCTGGGCTGGGCCTCCTCTTCAAAGTGAAGGTTCTGGCAGAAACCAGCTAATCAGGAGAGGCTGCAAGGAAATTGTAATGTGTGAAGTACAGAAGTGGCATGAACTTCTGGAGTAAAGAACTGTAGGTTAACACAGTATGGCTGGTAGGATTCCAAGATATAATGCTAGTACTCAACAGAAATGGGGTCTTTTATGGAGAAGAAAGGTCAGTTATTTCATGAGCAAAAAGGGAATCTGAGAAAAGGGCAAGAAATAACAGTAATGTCCACAAAACAGGTGAACATATTAACAGGACAAAGGTATCCCAAAGTACTAGAATGAATAGGCAACAAAAGATAAAAACAAAGGTCAGTAAAACTGAGCCAGCAACCAGATTAAAGAATTGAGATTTAAGGTCCAAGAATTTATGAATTTGTCAAGCTCGGAAAATTTGGATTTCTCTGTACTTTTAAGTCAGAATGTATTGGGGAAGGAGGGGAGAAGCCAAGGGTTATCCTACTCTTCTTGTTCTTCCATGTAAGCTAGGTATAAACAATTCCTGCATGCAACCCACTACTTTCTGAACAGGAGCCAAAAAGGCTGCATAATGCAGAAATACGTTTAATGTGGTTGTACATATATAACCTATATCAGATTGCTTTCTGTCTTGGGGAGATAGGAGGGAAGGAGAAAAATTTGGAACTAAAAATCTTATGAAAACGAATGTTGAAAACTAACTTTATATGTAACTGGAAAATAATAAAATACTTTTGTAATAAAAAAAAGATAAATTGCAAACTATAAACATGAAAGAATGCTCCAAATCACCAATAAAAGAAATGTAAAACAAAATAAACCTGAAATTTCACCTAACATCTTCTAAATTGACAAAGATGATAAAGATGGGAAGTCATTCATGGAGAAGGTCATGGAAAGCAAAGCATAAGCATGCATTACTGCTGGAGTTGTGAATCAGGAGAGCCATTTTGTAAAGCAATTTGCAATTATGTAAATAAAGTGACTCTATGACCACTATTATTACCCCAAGAAGGACACTGGAAAGAAGAAACGTTCTCATATGAACTAAAATACTTATAGCAAACATTCTCTTTGATAGAAGTAGAAACAAAAACATGCCCACTAAGGAATGGCTAAACAACTTTTGACACATAAATGTAATAGAATATTACCATGTGTTTTTTTTTTTTAAAGAACCATTTTTACTTACACTTTTGAGTTCCAAATTTTATCCCTCCTTGCTCCCTGAGGTGACAAGCAAACAGACTATGGGTTATACGTGTGCAATTATGCAAAACATTACCATATTAGTAATTTTGTACATGAAAACTTGAATAAAAGAAACAAAATGAAATAAAGTGAAAAATAGCACGCTTCATACCCTTTGATCTAGCAATGCCACTGCTAGACATATCCCAAAGACATCCCCCAAAAGAGAAAAAGACCTATCTGTACAAAAATATTTATAGCAGCTCTTTTTGTGGTGGCTAAGAACTGGAAATCAAAGGAATGCCCACCAATTGAGGAACTGCTAAACAAGCTGTGGTATGTGATGGTGATGAAATATTATTGTTGTAAAGAATTAATTGTTAATTGAGGTTTTTATGCCTTGGAGTGCAAAAAACTGTGGGGACCAATTTTTAATTGGGGAGTGTTAGCTAAGCGGCTCGCTGCAATATTGGGACAAGGAAGGAGACCAGCAGCCTCCCTCAAAACAGAACAGGATTTATTTTAACAAGAACAAACTTAAAAAAAACCCAACACAAACAGGATCAGTAGGATCAAGGGAAAGGAAATAAAATGGGGAAAGGGAAATTATACAACCTGAGAAAATATCACCGCCCAGGAATCAGCTGAGAATACCCAGCAGAACGCCTGTAGCCTTGCAGCTTCTACACTAGAGTGCCCAATTCTCCTCCCCCAATCCCAGAAAACCCCATAACACCCCAGCCAATGGGATGGCCGCTCTGACAGTCACATGACTGCCCTCACTAGGCTTCCAATCATAATTTTGCCAGGCCCATGTAGGTGTTGGTAGTGGTGATGATGTGAGGTGCCAGCACCATGGCAATGGCTTTCAACCAGTGGGTGGAGCACCATGCAGTTTGTGGAGCCCCAGGCCAGTGTGGGCTGAGGCATAAAAACCTCAATTAACAATCAATTCTTTACATTGTGCTATAAGAAATGAGAAGCAGGATGATTTCAGAAAGTCCTGGAAAAACATGTATGAAATGATATATAGTGAGGTGAGCAGAACCAAGAGAACATTGTGCAGAGACAGCAATACTGTTTGAATGAAGATCTGTGAATAACTTGACTATTCTCAACAATACAATGGTCCAAGACAATCCCAAAGGACTATTGATGAAACATACAATTCACCTCCAAAGAAAGAACTGATATTGATGGAACAGACTGAAGCATGCTATTTTCTACTTTCTTTCATTTTCTTCTTTTAATCAAGTTTTCTTGTACAAAATGACAAATATGTTAATGTTTTACATAATTATACATGTATAACCCATATCTGATTGTTTCCAGCCTGGAGGAGGGGACGGAGGGAAAGAAGGATAAAAACTGGAACACAAAACTATAAATAAAAATAATTACCCCCCCCCTCAAAAAAAAAAAAAAAAAGACTGGAAGGATACTAGAGGAAATTTTGGTAATATAGAACTAAGGCTGACACAGAAATAGACCCAAAGTAAATACTCAATACTTAGTGAATTGAATTAGGGTCAAACCATGTTCCAAAGACAAATGTGTATTTTTGGATACCTATTTCATACTTCCATACTATTAGCATCAATAAGTCTAGACAGATGAAACATTTTATTAATTGC
This sequence comes from Dromiciops gliroides, assembly GCF_019393635.1. Classification (NCBI taxonomy): domain Eukaryota; kingdom Metazoa; phylum Chordata; class Mammalia; order Microbiotheria; family Microbiotheriidae; genus Dromiciops; species Dromiciops gliroides. The sequence goes on along the minus strand of NC_057863.1, from coordinate 361,469,060 downwards.
TTATTATAGTCCAGGCCATGTGCTAAGCACTAAGAGCTTACTTTACAATAGGAGAAGACAAAATATAAAGAGGAATTGGAAAGATGCAATGCTGCAGGCAAGAAGGATGATTCTAGGGAGAGTACTAATATGAATGAGGTGAAGCATGCCTAGGGTTCTTCTGAAAATGGTGGTCGGGAAAGGGCATCACCAATGAGGAGAGGAAGGTATGAGACTTTCTATATCACAGAATGTCACAAAAAAATCATTAGAGCTAGCAATTATCCAGTCCAACAATTTTATTTTACAGATAAGGAAACTCAACAAAGAAGTAGTTATGTACCCAAGCTCACACAGCTATTACATGTAGCAACTTGGAACTGAACTTAGGTCTTTTAAGTGCTCTTTCCACTACACCATTTCACTGATAATACCAAATCATTTATCTGTTAACTAGACAATCTTAATTTATTAGATTCTAGGGTGATAATGTAAAATCCTCTAGTCAAGTTTTAAACTAAGCAATTCTGGAAAAATACTTTAATGACAGACCAAACACCTCAGGTTTGACATATAGATATGTATTTTCTAACTGTGTCCATGAAAATTGTTAGAAAAAAATAAAAGGGGTGGTTAGTACCATAGAAACTGTTAAGTGGGTTTTTATACAAACAATGTTATAGTAGGGTTTGGTTATAATCTATAAAACTACCTTAGCCTGGGAGTCTTGGGTATGACATGACTAAATATTTTCTTACTCTGAAGAAGACATCTTCAACTCAACTTGACTTTAAAAAGCACTCTGAGTTCTTTTGCCATTATCTGATTTCATTTTAGAATCAGCTGTCAGTGTGCAGTCACACCACCAACTTCTTAGATATAAGGTTAAAAAAAATTACAAAATTTGAAGAAAGACTAAACATGAAAAGTTATGGCATGAATTTGAGCTAACTCCAAGCTGGTTTCACTTTTGTCTTTGAATCTACAATGCCTATGCCTAGCATATGCTTGGAACACAGTAGAAACTAACAAATACTTATTGAATAAATGAATGACCTACTTAAAAACAAGCTACTGATGCTAAAAAATGGGAAATAGATAAAAGAATAGATGCAAAGTAGCAAGCTATCACAATTATGACAAAGGATGTTTAATGGATTATAAATCAACTACCACAACTTAAGAGACTAAAAGAGCCTACAAACTGTCTTAGCAAATACTTGATAGCTTTGCCAAGAAGTCAGATATGGCATCTAAATGAGCAGCATGTGCTTACAACATAAATTCATTTTTAAGATCTTACATAGGATAGGGGGCGCAGTGGATAAAGCACCGGCCCTGGATTCAGGAGTACCCGAGTTCAAATCCGGCCTCAGACACTTGGCACTTACTAGCTGTGTGACCCTTGGCAAATCACTTAACCCTCATTGCTCCACTAAAAAAAAAAAAAAGAAAAAAGGAAAGAGAAAAAGATCTTACATAGGACTTAATGGAAGAGATCCAAGCAATAAACACCAAAATGCTCAAAATGCTTTTGGGAGTATGGAAAAATGCTAAAAATCACTAATAATTAGAAAAATGCAAATTAAAGCAACTCTGAGTTCCACTAAAAAAAGAAAAAGGTTGACTGCTGAGAGACTACAAGAAAACAAGCACATCGATTGGTGGAATGACAAATTGATGAAGCTCTTCTGGAAAGAATTTTGAAACTATTCTCCCAAAGTCACTAAACTACATATATACTTTGACTCAATGATATCCTATAAGGCCTTTACTCCAAAGAAAAAAAGAAGAAAATGCCCTAGTAGATATATAAAAATACTTGTAGCAGCTCTTATTATTAGTGGCAAAGAACTGGAAAATAAGGGGGTGCCCATCATTTGGGGAACAACTAACAAATTATGGTATATAAATATGATAGAATATTACTGATGAAAGACTTTCAGAGAAACCTGGGATTACTTTATGAACTGAAGGAAGAAAGTGAGAATAAGAAAAAAATACTTGATAATTTTTTCGAACAAAAAAAGATGTTATGCAGGGGGACTTCTAAGCAATGTAAAGATGTGTGTGTGTGTGTGTTTCTAAAATAAAAAATACATGGGCGTATATTAAAGAGTACTCTTAGTGGGACTATCCATCAGTATTGGGTCTTTGAGTACATAAAACTAAAGTACAACGAATTTTATGACCCTGGTGAACAGAGGACTAGGAAAATCCTTGAAATCAACTTGTCCTGTTCTATCAAATATTATTCACAGTAGCGCAAAGTAAATATGGGAATATGAGGAACAAAGTCAGCAGGATCAACACTAATGCAGCAAGAAGATGGAAGGGTACAGAAAACCCATATATTGATGTCAGGAAGAAGAGGATTCCAAGTAGCTATATTTAGATGAGAGAGATATACCTCTCTCTTGTAAACCGTATACCTAGTCTTACCTCACACTAGACCCTATATTCAAGAGTAGTTGTATAATCGAGTAATATAATTCAACAGTGTAGACATTAGGAAATTACAACAGTTCATATCACTTTTATTATTAGGCCCCACTGAGGACACAACACTGACTATTCATCTGTTTTTCCCAAACAACATTAAGATGGCAATATTAGGTAAGGAAAGATTATAATATAGCATTCCTGAAGGTAATCCCAGAGAAATTAAGTAACCTAAACCAACATTATGCTCTGTGGCAATAATATCCCCAGAAAAATTTCATATACAACTTAAGAGTGTTAAAGAAATTCAGAAAATCTACAATTGCTTCTGTTCATGTTCCCATATAAGAAGGGGATAAGGAAAACAACTGACTTTGGCTGAAAATACCCACAGATCTCTGAAATATATTTCTTTCTTTGGGCAGAGCAAAAATAATATTTTTCATTTCTATAGCATTTTTCCAAAGTATTCTTACAATTTAGATTGAACAGAAGCTATTAAAATGCCAAAAGATATCTAAAAATAACTAGAAACTAAAACACTTTTCTTGGAAAAATTAAACGAATATTTAACTTTGAAAAGTGAGAGCTAAAAGGAGAATTAAGTGAACAAGGATGAAGGGACATTAAGTTATTCCACGAGAGAATGGGGCTGTTCCAACAAAAATAAACTAGGTTAAATACCAACACAGCAATTATTAAAGACTGGTGTAGATTTTATTAAAAACAAAACAACAAAAAAACTAAAAGAATTTCATTCGGAAGAACCAAAAAATGGGACACACAAAGAATCACATGACTAGTAAGGATACTGAAGGAGCAGATATATTTTGTTCCAATTCAAGGATAACAATAGTCTATGTCTACAGACTTGTAGATATTTCCAAAGTTTTAAGTACTATCTTATATAAAGAATAAAGCATGAGATAAAAACTGAGTCTTATGAAGCTATAACTTAAATAATTTCATTTAAATTTCTTTTTTTTTTTTAAAGTGAAGCAATTGGGGTTAAGTGACTTGCCCAGGGTCACACAGCTAGTAAGTGTTAGGTGTCTGAGGCCGGATTTGAACTCAGGTACTCCTGACTCCAGGGCTGGTGCTCTATCCACTGCGCCACCTAGCTGCCCCTAAATTTCTACATGTAAGTGAATTATATTCCTACCTTCATGCTCCACCCCATTAATTCCATAGGTTATGGTAGAAAAATATGTTTTGTCTAGTCAAAGGAAGAGGAAGTCCAATGAATGTTCACTTTTAAAGAGCTGACTTCTATCATTAAAAGTGAAGAATAAAAGCACCACTTTTTAAAGTAAATTTTCAAGTAAAAGAAAAACAAGGGGCAGCTAGGTGACACAGTGGATAAACACTGGCCCTGGACTGAGGAGGACCTGAGTTCAAATCTAGCCTCAGACATGACACCTACTAGCTGTGTGACCCTGGGCAAATCACTTAACCCCAACTGCCTCACCAAAAAACAAAAACCAAAACCAAAACCGAATTACCAAGCTTAAACCATTAGTGAAACTATCTTTTCTGCATCTGCTGAAAAGGAATAAAAACTGTGAGCCTCCTAAAAAAAAGGACTATAATGCTTTTACTATTTGTATCCCCCGTGTTTAATATCTGCCTTATATTCATTGTTTTTTAAAATCTTGTTACAAGAAAGAATCAAATTCATTTCTCACTGGATATGGAGTCAGAAAGCTCTGAGTCTGAGTCATGATTTTGCCACTTCTTGGTTGTGTGATCCCAACCCTTATTTTATTTACCTTACCAAACTTCAGTTTGTTTATCTGCAAAATAACTGTACTTCCTTCTGGAAGAGTTTGAAAATTATATAAACATCTACAAACTGCAAAGGATAAGGTATAGCAAAAACTGGAATTGATTTAAGTAACTTGTTTGCAGTAATTCTTCAGACTAATAACAAGCCTCTTATTAAAAGTAACATGTACATGTTGAATTTATGTCAACATTGTAGTCACTTCAGAAATAAAATTCACACCTATGTATAATGTATATACCCATATACTTATATACTTAGACCTATGCACAAAACTTGTAGGTATCATCCTCATTTCAATCTTTTCAAGATTTTAATCTCCTTGAGAGCATAGAACATTTACTAAGTGTTAAAGAGTTAATAATATCACTGTATGCAGGGACATTTACCTTAAAGTGCTATATCATCATCATCATTTGTAATTCCTCTTATGTACCCCCTTCTTTTCACTAACATTGCTACCATCCTTGTATATGCCCATATCATCTCATAACTGGACTATTTCAATAGTCTGCTTTTTGGGTTTTTTTTTTTTTGCTTTTCTTTGTTATTCCCAGTGCTTAGCACAGTTGAGTACATAGAGGGCATTTAATAAATGATCAATGACTTGACTTGCAGTCCCTTCTGTCTGGTCCTCTATGCATAAGAAAAAGAGCAGAGGGGGCATCTAGGTGGCACAGTGGATAAAGCACCGGCCCTGGATTCAGGAGGACCTGAGTTCAAATTCAGCCTCAGACACTTGACACTTACTAGCTGTGTGACCCTGGGCAAGTCACTTAACCCCCACTGCCCCACAAAAAAAAAAAGAAAGAAAGAAAAGAAAAGAAAGAATAGGAAAGGAAAAGAAAAGAAAAGAAAAGAAAAGAAAAGAAAAGAGAAAAGAAAAGAAAGAAGAAAGCATCAGGTGAAGGCAGTCTGAAGAAACCAATGTGAACACACAGGGAGCTCCCTGAAGAATTTAGATTTTTAAATATATACACAACAGAAAGTCAAAACAGAGCAGACAACAGATAATAAAGGTAATACATACAGATAATAAATGGTCATACAAAAATAGTAGCAGGAATGCTAAAGTTCACTGTGAACTGAAGTTGGCAAGGAAAATTATGAAAAAAGCTATGAAATATGAAAAGTACCTTAAAAAAGGTACACTGGGGGAAAAAGAAAGATAAAAAATGGGAAAGGACCATTGCTTGGTGCAGGGTTCTTACAATTAGAGGTATGCAACAGTAGAATAGACGGAGACTTAAGGTACTAAATTCCTAATCAGCTAATGCTGATCATCTGGTATTGTATTTTATTGTATAAAAGCAGGGATTCTTTTGGGGTTTGACTATGTATGGCTACTGAGATCAAACCCTGCTGCCTCTTTACTCCTCTGATTTATAGATTCAAGCCCTTGCTTTGCTGAAGAAACAACCAACTCCTGAAATGCCCTCTTTTATACTCTTCAATTAAATTTTATTCACTTCAAGGCTTTTCTCAAGCTTTACCTCTCCCCTAACATATTGATTTCCATTAATTCAAACTCCTTTCTACTTAATGTTTAACCTTAACAATTAGAACTTTATCTATACCACACTGGGCCTCAAGTTACCTCATCTTTAAAATATCAAGATTGGATTAGATGATCCTAAATTCCTTTTCAAAATGAAAATTCCATGATTCCCATTTATTGCAACCCCTAGTTAGTATTTTGCTAAATCATAATATTTACAATTCTTAACTAGACTGCAATCTTTTCTGTTATAATCTACATACAGCATTAGCCACAAAGAATTAAATGTCTGTTTAATGGATACAATGCTAGTTTCTTGAAGACAAGGACTCTCTGAATTTAGTCTTTATATTCCAAGTGCAGAATACACTGCCAGGCATATACTGCAGCAAATGATTAATAAAGTATCAATGACTAAAGAAAAAAATCTGACAAAGAGTAGAACAATCCCCATTCTTCAAAACAAACAAAAATCCCCAACAAGGTATGCATGTTCATTTAGAAAGAAAAGGATTTCCTCAGGTAAGAATTACCTAAATTAGAACTATGCAGCTGAAATGCTGTCTTTAGGAGTCTTTAGTGGCAGAAACCTTGTTTTTTGTTTTAGTTTTTTTAAATCATAAAATCATAAAAGTATTTTATTTTCTAATTACATGTAAAGATAGTTTTCAACATTTGTTTCCACAAGATTTCCAGCTCCAAATTTTTCTCTCTCCCTCCCCAAGGCAGCAAGCAATCTGAACCTATATTTCCGTATCAGTTATGTTGTGAAAGACTCAGAACAAAAGGGGAAAACCTCAAAAAAGAAAAACAAAAAAAGTAGAAACTATGGTTCATTCTGCATCCAGACTCCACAGTTCTTTCTTCTGGATGTGGACAGCACCCTCCATCATGAGTCCCTTGGAATTATCCTGGACTATTGTATTGCTGGAAAGAGCCAAGTCCATCACAGTCGATCCTCACAATGTTGTTGATACTATGTACAATGTTGTTGTACACAGTATCAACAACATTGTGTGAGGATCTGGGAGAACTTTGGCAAATCATTTTAACTTCTGTGAGTTTTAGTTTCCCCATTTGTAAATGGGGATAATAATACTACCTACCTCACAGGGTTGTTGTGAGGGTCTAAGGAAATATATATAAAGTGCTTTAGATGAAAAAGGCACTATATACATATGAGCCATTATTTATTGTCTTTTCGAATTGTGACACCAATCAGGATGTATAAAAATCTCAGTACCATAGAGGGATACCTCATGGTTCTTGTGGGGCAGAATGATTGGACAGATCACACAATGAGAAAGAAAGGCTACCATGTAGGCCTACACCATAGGCCCTCTACAGTAGGCAGATAGAATGGTACAAATAAAAGGCATGGCGATCAAGAGCATGCAGATGCTCAATATCTCTCTTGTTAGCATAATTATCTTTTTAGGCATCATTGATAAACTTTTTTGGTATATTTTAATTGCTATTCTAGTTATTCTGTTGTATCTTGCTTAAGGATTATTGTCCTTTAAAAATGTTATAATTCTTTAATTAGAATGCATCAATTCAGCAGAAAACCAGTTGATTTTTCTTAATATGCTATAAACTGGTGTTCTTACTGGGAAAATTTATGTGAAGATATTAAACAATACCCAGATGTAGTCCATAAATCCAATCATACATAGATACATACATATATATGCATATGTATATATATCATAATCCCCTAAGAGTGTAACGATTGGAATAACGCCACCTGCTGGATACTTACTGTAGAAGAGTTCTGCCCATGAAGGGAAGGTCTTTGAGGGCAAGACCAGGAGTCAGGAAGTGATGCGGGCTAGTGGGAGGAGGAAGGAAGAGACTGGCGCTCAGGCTCGCTCTCTTTCCTCTGGACTCTGGCGGAGAAGGGAGCTAGAAATGTGCTCTCCCTTTAATAGATAGGAATCTAGGCCTTTTTCTCTCTCTTTACCAAATTCTTATTCTCCTTAATAAATGCTTAAAAGTCTAACTCTTGCTAAAGCTTATAATTTATTGGCGACCACTCATTAGATATTTTAGACAGTTTAGCTAGAATTTTAGCCCTTAACAGATGGCTGACCACGAAGAGGAAAGCTAAACCTCAGTCTTCTGATCTTCTGGTTGGGTAAGAAATTTCCCCTCCCTCTCCCTGGTGTACTGGCTGTGTTTTCCTTTAAATTTTTTCAAATGGACCTTTTAAACTCCCTAATTACCCTATTTTTTATTTTAGTCTGTTTAACCAGACAAATGGGAGATAAGATCATGTTAATGCTTTGTTTTTGTGGATTTTCTATTTTTCTTTTTCTTTTGTTAAAAGAGCCAGCAACTTACTCACACAAGGAAATATCTCTCCCTCTCCCAACCATGCTTTTTCAGAGAAACCTGAAGAGATTCCCGCAGCTTTTCCCAGTTCTAACACTAATTGTTGCTTTAATTTTGCATGCCTGGAGGCAATGACCCACCCTCTAGAAGCTTTTAATCCCCTAGCACCTGGAGGCAAAGTGGGGGAAGAGGAATCCAGGCCTGAGTTCAAAATCAAGTCTGATTCAAATTGCTCTGGTCCCTCCCCTCCTCTCCAGACCCCACCCTCTACTCCTCCTATGGCCAAGCCCATAGCTTCCCCTGCCTGGGAAGTCCAGAGATCTGATGCGCATGCTCAACTTTTTCTAACTGCATTTGCAGCTTCAGGCTCAGCCCTTCCCCAGCCTGGCTGTGCTTCTGAGACAATCTTAGAAAACTCTTTAAATTCCAGATATGCTCGTTTTGTTCATAATTTTGCTAACCTGCTTTTGTCTTTAATTAGTAATCTTATAAAGCATTTGTATGGTGAAAAGCCCGACAGACAATATAGAGGGGTTAAAGAAGAAAAACTTAAGCTGAATAAGAATGACAATCATCACCATAGTTCAAGACTCCGCTTCTTTTGCCATGGAAGGGTATATATTGTACAGAAATGTAGAAGTAAGCAGCAAGGTATTGATATGAGTATTGGGGATTTTAGATACCGGAATCAAAAGTGTTCTGAATTCATTCAGAGTATTAATGTCAGTTCAGAGGTTACATAGGATTTCTATGCTATTACATATACATTTTGAAATTAATGGTATGGGTTTATTTTCGTAGAGATTTTCCTGCTTTTGAGATTGTGTTTTATACTTAGTTTTTAAAACAAGGAGAATATTTGTAAAAGCTTTTTATAGTCATGCGATCAAGTTTATATTTTGTAATACTCTTATTAATATTAAGTTCATATTCATTTAGATTTCCTTAGTTTGAATTTCATTGTCTTTTATTGTTCCATGTGTATTTTCTTCTATTCATTTGTCTATCTAATTTTGAAACATTGCAAGATGGTTTTGATTTTATTATACAATGTTAATTCTAGGAGTATTGTGCTCCCATATTCTGAGTTATTTGTTTTTGTTATTTTTTTTTCTCAACTGATTATTTGATCAAACTCTTTAAAGCATTTCCCTGGCAAATTGGTTGCCATGGCAAGTGTAAAGAAGTATTATTTTTGATAAGCATATTCCAAAAAAAAAAAAGAGAGAGGAACATTTGTAAAAGTTTTCTTTTTTCAAAAAAAAAAAAGTTCTTTGAGTTTCTGTTGTGCTTTAACTTGTATTTAAGTATGTTCTGATTTTTCACAAAAGTAATTGTATACTAAGTAAAAAAAAGGGTATTATTTGAAATTGTTGCATAATTATATATTATATTTTGAGTCAAGATGTATTCACATTTTTTGCAATCATTTATTATCCTCAATTTTAAATCCATATGAGACTTGGATTATGGGAACTTATCATTTAAGACATTAATTGCCTTTATTCTGAGTTATCAGATGCCAGTTGGCCAAGATGCCATCCAATCACAAGAGGAATACATGCAAGAGCAGACACTGAACTGTCACATGAGGGGAGACATGCATGAAGTCAAGGTATGGCCGAGGGAACGGCTTTTGACAAATGTTGAGGTTGGATTCTCTTGGTTTAATATTTTATTTTATTTTTCCCCACAATATTGTACAGATGGCTGGAAGTATTGATCCCACCCATCTCACTTCTACACCTGGCTTCTATGCTCCCTCCTATATGCCTGATGCCATGGACCATCTCAATCCCATGCATCTGATTAAGTCTGACTCAGTTTCTTCCAATATGTTCGGTGGCATGGACATATATTCCATCCACCTATTTTAAGCCTGGCATACTGTATGGGCAGTACATATTGCTCAAGTGTGGGAATGTTCATATCCCATCATTTCTCTGTTCTTTTATGGTAACCCCCATAATTATCTCAGGTGTCATGATAAATAACAGTGTTGAATTTGGCCTTGACATCTGTTACTAATTATATTAGATTTAAAAATTTCTCATAATGGCATGAGGATAATTAGGCAGATGATGCAAAAAGTGATAAAACAAAGATAAAAATTATTTTTATTAATTAATATTGCAGCAATTGTCTTCTCAATTACTCTCCATAAGGGGGGACTATAGTAATATTATAATTTTAAAGAATGTTTCAATTTTTGTTTTATTATATGCTTCATGTGTAACAACTAAGATTCTGAATTCCCTTAGACATGTTTTTGAGAACTTTCATTGTTTGATTTGATTATTGACAAAGCTATTTTAAAGTTGTGTTAAGCTCAATTTTGTAGGAAGTTTTCCTGGCTGATTACCAGCATCCACACATCAACCCCTGAAGAGACTTCCATTCTACGACTACACCTAGAGGACATCTGAGAAAAGACTTTCAGAGACTTTAAATGAACAGTTTTGATTTGTTGTTTTTGTTGTTTGTTTTCTCTTTCTGTTATAATATACACCATCTGTAACATGTATTCTCTGCAGAGGCCCTCCCTTTGTAAGACCAATGTCAAAGCGTCGGTTCATGAGGACAAAAAAAAAAAATCGCCCCTCTGGACAAAACTTTCCTCTCTTCCTTTTCTATATTGTTGTTCACATATTATTAGTTAGCAATAGTTATCATATTGTTTTTACTGTTCCGTCAAGGAAACATTTTGTTTCTTGAGGAACAACAGGGGGGACTGTAACGATTGGAATAACGCCACCTGCTGGATACTTACTGTAGAAGAGTTCTGCCCATGAAGGGAAGGTCTTTGAGGGCAAGACCAGGAGTCAGGAAGTGACGCGGGCTAGTGGGAGGAGGAAGGAAGAGACTGGCGCTCAGGCTCGCTCTCTTTCCTCTGGACTCTGGCGGAGAAGGGAGCTAGAAATGTGCTCTCCCTTTAATAGATAGGAATCTAGGCCTTTTTCTCTCTCTTTACCAAATTCTTATTCTCCTTAATAAATGCTTAAAAGTCTAACTCTTGCTAAAGCTTATAATTTATTGGCGACCACTCATTAGATATTTTAGACAGTTTAGCTAGAATTTAGATAATATAAATTACAATATTGTAACATACCCCACTTGTATATGCTTAGCATCTTGGATAAAAGAATATAAAGCACTAATGGGGACCCGTTACCCTGTTTCTTTCTGCAGTTTTACCAGATATATTATTGATCTTACTTCAGTGTGTTCTTTTGGTGCCTTTTTGAAGTATTCTGAATAAATGCTATTCCCCCCCCTACTGCAAATAAAGAAGCTCAGGCTTAGCTTGTCATGCCCTTCATAATTGTCTTTAATCTTCATACCCTAGGCATTTTCTTCCTTTTTGTATTAATACTCCAGGAGTACAGATTGCCTTGGGAATGTTACTAAAGCAAACATGACAAACATACATTAATAAAGCACTAGCTAATCGGCCCCTACGCACAATTAAAAAAAAAAAGATACTGCGTACAATGTTCTCCTGGTGCTGCTCATCTCACTCAGAATCAGTTCATGTTAAGTCCTTCAAGGTTTCTCTGAAATCTGCCTGCTCATTGCTTCTTACAGCACAACAGTATTCCATTACATTCAAATACCATAATTCACCCAGCCATTCCCCAATTGGTGGGCATCCCCTGAACCTCCAATTTCCTGCTACCACAAAAAGAGCAGCTGTAAATATTTTTGTGTATGTGTGTCCTCCTCCCTTCTCCATGATCTCCTCAGGACAAAGACCCAATAGTGGTATCGCTGGGTCAAAGAGGTATGCACAGCTCCATATCCCCCCCTTTAAAAAGTGAGGTAGAAAAAACACTCCCCAGATATTCATAAATGCAAGGCTTAGGTAAAAATTAAAATATTTAAAAAAAATTTTGGCAAGGTTTATTCATGTTTCTAATGTAATTTAAAGGTTGATTTTTCAAAAGGAAAGAATGGCCAGTTAGGTCTTTACCTCTCAGAGATTTGTTATTCAAGTTGGATTTTGACATTTACAACCATATGTTCCATGTAACCAAATACAAAATCCATTTGCAGAAAATGGTTTTTAGGGGGAGGATGGAAGTAGGAATGTTTTCTGATATGCAACTAAGACAATGTTGCTCAAACTATGCATATCTGTTATTATTACTACTTCATAAAGGTTTCCTAGGATCTCTAGCACCAAATATACACTCCTCTTTTTGACACTTAACTGCCTTTAAAACCTGGATTCAACCAACCTTTTCAGACTTATCATGTACTCTATGTCCCAGACAAACTGGTCTTCTTGTTCTTCACGTATTTTATCCTCTTCACAGCCTGTCCTCCACGTCTGTAATGCACCTTCACCCACCTCTTGTACTTCTCAATTTCCTTCAAAGGCCACCTTCTGTATGGAGTCTTTCTTGATTTACCATCAACTGAACCCCCTGAAAGGACTTGGCATTTATTCTGTATATATTTATGTACAAGCATACTGGCTCTCCTAATAGAATATGAATTGCCTGGGGGCAGCAAGATTTTTCCTTGTATTCCTACCGCCTAGTACTGTGGCTGGCATATGGCAAATGTTTAATAAAGACTTGCTGACTGATTGATCTGTTTTAAAATTTTGGTTACAAGATTGTTGGGAGATAGTTCTTAATGTTCTCACAATTTAAGTAGGAGACTGTTGAAAACATAGTAGATAAATTCTAGGCTGTTTCCTGAAGCAAAATGCGTTAAGTTCTACAGCCTACTAAGTCTTAGATGCAGGTTTTGAACCCAGTACCTTACTGCCTCAGACCCCATCAATCTATGCACTACTCCAAGATGTCGCTCAGCTATATGCATAACTGTAGACTAGTTTTTTTTAAAACCCCTAATGTCAGTAAAAAATAAGTTAGGAATACAAAGTTTATTCATAAGTTAAAATGGATTAAAATACCAATTCAATCTTTATAGAAATGTGTGTAAACAAAGTCTTAAAAAAAACCTTTACTTCAGAAGATTAAAAACCTCTTTAGTGTCTTTAGAAATATTAAGTAATATTTTTTCTAATGTAAATAATTTTATACCTAGGAAAAGCCTTCTAACAAAAGGTCTTTCTAAGGGAACTGAATTAAGAATGATAACCAAACTCAGCTCTTATCTAGGAAAAAAACATTGCTTTCCCCACCAATCTGAATCATCTGGCACTAGACACACAAGGGAAGTGCCAGTTCCTGGTCAGAAATGATCTTTGCTTCTGTATCTCCTATTGATTCCCTAAGGGTAATGATCCAGGAGAAAATGAGACAGTGACCTGGTTACTCAACCATTTGGGAACATTAACCCATAACTGTATTTTTAAATAGTGATTTTCTTCTTTGGGATTCCCATAAATGTTACCTAAAATTGTCTTGGGGTAGTCATGTCAGAGGGCATGAAGGATTATGCCAGTTTGGACATTTCTACCTCCAAGCTAGAAATGCTTGGATATTAGATCAATGTTAAATAAAATTGTTTCTGGCAGACATAAACCTAAAAACAGAGCACAATATCAGCATTAATATTTTTTCTTTGACATAATTGTTTTCAAAGAAAGTCAAATACACAACTTCATCTGATCTGTTTATAACAGTGTCTATATTTTTTATATTTTTTGCATATACCAAGGGGCTATAAAGCATAAGAACAGTAATTAAATGAATGCTCTTAAGTACTAGAGCATGACCTCATCATGAAGAACTAAATAGACTACAACATTATTTTTAAATTTGGTAAGAATATGCCTCATTTTGACTCAATACTGGCAAGGAAGAGAATAGACTAGCATGTGGAATTTGTTACAGATAAAATTTCGGTACAACTATCACACATCTACAATTTTATTTGGAGAATTCCTCACAAATTCAGGGCCACTTAAAAGATAATCAATTCTAAGATAAACAGGCTAATTAATAAAAAAGATGAGTCACAGAAATAATCCAAATCAGCACATCATGAACAAAGCATTACTATTTGGCTTTGAAATGCATTTTGATTGTATTAAATTATTTCTCTAATCACATTTTGTTCAGGTTAATATTTAACATAAACACATTATTTAAGCTAGTATGGAACTGAAAATCTTCATGAAAAACTGACAAAATAGCACATTACATAAAACTTTAAAAGTTGTTATTTTAACATTTTCTGCATAGCACTTACATTTCCAGTACTAGGTTCAATAACTAATTTATTTCTAGTTATCATTCAAGCCCAAGTCACTGTAATATTAAAGACAATATTAAAAAGTTAATTATTTTTAATGTGAAAATGCAATAAAAAAAACACACAGTCGGGGCAGTTAGGTTGTGCAAGAGATAGGGCACCAGCTCTGGAGTGAGGAGGATCTGAGTTCAAATCTCTGGCCTCAAGACCCTGGACAAGTCACTTAACCCCTACTGTCCTCCCTCATCCCCTTACCACTCTGCCAAAATGTGCCTATCTCTATTTCCTTCAAAATGGACTCCAATTTTTTTGACTGTGTAACATTTTTCAGGAACACCCCCCCATTAAAAAAAAATAAATTTGTATCTATTTTATCTATGTACATTATTTATAAATGAGATACATGTTATGAGAGACTGTGTGGAGTAACAGAGAGTTGGACTCATTGTTAAAAAGACCTAGACTCAAGCCTTGTCTCTCACATGCTAGCTGTGTAGTCCTAGAAAGTCACAACCCTGCTCAGTGTTCTAGGGCAGTGTTATCAAATAGAAACAGGGACCACTAAACCAGATGTAAGGAACTGTGTGGGCCACATATTGACTTAGTTTTAAAAATGTAATATCTATTTTATTGTATTTTTATTTCTTTTGTTAAATATTTCTGGTTACATTTTAGTCTGGTTTAAGTTGCTATGATTGATATTTCTGCTCTAGGCCAGGGCTTCTTAAACTTTTTTCCACTCGCAACCCTTCCTCCCAGGAGAAATTTTTCCATGACCCTCGGTATACAGGTATATAAAATAGGTATACATAACCTGTTGCCAAATTTTTTGCAACCCCCACATTCAGCTACACAACCCCTATGGGGTTGAGACCCACAGCTGAAAAATCTAGGCTTTAGGCAACCCTCTGAGGCTACAAGTGACAAAAAGGTCTAAACCTACTTTGGTAAAAGGAAGCCGCCTTATCAGGGAGTTCCTGATACAAGTGTCTATCTTTATTCCCTATATTTATACTACTGTACTAATAATTATGTACATTATGAAATTATCAAAAACAGAACCTGAGATAAAGATGAAATATTATTTGATCCTACAGCAAAAGATTGATATATTTAGATATAGATACTAAGGAGCCACTGGAGTTTATGGAGTAGGGGTCTCACATGGTTAGATACAAACTTTAGGGAAATTTGCTTTTGAAAGCTGTGTGAAAAATTAATTCAAGTGGAAAGAGACTTGGGGGAAGTAGAGAACTAAGGAGGCTCATGCAATAGCCCAGGCAAAAGGTCCTAAGGGTCTGAACCAATCATGTCTGTGAGTGTAGAGGGGGACAGAAATAGGAAATACTGAGACACAATTGACAGAATTTGGTAATTGATTTGATATGTAGATATGATGTAAGGGAAAGTA
The DNA here is from genome assembly GCF_019393635.1 of Dromiciops gliroides. NCBI lineage: Eukaryota > Metazoa > Chordata > Mammalia > Microbiotheria > Microbiotheriidae > Dromiciops > Dromiciops gliroides. The sequence continues at coordinate 361,453,442 of NC_057863.1, read as the reverse complement.
ACTGAAAGAACTGTGGTGCTTTACAAATTCAGTTTTAACTAACACCTCACACAATATAAAAGGAGAAGCTCCAAAGAATATTGTTCACATTATAAACAAGAGCAAGGAAGAAATGCCCTTTCAGATTTATGGAAGGGGAAGAGTAAACAAGGAGTAGAGAGGATCACATAAAAGAAAATAGACAATTCTGACTATGTAAAATTAAAAACCAATGCAGCTAAAATATTAGGGAAAGTTGAGACAGTGGAGGAGGGGTAGAAAGCTTTGAAGCAGATTTCTCATTTCCAAGAACTATAAGGATCTGATTCAACATTATAAGAATAAGAACCATTCCCCAATAGATAAATGGTCAATGGTTATGAACAAGCAGTTTTCAAAGGAAGAAGTCCAAACTGATAGAGGAGGCAAAAAAGGGATTAACATATAAACTGAGGTTTGAGTCATTATTAATAGTACCTAAAAGGGTTAACAGAGAAACTAAGGTTTGTGTTCTTCCAGTAAGCAAGAGGGTTTGTCCCTTTCAACCCTCACCATCAAAAGAGACAGTCACTAGGGCCCATTAACCATTAATATCCATTAATATTCCTAGATGATAGGACACCTAGAAACTAGATCCTAAGTAAAGAGATACCATAAACACAAAAGCCCTCTGAGATCAACAAGTTTAAGCATGTCCTTGGGAACATGCACAGAAAAGGCCAAATTTGTCCTTAAGTTCACCTTTTGACATGTAAACCCCAAAAACACACCTCTGGGGAAAAAAGGTACCCATCTCAGAGGTTGGCTTAGGATCCCAGGAACTCCAAATTAGGATAGGCCCTCCCCTGTGCCTCCTACAAGGAGGAGACTAAGATAATAAGGAGATAATCTACTTTTTCTCAGTATAAATATAACCATTTTCATCCCCCTATTTGAGACACCAATCTCCATGGTTATCTCCCTGTGGTCACTCACGGTATTGCAATAAAACTTGGGAAACTGAGTCACTGAGTCTTGTAATTCTTTGGGATGCCTCCCGATCAATTTGTTCACCTTAATTCCATCCCACATCAAAACAGTAATATGGAAGAAAAATAAAAGTTCCAAATCATTATTAGTGAAATACAGATTAAAGCCAATTCTAGGGGTAAGGGATGGGAAGGGAGGGGAGGGGAGGGCATGGGCAAAGGGCAATGCATGTTAGGCACATTGATACATTGATACAGCTCTTGTTGTAATGGCAAAATACTGGTGCTTCAACATAATGGTAGGTGTGATTGGGCTGGAGATAAGGTCCATGATTGGCTATTACATCTAAGGATTTAATCAGCCTTCCCAGAATTTATCTAAATGGTAGATTACATACCCCACTGAATGATAGCAATTGTCTACAGAAATTGAGGGAAAGAGAGGGGGGCACACCCTTCCTGTGAGAACTTTGTATCTAACTGGATACTTATATTCCCAGAACATTGCACAGTGCTACCAAACCTACCTCTGTGGATGTAAGGAACCAAGTTGCCTGAATTTTGGCTCTGAAGAAGCTATGTGAAACAATGTTTCTTTGGTTTTACCTTGCTACAGAGCATATTGTATCAAAATTCAACTCTATCAAAAACTTAAAATGCATCTTAAAGTTAATAACTTCCTTAAAACCTTAAACATTTTAAAATTCCTTTTCTTTTCTTTTAAAAAATACTATAGGGGGAAAAATTTTACAACTACTACAGTAACTACAATATACAAAATCTGTTAATACTGCATAGTGGCCTGTGGATTAAAGCTTCTAAATATAGTAAATTCATTTTTCTACCATACTAACTACAATGTTTTTCCACTTCTGTATGTATTTTTTATTTCTCCCCAATCAATCAATCATTTATTTATTCTTGAGGGCAATGAAGATTAAGTGACTTGCCCAGGGTCACACAGCTAGTTAAGTGTCAAGTGTCTGAGGTGGAATTTGAACTCAGGTCCTCCTGAATCCAAGGCCAGTGCTTTATCCACTGTGCTAACTAGCTGCCCCCTCCACTCCTGTATAACTGATATTCTGAATGATGTTTCTATGGTACTGTATGAGCTTAAAGTGACTTCTTAACCATCCTATCATCATAGAAATTTAGAGAGTGATGAACCTTAAGGATATCTAGTTTATTTCCCTTAAGTGCCACCATGAAGAAGTTGGGTTCAAGTTCAAGTTTACCTATCTTGTCCAAAGCCACAGAGTTGGCAAGGTGTATAACAGTAACCAGAACATATATTTCTTGTATAAGGTAAGTCTCAGCTGCCTTCACACATCATACACCAAACCAACAGCTTCAATCCCTGTAAACCTCACTCTTAAAACAGAATAGTCAATCTAGTGGGAATGGACTGAAAAATCAAAATAAACTCCAATATCAATTCTACAATATTCTCTTCTTTAACAGTTTGAGCTGTTAGTTCATTAAAGCTAAAAACTTTGTGGGAAGACTGCCTGCCTGAGAAATTTACATTTACTTTGAGAATGTTGTTGGCTCAACAAAATGTAAGTGAGACAACATTGGGCCAGAAGAGAATGCTGGTGATCCTGGCCAGTAGTTAAAGTCAGTACATGTCTCTCTGTCTCTGAGGGCTAGCTGAGTTTAAGCAGCTCATTCTGTAGGGCTTTACAGCTCTTTAGAATAGGCACACACAGATAAAGATACAGAGACAGAGACAGAGACATCTTAGCCTAAGTAGAAAACATGTTACTGGTATGCTCAAGTGTCTTTTGTATTATTAGATAATAGAAATAATTTAAATTTGTATATGAATCAAGATAGCAGAAAGAATGCAGGACATGGAATCAAAGAGACACCTATATTCAAATACTGTCCTGGAAACTTAGTAGTTATTTAATTATGAGCCAGTTACCTAACCTCTCTGAGGTTCCTCATCTATAAAATAGGAATAATATTTGTCATAACCAATTTACTGGCTTAGTGGGGTAAATGAGATAATAAATGTAAAATTATTTGCAAACTGTCAAGTATTCTATGAGCAACTTATAAAGTGCTATTAAGTCACTTGTAATCATTATATAATATTAATGCTACAAACAACACTCATAAAGCACCTGTGTACAAGGAACTGTCCAAGGTGCTACAGATACAAACAGAAGATGAAAAACAGCTTCTTTCCTTGAGCACCTCACATTCTACTGGAACAGCATACAACATTCTGTGGAATATCAATTAATTAATAAACATTTATTAAGTGCCTACTATGTGCCAAGCACTGTGGTAAGCATTGGGGATACAAACAGAGGCAAGAGACAGTCCCTGCCTTCATGGAGTTTACAATCTAAAGGCAAAGACAACATGCAAACAATTAAACACAAAGCCAAGTTATATACAGAATAAGAAATAATTTTCAAGGAAGGCATCGTAATTAAGAGGGTTTGAGGAAAGCTTCCCATAAAGGTTGGGGTTAGCTACACTTAAAGGAAATGAGTAGTCAGAGCAGAGGAGGGACAGTATTACAGGCACAGGGGACAGCCAGAGGGAATATCTAAAACTGAGAGATGGTGTCATGTTTGAGTCAGGGACTTGGGTCAAAATCTTGGATCTGCTACTTACTAGCTGTATGACAACTTGGCACAAATGACTTAAATTCTTTGAATCTTAGCTCCTTGGATTAGGGATTATTTCCTTAGGCACTTTCATGCTTGTTGATTGTTTGGTTTCTTCATTTTGGGCCCCTTCCAACTCTTTAGCTACTTTCCTACTGGATTAGTATAATTAATTTGTTGGAACCCTTATGTCATCAGCATAGAACATTCTACAGATGCAGATAACAGCCCCCACATACTTCTTACTGTTTTTTGTCCACGTTTTTCAAGAATCCTAAACTGAGGATTCATCAAGCAGACTGGTGCATTTACTCAAATTCTTTTTAACATATCAGGGCAGCGATGTATTACCTAGCAATATTTATTCATTGTTTCTTATTCTCCAGGTATGAACAACCCACCTCCTTTTCCAGTCATTGAGATTTCAATGATACATTTAGAGCTGATGGTAACTTGGTCCAACAATTTTACAGATGAGAAAATTAAGACCCCGGGAGGTAAAAAGACCAATCCCATGGAGCTGGGATTTGAACTCAGGTCTTCTGACTCCTAATCTACCACTCTTTCCTTTGTATCATACTGTCTTTTGTAGCCCTTTCCCAGTACAAGTTACCATTAGTAAGAAGCTGCAACTTCTTAAAAGACTATTATGCCCTTTTTTGCCCCTAGGTTTATCTCAAATTTTGATTCTTCCAATGCTGATCCACAACCTAATATCACCAATAAGATGATTGGCATTAGAAAGCCATCATTTTGCAATCCAATAATTGTTTCATGAAGTTAGACAAGAGAGAATGACTGAACTAAAAATGAATGTCTGTTCTCTGCCAAAACTCACAAAAAGTAACACAATATCCCTTTATAAGTAAAGGGCTGGCTCTGCTGGAAAACATAAGAATGGAAGCTGATGTTTTTAGAAAGGAAATGAACAATAAACAAGAAAAAAATGCTTCAGAGCCAACAACATATCCTTCACTTATCAACTTTGTCCAAGATTTATAGCTAATCAATAGGAATCAACGCTGTGACATGGTTATCCAGCAAGCTATTTTGGAAAGAAGGCTGTATTTTCTTCTGGACTTCATAATCACGCCTTCTCTACTGATGGCTCCTCCTGGAACTTCCCTCCATGGAAAAAATGGAAAAAAGGAATCTAGGAATTCTATTTGAAGAATGCTACTGTCTGCTCAACCTCCTCCTCCCATTGGTGAATTTCTCTTGCAGCTTCCATTTTGCAGAAAAGCCCATAACTTGCCTTATTTCTCTCCTGGCCCCATTCCTGACCTTTTTGGACTTCAAAATCATGCCCTCAAACCCAGAAATCTTCCTCTCCCATACAGTAAATGCTAAGTAAATCCTTCCTTCCTTTCTTTCTCTGCCTTATTTTAAATTTTGATTCTTTCAAGGTTGTCATTCCACCTTCCTCAACCAAATACCATCAGTAAGAGCACTGGCATTAGAATTTTGCAACAATGAAGTTTATCATCATTGAAAAAACAGTTTTCATTACAATCAGTACTAAAATTTTATCTGTAGTCAACAACAAGCATCTATCTATTAAGAGCCTACCAGGCACCCGGCAATGTAGTAATAAAGCACTGGGGAAACAAGGAGAGGAATAAAAACAAAATTAAAAAAACAACAACAAAATAATAGTCTTTGCTCTCTAGATGCTCACAGTCAAATGGGGATGGGAGGTTGGTGGGTGGTGGAACATGCAGACTATTATGTACAAATAAGATATAATTATATACAAATAAGGGTAACTTGGACATAGTCAACTAGAGGGAAGGTATGAGCATTAGAGAACATCAGGAAAAGTTTCTTGTAGAAAGTAGAATTTTAATTTATAGCTGCTCTCTTGGTGGTGAAGAATTGGAAATCAAGGGGATGCCCATCAATTGGGGAATGGAATGGAATGAATGCAATGGAATACTATTGTGCTATAAGAAATGATGAACAGAGAGATTTCAGAAAAACCTGGAAGGACTTAAGTGGACGGATGCTGAAGGAAATGAGCAGAACCAGGAGAACACTGTACACTGTGTGGTGATGAACTGTGACAGACTTGGCTCTTCTCAGCAATACAATGATCCAAGACAATTTCAAAGGACTCATGATGGAAAATACTCTACACATCCAGAAAAAAGAACTGTGGAATCTGAAAGCAAATTGAACCATACTATTTCTACTTTTGTTTTTTGAGGGTTTTCCCTTTTGTTCTGATTCTTCTTTCATGATATGACTAATGTGAAAATGTTTAATGTGACTGTACATATATAGCCTAGATCAGATTCCTTTCTGTCTTGCAAAGGGGAAGGGAAGGAGAAAAATTTGGAACTCAAAATGTTATAAAAACAAATGCTGAAAACTATCTTTACATGTAACTAGAAAAAACCCTATAAAGATTGGGGGGGGGGGAATAAAAAGGAAAGTGGGATTTTAGTTGGGATTTGAAGGAAGAAGACAGGGTGTGAGTTGAGGAGGGAAATAATTCCAAATATACAAGACAGTCTACGAAGATGCTCAGAATCAGGGAAATAAAATGCCTTTTGGGAGGTGTCAAGGGACTACAGAGTACAGGAGTAAGAAGACTAGAAAGGCAGGAGGTAGGGCAAGGTTATAAGGGACTTAGCTCACCAAAGGATTTTTCATTTTATTCTGGAGATGACAGGTAGTTATTGATGTTCACTGACTCTGTGTGTGTGTGTGTGTGTGTGTGTGTGTGTGTGTGTGTGAGAGAGAGAGAGAGAGAGAGAGAGAGAGAGAGAGAGAGAGAGAGAGAGAGAGAGAGAGAGAGAATTTGTTTTACATGAAAACAGCTGGACCCTAGAGTTTTACCAGTTTTCCCTTTCTAAATGGGGTATACAAGTAGAACATTTGAAAAAAAGCACTATTTTAATAAAAGTTATTCACTTTGAGTATGCATCTATTTCCAAATGTGTCATTTCAAATATCTTCAAGTTAAAAGGATTCCATAGTTTTCCTAAGTAAAATTCACTGCTGTTTAATGTCTCATTGAAATGAATATTTTCTAGTCCTCCACCAATGGTTTCTTTACCTGAAGCAATGTCTGAAACAAAAATCTAATGACTTGATGGTCACTTTAAATCAAATAAACTTTGTTTTATCTTAGTCTATATCTTTGTATTTATAGAAAGGGGTAAACTTTTGAGTATTAATGAATTATGATTTTGGTGCATTAAAAATCGAAGAAATAAAATTATAAAAATAATTTGTTTCTGTAACAATAATGAACTCCTAAATAGTATCTGTAATACACTATAAGAGATGTTGTTTCATAAGAAAAAAATCCATATTACAGCTTTTGTTTTAGGAGAAATCACTCCTAGGACACTGATGTTAGCCTTCCTTTTAGAAAATAAGTACCCTTAAAGAAGATTTCTCTTCAAGATCTGCATCAGATTTTTTTTTTTTAATGGAGAGAAGAGTAGCAATATGCAGTTTTGCAAAAGAAGTCTTATTTACATAAATTCCCCAGCTTATTCAACCCCATTAGCTTCTAGCACTAAGATCAAAAGTGACCTTTAGAACAACCACTTAATAACAACCTTTCTCCTCCCTCCCTCCCTCACAAAATTCTGAGCATTTCATTTGGGTAGGGAATCAAATTTAGTTTAAGAGCCAAAGAAATCGAACCAAATCACCAGAAACCCCCCCCCTTCCCCCCTGCAATTCCCCACACCAACATTCCTAGTCCATCCCTAGGTTTCCTTAAAACGCTATCTAAATTCCGATTATTCATCATCATTATTATTGTTACACAACCTCATCCCCGGCTTCAGAAGGGTAGACGACGTAGGAGTGAGTGGAGGTTTCGAGAACAGCGGGCCCGGGGAGAGACTCCCAGGCGTCCACGCCGGCTCCCTCCCCCAACGAGGACCAGATGGAGACGGTGGGGGCGACCAAGGGTAACGAGGGAATGGCGCAGAGAATAAATACTTGGAGTACTGCATCTCAGGAAAAAATGCACACATCTGCGTCAGCTTTCCCAGGCCCATCCTTTCAAGACAATTTCTCTCCCTTCCTCCCCTCCCCCCAAATGCTAGGATGGACCCTGTGGTCCATCCGATGAACAGCCTAGGGACCTTCACCTGAAGCCATCCTCTCCCTCTCAAAGTATCGCTCCTCCGCCACAACACGCCCCAGCGTGGCCGCGACCTTGGCAGCTTCCACACCAGACATCGAGCGGGGCCCTCGGCGGTGGGATCTGGAGGCTGGCTGGTCCTGCTGGGGTCCGTCCGGCCTAGCAAGCCTCCTTTGCTTTCCTCATTCTCCTCCTCCTCATTTTTCCTTCCTCCTCTGGTCTCCAGTCACCAGAGGGGCGGTGGAATCTGCGCCTGCCTCGCTTCCCTCCCTCCTTCGCAACCTGCTTCGGCCTAGACTCACTGAGTACGCAGGTTGCCTCGGTCCTTACCGGAGAGCGAAGACGGCGTGTCCCAAAGTGGCGGGGGCGTCCGCTTCTCCTCAGCCCGACGGGCTTAGCCTCCCTACTCCTGCCTCGGCCAGAGCGCGATAGATCCCGGCATGCTCCGCTCCGCACCGGGGCTTCCCAATACACTGCCCGCCCCTTTCTCTCATCCCACGTGACTCCTCTACTCCTTCCCCGCCCACTTCCGCTCATCAGCCCTCCTCGAGGTGGGAGGGGAAAACCGAGAAGTTCAACTTCCTCCTCCTCTTTCTCCTCCTCCCGCTCCTCCTCCTCCTCTTCCTCCTCGTCTCCCCCCCTGCCCCCGCCTCCTTCCCCCGTTATCCCTCACCCCCGTCCTTACCTCCAACACCTTCCGGGTCGCGGGCGCCGAGGTGCCCTCTGGGTAACCATCTCATTTCCTCCCCTCCCCCTCCTCCTGCCCTCGACCAACCAGCCTCCCGTCAGGGAGGGACATGCGCAGTGAGAACCTCCCATCTCTTCTAACAGAACCCCCCTCCCCCCCAAACCAGAGAGACCCCAGCAGCAGCAGCAGCTGATGATGAAGAGAGAGGCAGAGGCTAAGGGGGGGCACCTTTTATTTCTATTTTTAAAGGGACAGGACACTAATTTTACCCCACTTCAACCTTGAATTGCGAAGGGGGGGAGGCGATTGAGTTCCTTCCCCCACCCTCCACCCCTGAGCTCAGAGAGGGGAATTGAGCCTGAGAGAGAAGGAGAGTTTCTTCTTCTTCTTCTAACCCCCCCCCTTACCACTCCTGCCCCCCTCCTCTCTCTCCTCAACCCCCTCCACCCCCCTCTCTTTGGCCGTGAGAGGAGGAGAGAAAGAGACCAAAAGCCTCTTAGCAACACAGCCCCTTCTCTGCTGCTGCTGCTAAAGCTGCTGCTAAAGCTGCTGCTGCTGCTAAAGCTGCTGCTGCTGCTGCTAAAGCTGCTGCTGCTATTGCTGCTGCTGCTAAAGCTGCTGCTGTTGCTTGGCCCTGGCTGGAGACATCTCACTACACCCAGGAGCAGCCACTTCCCCCAGCTCTCCTCCTCCTCTTTTCCTCCTCCTCCTCTCCTCCTCCTCCTCCTCCTCCTCCTCCTCCTCCTCTCCTCCTCCTCCTCTCCTCCTCCTCCTCCACTCCCCCCCTTTATTACCCTTTGTGTCATCCTCCACAGCTCCAGGGAAGGGACTCAAAAGTGGGGGGCAGGAAAGGTAAGTGTGTCTGTGGGGGCTTCATTGCCTCCCTCTGGCTCTGACTTTCACTTCGGGGCAACAGTAGCACCAAACCACATACGCAGTGGAGATCGGGGGGTGAAGTGGGGGGCGTAGGTGGTGGTGCTGGGAGGGGGGGGAGGGAACTGAAGAAGGGGATGGACTAGAAAGTGTGTGTTTGGTGGGATGCCCATCTCCCTCTTGCTAGCCAGGAAAAGGACACTTTTATTTTTATTTGTTGTTTGCAAAAGTGATTTCTCCCCTTCATTTGGCAGATTATCTCTTTGCTTCTTTGGGGTAATACAGAAAAACAAACCCCTTCCTGCAATAGGGTTCTGTGGGGGGGAAGAAGGGAGAGGAGAGGAGAGAAGAGAAGAGGAGGAGGAGGAGGAGAGAGACAGAGACAGAGAGACAGAGAGAGAGGGGGACAGAGACAGAGACAGACAGACAGACACTGGCTGAGACTTTTTGGATCTGTCACTTTAAAAAAAATTCAATTGCAGAGCCTTTTTTTCCCTTTGCCCAGTAAAACCTACATTGGGTTTGATTCTGAGTGGGGAAATGTCATAGTATGGATTGTATTAGAACTACTTTGCCCATTTATAGACGTGAGTGTTTTCCCCTTTTTGGCCCTGTATCTAATTTGGATATTGACTCCAGTTTTGGAGTAGGCTTCTTGGTGTTTTTGGTTTTGTGGTTGAAATTTCAGTTTTTAGTTGTATTTGTTTCTCAGAGATATAGATTTCTCTTGTAAAGTGTTGAAGATATTTACTAATAGAAGTGGTAGGGCATGGTTTGTCTTCTATCCTTCACTTTTTAGCTAATTGGTTCCATATATCACTATATAAAGTTTAATGCTCAAAAGACAAAGTTTAAATAATACCTGTTATTTTTTCCATATTCATTTCTGGTGGAATTTGTTTTCAGTAAGGCTTGAATTATAACTGCTGTATAATTCAGTTGGGTATTCCACTCCTTTTAAGTTAGCAGAAATAAGTCACCCCCACTTGAAAACTTTTGTTATTTTGATTTCAAGGAAGGCCAAGATTTTCCATCAATAGTTTGCTGGATTGGGTACCACTTTCAGTTTTAACTGAATTATTTATTTACTCTTGTAAATTGCGATGAATTTTTTATCTCTTGGGGTAGTGAACCTATTTGCTTATTACATATAAAAGAAAAAAATTTGAAAGATGCTTTTGAGAGTCAAGGAAATCACAAAGTGTAAGAGTCATGGTGTCAGACAAAAAAATGACAAAGGTTATATAAGGCTTCAAGTTTATTCAGCCATTATTTTTATTAAAAAATATTATTTTCTATTTTTGTTAATAACCTTCCTTTACTGATTTTCCTTAAAATTGGGTGAGTGCTTTCATTTCACAAATGCTAGAAAGTATGTTTCTGAACGCTAGTATGTAGGCCTTTTAGTAAGGCTTGAGTTAGAAAATGGGATTCAGTTTCATACATGCATGTTCTTTATCCTTTATTTGAAGAGAGATATACACGTACATATACACACACAAATCCTTTCTTTGTAAATGCATTGGTATCTCTGATCCCATAATTTATGTCAGCAAAAAATATTCTTCTGTAAAGCAGCAATTTTGTGATCAGACTAGCAATATGAAAACAGCAATTTGATCAGCCTGGAAAGGATGGGAAAAAATAAATCTAGAATGATATGTAATATAAATATTATGAATAAGTGATTAAGGAAATAAATATTACTAGGAATTTTTAATTTTAATCTTATATTTTTTTAGATTATTAAGTCAAAGGAGATTATATTAGTGTTCTTAATGTAACATGCATATGTGCAGAAACTTGCTCTGTAAAATTGTAATTAACAACTTGTGCAAAAGTAGTCATTTACATGCAAGAAAAAAAGCTGTTGAAATAAACATATGAATCTATTTCCTGTTCTCTTGTTACAAATCAGTATAGTCTTTCTTTTGTCTTTATTTGAGGTGATATTGACATGTTTCATATGCAAGCAGAAACCTGTGCCATGTTCAAGTTTATTCCCCTAACATCAATATCATTTCAGGTCCAGCTATGATTTCCTATCCTCTAGATAGAACCAGAGCAACCTGTAACTTATGAGACATAGGGTGGCACTTTAGTGAAGAAATCAATTTAAAGTGAAGAAAATTGTGTAGATAACTGGGGTGGTTCAAAATAGTTACCCAGTAGGCAGCTAAGTAAAACTTCTTAAATTTGTATCTTGAGTACAATACATTTTATTTGCCCTGTTCTATTAAGTCCCTGAAAACCACCCCCAATACCTTGTGTAGATTATTATCTAAGTAACCCTTTATGAACTGTTGATCCTAAATTTCCCAAATTGAAGCAGATTAACTACCATTTGAGAATAATATTGGTGAGGGTTTTTTTATCATATTTTTTTGGGAAACGTTGTACTGTTAGTGTCATAGAAGTATAATAATAGTTACTCGTATTTATATAATGCTTTAAGGTTTACCAAGAACTTTCCACACCACATTATGACAATACTAATATTATTACCCCCATTTTACAGATGAGGAAATTGAGATGCAGAGAATCTAATGCACTTCACCAAGGTCATATAACTAATAACAGGACTCAAGTCTAACTCTTTTGATTCAACGAATAATTTTTTTTTAGCTCACAAGGACTTTAGAAATAATTTAGCCCCAAACATTTCTCCATGAAGCTCCAATTTTACAAATATATCCACTGAGGCCCAGAATGTTTAAGTAAGCTGGGTCCAAGTTCACACTGCTTTGCTGTGGCAACATAAGGACTAGAATTTAGGGTTCTTTACCTTCAGCAAATGGTCTTACCACAAGATCACACTGCCTTATTTCAGTTTGTATAACTTTTTCAGTTTTTCTTTAAAATTATGTTTGAAAGTTTGGTCTTCATGAAACACCAAGAAATTGGGTTTTGAAAAGCATGGAATTTCTATGAGGTTAAGGGAAAAATCAAACACAATAAACAAGGCATTTCTATCTTAATTTAAGCAATTTGGCATCAATTTTCTAAATTGAATTCATCCATAATCAAATGGTTTATCACTTTCTTGTGAGAATCAGGTTGTTTCCTTCCAAATTTGCTCTCCCTACCCCTCACCCGCCCACCCCTATTTTAATCGGGCAGTCTATTTTCCTTTCACCATTGTATTAAGAACCCATAACTGACTTTTTTGTGATAAATAAAATTCAAGACCTAGAATGCTGTCTTTTTAGATGTGTTTCTCCCTTCCCCCTCTTCCCAAGCTTTTTATTCAAATAATAATTTTGTGTTCTGGTCTCCCCCCTCCCCCATTTCCAGTCTTTCCTTTACAGTTGGATTATATACATATATATGTGTGTATAGATATATAGAGAGATATAGATATAGATATGTATATATAGATATATCATGTTATAGAAAAGAAAGACTACTATCCATCTTAAAGCACAAAATATCCTTAAAGAATTTTTTTTTATAAATGATAGGATTTTAATAGATAATGATGGCTGATCAACTCAGAAAAAATATATTTACAAATTTTGATTTGAAACTGATTTAGTTGACTTTAATTTTATAAGGCAATGAATACAATGAAGGGCCATTGGAGTAATGAGACCTCTTGCCCCAGCTATGCAAAGTAGCAATTATTTTAGAGGTTCTTCTTCTCCCTAGAGGGTTTTGGATTTTGGGGGTTTTGGGGGGGCGGTGAGGGGGTGGGATACAGTTCTTATCCAAACAGTCATGAGCTTTGTACTTTGCAGTGGATATGATCTACCTCTAGTCATCAGTGGCACATACCTGAAATTTGCCAGAAAACCCCAAAATAGATTGCATAATATATTTACCTGAAGAAATATTTTTGATGTATTCCAAATCTGTTGACTATAATGCTTGTATGTTTCTATATAATGTATCTTTTACATAAATTAAATAGACACTGTTAGGTGGGAAAAGCATGTGTTTAGAAGAGCATTACTGTATGTTATTAAAACAGAAATGAATTTTCCACTTAATACAGTATTCTGGGTGTTTCCATTACTCCCTTTGGACAATGAAAATAGATTATATGGTTTCCATTTCTAGTTCTCCAGTACTAACCACAATGATGCTAAGGTCACCAATACTATAACAGAATGTTTTTAAAATGAGCATTTTTTAATTGAAAAAGTAAGCTGTAGAAAACTTTTCTCAAGAGGTAAATTGCTGATATCAACTCATATTTAGCAGTTTTTCTCACATAATTTAAAAATTTATTTTCAGGAAATTCTTATGTATTTTTACTTTTGTTTCTTTTTTCTCTCCATATTTTATTTATATAACACCTGGCAGTATACCATTTCTTAAGTATGATTTAATTAGGTAGTACTATGCCCTATTTTGGAATTTTTATTAAAGCATATTGGATGCCTGCTAGAATTGATAGCTAAGCTTTTCAGTTCTAAAGAAGTTAGGACATTAAAATGGTTGGTGGTGTTTCTATAAGTTATTTGATAACAAGTCCATAGATAAATGCCCAAGAAACAGGGATTTTCATACCATTTCATATCATGGTTAGTAGTTCTGGTGGAATTACCATTAGGTAACAAAAGGATTGAACTCATGTTAGCCCTTTATGTGGTATTCCTTTTAGAACAAGAGTTTTCTCCTCGGGTCTATAAACTTACTTTAAAAAATATTTTGATATTTGATTATAATTAGTTTCCTTTGTAATCTTATGTATTTTATTTGTTCAAAAACCTTACTCTGAGAAAATGTCAGTAGGCTCCATCGGACTTCCAAAGGAGTACATGATACAAAAAATGTTAAGACCCCCTTTTGAGAACAATATCTGAGGTACAAGTTATGTTATTTTATGAAGACAAGTAAATATTTACTTCTATTCCTTGATTGCTTTCACATTTCTTCATATTGTACAGTTCTAAAACTATAAAAGCTTTTATCTTCTCCCTTAGAAAAATTATTTTTTGTATACTAATTTAATGTAATAATAAAGTGTAAATAATTAGTAGTGGTTACTAATATGCTTATAACAAAAATTATAGCGTTATAATAATGGGAAAGGACTTTTTTTTTTCCTGGGGACATATATAAAGCATATCAGACCAGAATGCAACTTGGTTTGCTTTTATTTCCTCTTTATTGAAGTGAAAATATCCTTACTGTGCCTTAAGAGAAATTACCAGGCCTTTAACAGCACTTAAACATTTGAGCTTTCCATAAGTTCAGATAATAAATGGTTTAGAAATTCTATAGTTGGACCCAGTATTTGCCATTTGAAAACATAACAGTTGAGACTTGATTGTAGCAAACTAATATTTAATGTGGACTGAGCAAATAAACCAACAATGGCCAGTAAGTGCCTAGTAGGTATGCACATGTTTTAATATCTAAGGTATTTGGTTTTCCTTTTGTGCCTTCTGGTAATTACTATTGCATCTATAAGATTGACTTTATGGCATCTTCCTATTTCCTCTAATGTTTCCTTTGAAGGAAAAGCGTTATTATCTCAGAATGACTAAATTATTGACAGTATTTGGAAAGCAACTGTTGACTTATTCACCAAGTGCTCATTAACTCACCTAACTAGAACACTGTTCTACCTCAGTGTTTGGGGGTGGGTGGTAGGTGGAAGGAAGGTGTATGGGGAGGAGTTGGGGTGGAGGGTGGGGTGAATGACAAGTAAGCAAGCAATGGACATCCAAACAACCTTGAGCCAAATCGAGAACTATACTATTATAGTATTAAAACTAATAAAACAGTGGTGACCCAGTGGTGTTGCGAACTTTTAAATTATAAAACAAAGATCTTTCTGTTAACACTCAGCTATAAAATTATATAAATACTGTCAAATACAAGATAACATTTTAAAATTTTAATTCTTAAAATTTTAATTATTTTTATATTTTGTATTTATACCTTTATTACCAAATATGCCCTTCCCCCTCCTCAAGGAGCATAACAAAAAATAAAGAAAAAAGAGAGGAAAATATAAAGTTCAGAAAAAACAAACATCCCTAAAGAATGACAGTTTTTGAAGTATTCCTCTCCCACAGTCCACCACCACTGCAAGAACAGAGGATTTATTTTTTCATTTCTCCCTCAGGGCAGAGTTTCATCTTTCTAGAATTAAGGTTGATTTTGTTGTTGTTGCTGCTGCTATTTTTTCATCAGTATTGTAGTCATTTTGAAAATACTAGGTTAAATTTTTAATAAGTAGGCAAAAACAAAAAAGCTTCTTTAGTTAATCCCGAATTAATCTAGAAATTAATTTGCCCAAATACCCCCATTTCATGAACTTGCAGTTAGAGTCAGAAAAACAAATATTAAGGAGTTTTTTGAGGTAACATTCTGTCATAGAAGTGTAAGTAACATTAATGTACCAAATCAAAAAGTGAATTTGACAGGGGAAAACCTTAACCTCTTTATTTTGTGAAAGTTTTTTTATTACCTTTATTGTCTAGTAATTCTCTAAATTAATTATTCTCTTCCCTTCAATTGACTATTTGATAGTGATATACCTCTGCTTTCCTCTAAAGTACATTAACTAACCATGGTTTATTAGTATCAGGAATTAATAGATGGTCTTTGTGTTGAAACATTATTTCTTAACCTAACATTTTATAATAACAATAATAATAATAATGCCATTTCAATTAGTAACCTATAAAAATACTTGTCTTAGCTAAGTGTTAACAGTACCATTGTATTTACTCTTTTGGTTCTAACCCTACTTTATCTTATATATCTAATGAAGATTAGTGGATCATATCTACCTTGGTCAGTCTGCTAATCATGAATTTAATCTGTTAGATGCATAATGTTAATAAATAAGCATGATGAATAGAGTTGAATAAGTATTTTACATTGGGGGGGCAGGAAATATAATTTGAAAAATGCTGTCCTATTTGTGACAAGCCGATTAATAAGGGAGTTATCTAAGAATAAAGGTTTTTTATTACTTTTGAAGTTATAAGTAAATAAAGAATATCACAAAGAATATTAAATGGCATTGAAATCTATATAGAATCAAACATGTATTACAGTCATTCCAGGAATTATTATTTTAGAACTATTTTCAGAATATTTTTCCTTCCTTAAGATTTGTCAAATAGGAGTTTTTGCTTAAGGGTTTGTTAGCCATTTTAGAGACTGTAATCTAGTTAAAAGGTTTGTTTATGCTTCCCATCCCTGTTCTGCTGATGGTATTAGAATACAGGCCAGAGCCAGACATGTAACTGTTTATAATGTTCAAACTTCAATTAAAGCTGTAGCATTCAGTTTACGATATATCAGTATGTTCATGAAGCTACAGAAAATTGTCAAAAATGATAGGGCTGCTTTTTGCATAGATGTAGAATTTTCCTAGCCTTGCCACTCCCTAACAAATGTTTTTCCTATTCTGTTTTTACCTTTAAAAGGCTTTAAGCTCAAGCTCATTTCAGAGAATTCTAAAACAGAAGCTTGTTTCCTACCAAAATATAGGCACAAGTGTCCTAATAACTTATTAGTCAGAAGGTGTTATGACCTATGTCTCAGTTACTTAAATAGAAATAACAGTTTTATAGACTTGAGTTTGATAAGCTTATAGTATATTTTTGGTTGCTGATTTTGATTTACAGTTTGAAAAATATACTACAATATCACCAATCAGGAAAAACAACTGTTACTTTTAAGGACTTTAGTCTATTTTGGAATGTTTTATGTAAGAAAAGAGGTTTTTCTAGCCCTATATGAAAATAGGTTTTAATTTATTTTTGTAAGTGCATTTTGGGGGCTGCTGCTACTGATGTTTTGGTTTGTGTGTTTTTTAGGTGGTAAATTGACTCAAAAGATTTCTCCAGCCAATGTTTAACACTGTTCTAACTCTTCTCTAGCTGTGTGACCCCGAGTAAATCACTTAACCTTGTTTGCCTCAATTTCCTTATCTGTTAAATTTGCTGTAGAAGGAGGTGGTAAACTACTCTAATATCTTTTGCCAAGAAAACCCCAAAAAGGGTTACAAAGAATCAGACATGACTGAAAACAACCAAACAATAACATAGGATATTATGTGGCATATTGATTTTCATTAAAATTTAAACCAACAACCAAGTACAAAAAGTATTCTGGGAAATATGAGAAACCCCATTGGAATATAGGTGAAAATTTGGCAAAAGGATCCTTTCATTAGTTATATATTCAGATTACAAAGCTCTGAATACTGAAACAACTGTCCATATTCTCTGGACCATTAGCAGCCTTTTTGAAAAATAAAGAATCATACTAGAGGCTGGAAGAATAACAATGAAACCTGAAGTTTAGAAAAGAACCTTTGGAAAACATGAAAAGTGAGTGGCCTTGGAAATAACAGCCCTGACTTAATAAGACACAGAAAAAGCACCCTAACAAATACCTGGAAAATGGGTTTAATAATACCTCTGCTATCTCTCTCACAGGGTTATGAATATCAAGTGAGATACTGTATTTATATAGTATGTTATACAAATCTTAAAGCATTAGATACATGTCAGATATGATTATTACCTTAAAGAGACAATATTGTTGCAAAAAATCAACATGGCTTTCTCAAGAATCAAAGGAGCCAGTCTTAGAAAGTGAAAAACCAGGGAGCAATATAATAATAACTGATATTTGTATAGTGACTTAAGGTTTACAGAATACTATTATTTCATCTCATTTCATCCTAACAAAATCTATTAAGTAGGTATTATGTGTATTATTACCATATTATGGATGCAGAAAGAAGCTTAGAGGGTTTGGGTCATTGTCACAGAGATAAGAAGTGTCAGAGGTGGAATTGGAACCCAAGTGTATCTTGAGCCTGTTTATAGTGCCCTTTTTACTTAATCACATTGTCCTTGATGGTTTGTGTATAATCAATACTTCTTCAATATATCACCTAATCTGGTCCCATCATTGCTGATAATCCTTTTAATGATGTAGATCACAGCTTGTCTACATCTTATCAACCTGTCTGATTCTCGTCCACATAAATCCACAGGGGTCCAGCCATTTTGTTGGGGGGGGGGAGAGTCTGAACGCCTTCCTGTAGACCTCTTATTATTAAACAGTTACCAATGGAGCATGTGTGCTCTCCATCAGTTAACAATCTTTTTCTCCCCCTCTGTACCAGGACCACATCACTGTCTAATTAGAAAATCTCTGCTCGTAATATATTGTATCCTTGTACAACCCATCATGGACCTCGGCATTGACTTTTGTGTAACCCACAAGTTTAATTATTTGGAGACTGGCCTTCTGTAAGTTGAAGCTGTGCCATATAGCATTACCACTGGAATATTGATGTTCAAAAGATGGTATGACTCTTTTTAAGGGATGTGTTGACATATTGCTTGAGCAAATAGGAATGACTAAATAAAAGGATAGGAAGAACAACTAGACGACACCAGAGTACACTGTGCTGAAGGGGATATAGGTTAAGCATGTTGAGATCAGTTCTCAAAATATTTGAAAGAGGAGGGTAACAAATAGTTAAAAGCAATTATAAGAGTTATTACTCCCAAAGATACAATGAAGAAAATATCAGTAACTGTTGATACTATGTCTTCTTTTCCCATCTCTATACAATCTTTATGAGAATAATTACATGCACAATGTACATATGTAATATACAAGGGCATCTTTGATGAAATATGAAAATGGAACAGGCAGGATTTTGTAAATGATTTTATACAGCAAATCACATCTAATCACATAGTTGACTGAAAGGAATAGAAAATGTTAACTATAAAAAAATGTGCCTTGGCCAAGTCAACTACTGTCTTAAAGTTTATTTCCCATAATGTATTTCCACCTGCAAAAAGAAAAAAGTAATTGTATGTAATTTTAACTTGAAATATAATCAACCTGAATGAGTTAGAGAATCTATTTTTTTCCTCTTGAAATTTTTAAATAATAAATTATAGCTAGCATTTATATAATGTAACATAATAGATAGCATTGATATGATATCATGGTTGCAAGGGACTTTACTATAATATCTCACTTGATCCTCACAATTACCCTGGGAGATGGATGCTGTTGTCCCCATTTCATAGCTAAGGAAACAGAGGCTGAGAGAGAGCTGAAGTCCCCTAGGGTCACACAGCAAATGACTGTCTGAATAGGGATTTGAATAGATGTCTTTCTGACTCTAACTCTAGCAGTCTATACACTTTATCACCTAACTTCTAAATGTGGGTTAATAGACATTAATATAATGCCGTGTCCACTTCTGGATACTATAACTAAAGATGAGTCACAAATGTTATTAAAAGGTATGAAAATAAAACCTAAGAGGAAAGTTTAAAATGATGGTTTATTCAGCTTTAGTGAAGTTC
Source organism: Dromiciops gliroides (assembly GCF_019393635.1). Taxonomy (NCBI): domain Eukaryota; kingdom Metazoa; phylum Chordata; class Mammalia; order Microbiotheria; family Microbiotheriidae; genus Dromiciops; species Dromiciops gliroides. Next base: position 361,433,886 of record NC_057863.1, on the reverse strand, counting down.
AAGGGACTTTTTAATACATTTTTAAGCACAGGAAGACCCTTTCTCAGAAAGAATAACAAACTGCTTTCAGTTTTCACCAAGATAGGTTATTAAAAAATAGGTATAAGTAACAACATGGGAAGTTTAGTTTAGATCAGATTAACAATATAATTTTAATAAAAATTGTTCTACATCTGAATGGATAATAGAAAAACATAGGTTTTTTTTTTCCTCTCAAGTTCTTTTAGAAATAATATAGATTATCATGACTTTGGGATGTTTTAAATGTAATTCACCGAATTATCCTTAAAGAGAATAGCAAATAAATTAGTCTCTGTTTGGACTTTCCCTACTTGTTCTGTATCATAATTTTAAACTTGACTATCATTGTTATGTTTTACTTAAGGACATGATTGTTATTGAAGTTTCTCCTGCAGACTACCTACATTAGTTAGCTTGGTGAAATAGAGGAAAGAGCTGCTGATTTGGAGTCAAGAAGAACTGAATTTTATTCAGCCTCAGACACTTAATGGCTGTGTGGGCCTTGTCGTGTCACTTAGCCTTTCTCAACCTGTTTCCTCATCTGTAAAATTAGAATAATAATAATAACAATAACACTCACCTCATCAGGTTATTGTATCAAAAGAGATAACATGTAAAATACTTTGCAAAATCTTAAAGAGCTATGTAAATGCTGGTTATTGTTATTGTTGCTGTTTTCTAGCCAGTAGATCATGACACTGTGTGCAAATGTCTTTGGTGTGTCAGGAGTTCAAGGTTTCCTTTCTCCCCCCCCCCCCCATCAATATTTTACTAAAGTGGTAGAAAGTAGAGAAATAATAGTAGTAACTAAAATTTATTGAGCACTTTAAGATTTGTAAAGCACTTTACAGCTATCTCAATCTTATCCTCATTTTACACATAAGGAAACTGAGGCTAATTGTTTAAATGTCTTGCCTGGGATAACAGTATATTTCTGAGACAGGATTTGAACTCCAGTAAACATTAAATGCCTACTGTGTACCAGGCAAAGAGCTAAGAGCTGGGGATACAGTTAATGGTCCTCAAAGGACAGTCATGGTCCTCAAAGAACTTAACAATCTAATGGAGGAAGAAAACACAAAAGGAGGCAAGAAAGTGGAAGGAGGAGGGAATACCAGGGGGATACTGAGCATGGAAGCATTTTGTATTCCATGGAGTTGAAGTCAGGTAGAGCAGCATATATACAGCAGAGTGAACTGAAAGTCCAGTATCTGCCCTACTCTGAAAGAAGGCATTGGGAGGAGTTTGGTATTTTTCCCTTTACCCCTCCAATCAGAGGGGAGAGAAGACTGAAGAAGGTGCTGTCAGTCACTTAGTAGCAAGATGATGAGATTAGAGGTGATGAGCTTATTCTGACATCATATTCTTTTGTGTTGAAACCAGGCAAAGTAGCAGATGCCTAAAGGAGTGCAAACAAAACAAATTCCTACATTTACCATATCCAAAAATGTATGTCTTATTCTGGGTATTGAATCCATCACCTCTTTGTAAGGAGGTGAGTAACAATCTTCCTCACTGTTACTGTGGAATTGTGGTTGGCCACTGCATTGGTCAGAGCTCTTAAGTCTTTGAAGATTGATTGTCTTTGCAGTGTTATTATTATATAAATTGATTTCCTTATTCTGCTCATTTCACTCCAGAACAATTCCTATGTCCAGGTTTCTCTGAAAAACATCCCTTTTGTCATTTTGTCAATAATATTCCATGTCATAGTTTGTTCATTGGGTACCTTCTTAGTTTCCAGCTTTTTGCCATTCCAAAAAGATCTGCTACAAACATTTTTGTATATATGGGTCCCTTTCCATTTTCTTTGCTCTCCAAGGTATTGACTAATAGTGGTATACCTGGGTCAATCTCAGTTTAGTGACTTTGGAGGCATATTGCTTTCAAGACTGGCTGCATCAGTTCAGAGCTGTACCAACAATGAATTATGCCTATTTTACCACACCCCTTCCAGTAATGATCATTTTCCTTTTTTTGGTTGTCTTTGCCAGTCTGAGAAATGTGCAGTAGTATCTCTAGCACTGATTTCATTGGCCTTTATTTAATTATTAGTGATTTGGAGCATTTCTTTTTTCATATGGCTGTTGATATTTTGGATCTCTTCCTTTGAAAACTTGCCCTTTAATATGTTTTGACCATTTATCTATTAGGCAATGACTCTTGTACTTAAAAATTTGAATCACTTCCTTATAGTTGTAAGAAATAAGACCTTTATCAGAGAAACCTTCTGGAAAAAAAAAAAACCTCTCCCCCAACTATTTTCCTTCTAATTTTACCTGAATTGGTTTTGATTGTGCAATAACTTTTTAATTTTATGTGGTAAAAATTATTCTACATCTGAAAAGGTAATTTCTTCCTAGTTCCTCAAATTTGTTTATGATGTGATTGACATTTTATACCTGAGTAAAGTATTTATGTTGAACTTTCTGGGGCATGTGTTATGAGATGTTAATCTCTATTTGATTTCTGTCCAACTGCTTTTCATTTTTCCCAGCAGTTGCCCCCCCCCAAAAAAAGGCCTTAACTCCCCAGATAAGGTCTTTACATGTATCACTGAGTATGTTTCTGTGTTTATTTGCTTCTACTATTACACCTGATCTCTTCCATTAACAGACTACTCTTTTTAAAACCAGAACTAAATAATTTTGATGATTACTGCTTTATAGTATAGTTTAAGATATGGTATTGCTGGTCTCCTTTGTTCTCACAACATTTGAATTGAGAGGAAGGGATGTATGTGAGAAATATTGTAGAGATAGAAATGGCATGATGTGGCAATTGATTAGATATATGTTGGGTGAGTGAGAAGTATGAGTTCTATTTGGACAAGAAGCTTTAAATGCCTACAAACAGAAATAGGAAAATTTAGATCAGAGGGTTAAACAAAAAGTTCGTTTTCTAAATAGATGTATAAAACTTTTTTTTCCCATTTTTTTAGCCTATTTAAACTATAAAAATAATTAGGAAGTACTATTTTTCCTTTAGAGTTTAGTTAGTATATAGTACAAAATATAAATTATTACAGAAGATCAGTAACAGATATTTTACAGTTTATGTTCTGAAAAGGGAGCTGTACTTAAAGCTTATTCTACTTATTTTGAAATTATTCTTTTTATTATTTTTCCTAATTTGTTTCCTATAGTGATTAAGGCAAATTTTGTAGTATTGCATAATAAGTAACATATATACATACTAAAAAAAATCTGATTTCTTTAAAGGGAGTACAGAAGTTGTGACTTTCTTGCTGTCTCATAGCTAGCAAGTGTCAAAGACAGGATTCAAACCCATATCTTTCTGATTAGTGAGTAGAGAATGATGAAGAATTGTACCCAGCCTTTGATAGTGACCAGCTGTGTGACCCTGTCCACATAATTTCTTCATCTGTAAAATGGGGATGCCTCTATTATTTCTATTTCGGTTGTGAACTTCAAGTGACAGACTCTGTAAAATACCTTACAAGCTTTGAAGCACCATTTAAGTATCAGATGTCAGATTAAATATGCACCTTTTTTCTCTGAGACTTGATGTTTGCAGGGTGAGGTTGGGAGTTCTAATAAGGAATGACAAAAAGGGATTCCTTTTAATAGGTAGTTGTACAAGTTGTGATGTCTTTAAGATTATACCAAAAGTACCAATGACTTTTAACTATTAAAATGTAATAAAGGTCTTCAGTTCTCAGTTCTTAACCCATATTTTGCTAGTATCTTAAGAATTTGTTACTGAGAATTGGTGCATGGTACTTAAACATATATGAATATTACTCTTTTTTTGGGAGGGGGGGCAGGGTAATGAGAGTTAAGTGACTTGCCCAGGGTTACACAGCTAGTAAGTGTCACGTGTCTGAGGTCACATTTGAACTCAGGTCCTTCTGAATCCAGGGCTGGTGCTTTATCCACTGTGCCACCTAGCTGCCCCCCTGAACATTACTCTTGATTGCAAACAAGAAAAATATTAGTTCTGTATATCCTCAACATAGAAATGGGTTGTGTTTTAAGACTTCATTTGCATATTTGTTGTTTGAGGATTGGAATTCATATTCCTATGGGAATCATGTTTTAAAAGGTGTTCTTGGGGGCAGCTAGATGGCGCAGTGGATAGAGCACTGGCCCTGGATTCAGGAGGACCTGAGTTCAAATTTGGCCTCAGACACTTAGCACTTATGAGCTGTGTGACCCTGGGCAAGTCACTTTACCCCAATTGCCTCACAAAAAACAACAACAAAAAAACAAAAGGTGGTCTTAGGACAGTTCACAAAAGACTAAGCAGTACAAACTTTAACAGTAAAGTAGTGAAAACACTCTTGTGTACTATTAATGAAACAAAAACTTAACAGTGGTTAAATGGTTGCAATATACATGGTTGGTACTTAAATTGAGCAGGAAATAATTTTTATTTTTCATTTTTTAAAACTGGACCTTTTTTGTTTATTTGACTTCTGACTTTGATTTTTGCATGAAGCATGTGTATTATTAGAACTGCTATGTCTACTACTTAAGAATAAGATATTTTTTTTGTTTTTGTTTTGAGGCTTATTGTTGAAACAAAGTGGGGGAGGAGAGAGCAGGGATTTTCCTGTGGTAAATGGATGTTTTTAAGGTTGGGAGAGGGGCTAGCTAAGGAATCTTTGTGTGTACACTTAAGAGAAATAGTTTGTTTTATGTAGTCTCACCTGTGGACTATAAAAGAAAAAAGGTAATAAGGTCTTCAATCATTTTATATGGGATGAAAGAAGGTAGTAGTATTGAATAGATATTAGGTCAGAGAACTCTACCCATCAAGTAGTAATACTTGACCTGGAACAGTTTGGATGCTGAGAGAGCAAATTACTAGAATATAGAAAAGTGTTACTTCTTTGTATTTTTGTCAAAAATTGAGAAATAATGTCAGAAATGCCAGTGTTTTAATTCTAGAAGTGAGAAGGGATTGGTGAATTGTACATTTTGGGGTTAAGGAAACACTTTTGATTTTTAATTTTTTTTTTTTTTTGGTGAGGCAATTGGGGTTAAGTGCCTTGCCCAGGGTCACACAGCTAGTAAGTGTCAAGTGTGTAAGACTGGATTTGAACTCAGGTCCTCCTAAATCAAGGGCCAGTGCTTTATCCACTGCTCCACCTAGCTGCCCCGAGGAAACACTTTTTAGCACTAACCTTCTAATGAAAATGTTATTCTGTTCCTGCTTTAGAATCATTGAATTGAAAGTAACCTCAGAGGTAATCTTAATTTTTTAAGACAATGGTTATTCAGTTATAGCTCCAAGACCTTTCCACAAAATTCTTGTGTCAGTTTATGGCAAACATTTAAATAAGACAAAGAGCCAAGTCCATTTTTAAAAATCTATATAAAAGCCAGTAGTTTAAATTGTTTTATGTTCATATTTTGACATATCAAGTATTCTTAAGTAGTATACAACCGTATAAATATAAAATGTATATACTAGTGTATGTCATTGTTTTAACCACTCATTCTTCAATTCCCTTACTTCTTGAACTTTTAAGTTCCTAGATCACTCTGCTAATTAAGGATGTGGAAAGTTATCAAGTCTGCACTCAGAGTCCAAATTCTTGAAGGAATACAAAGGTAGCTAGGTATAATACACACTAATATTTGTTTAATAAAGACGCAAAGTATTATGTAAGATCTGAAGAAAAATACATCATTAGTTGGGCAATTATAAGAATGGCTTAGAGTAGTGACCTTTGAGTCAGGCTCTAATGGTTTGATAAGCATCTTCTGATGAAGAGGAATACTGAGAAAGTGATAGAACTGGGGAATTGTGTGAACCAGTGCACAGAGATGGGGAAATGTATGAAACCTGTTTGGGAAGCAAAATGTGGTTTAGTTTGGTTTGACCATAGAAGATAAAGGGGAAATAACAAGGGGTAAGAGCTAGTTAGTTGGCCTTGAATGTTGGTTTTGAAAAAGTTGATATTTATTCCTTAGGCAATAAGGGACCAATTATAACTGGATAAGTTTGTTCTTACAGTAGTATGAGCAGTGGTTTAGAAAGGAGACTATTGTAGTAGTCCAGGTGGGGAGTTAATGAGGTCCTATCCTTAGGTAGTTTATTGGGAACAGTGGAGGGCACATATATTAGAGATGTTGGGAAAGAGTGATCGATAGGACGCATTAACTGATAATGATAAGGAAGAATTTAAAATAACAACCAAGGTTGAATATCAAATTGGGCAAATGATGGTACCACCTATAAAAACAATCATCAAGGGGGCAGCTAGGTGGTGCAGTGGATAAAGCACCAGCCCTTGATCTAGGAGGACCTGAGTTCAAATCCAGTCTTAGACACTTGACACTTACTAGCTGTGTGACCCTGGGCAAGGCACTTAACCCTCATTGCCCTACAAAAAACAAACAAACACGGTCATCAAAAAGAGGGACTTTTGGTAGAAAGATACAGTTGCTTTTCAGTGTGCTTACCTTGAAGTAATGGTGATGTGTCCTGTGTCATTGTTTACACATAATCGATCTGTAGAGATATAGGTTTAGATCCCAGAAGAGAATTCAGGACTAGAGGCATACATTTTGGGGTCATTTCCATAAAGAAAGTACTCATTGCAGTGTCAGTGAATGAGATTGCCAAAGGAAAGACTATAGAGAAAGTAAAGAAGCAGACTAGAGTTTTAGAGATTGTGTAATGGAATGTGAAACCTTACATGTAGTGAGGGGATAGGGTTGGCAAAACAATAGGCAACATTATTGGATATTTTAAAGTGTAATTCCTACAATCATATGCCTACATTTTTCAAAGTTAACAAAGATCAGACTGAAGTGGCAAATTTGTTCTGACACTGAAGGCAATGTAGTGATTACTTAATATTGCATAATGTGCTATGAATGAAGTCAGTTTGAATGGGAATATGTCAAATTCTCGTGTGGGCATGTTTTAGCTTCATCATCATTATTGCAAGCTGTAGTAAATATAGATGAGTTGTGTCATAATTTAAAAGTTTGATGCATTTAAATGTAAAGTATGTAAACTTGAAGTAAAACCATCTATTGTATTTCTCAACAGCATTTATTTTGGTAAATACTTCATTAAGAGAATGCAACTTTTAAAAAGTTGCAATTTCTAATAGTTATATTTAATCATTTGTAATTTTCAGTAATAAAATCTAAAATTTATTTACCTAAATATTTTATTATCTCATTTTTGGAAAGTGAAGTATCACATCATAATAGATATACATAACCAGTTTGAAGGTAAAAATCCTCTGGAATAGCTGAATATAGTACAGGCAAAGACCATATGAACAGCTGAAGAAGTAGAAATATGGAACCATAAAGTAAAAAGTTAAGAACAGAAAATTAAATGTAGTTTATTTAAGACCTCTCCCCTATTCTTGGAATTCACTCTCATCTCAGCTGTGCCTTGTAGAATCCTTCCTTTGCTTTAGAACATTACCCAAGCTATACTTTTTTTTTTTTTTTTTTGGTGGGGCACTTGGGGTTAAGTGACTTGCCCAGGGTCATACAGCTAGTAAGTGTCAAGTGTCTGAGGCTAGATTTGAACTCAGGTCCTCCTGAATCCAGGGCTGGTTCTTTATCTACTGCACCACCTAGCTGCCCCCAAGCTATACCTTTTTAGCCATTCCTGATTCACTCCTGGTGCTAGTTGTTGCATCTGACAAAAATTTTATTTTGTACTGTTTTCATTTTGTATGTACTTGCCTATGTATATCTAGTTTCCCTTGATAGAATATAAATATGTTGAGGATAGAGACTGGCGTATAACAGCTAATTGATAAATCCTTGTTGATTAATTAGTGATGGAATGTATAAAAAAGGCACTTGAAACAAGAACAGACCTAGGGAAATGTATTTTCAAAAGAGGGTAAGTTACTGATGTGGGAAGGCTTAGAGAAAACAAGTAGAGAGCCTAAATACTTCATTGGCATCCTTGTGATATCGTGAGAAATCTATAAAGGTCGTGGTGGTTCCTTAGAAAGGAACAGAAATGCTAGTAGCAAATGAAGAGGTAGTTGAGAATTTTAGTCCTCTATAAAGGGAGGCTATGTAAATTATAAATGATCTTATCAATATATGAATATCTGTAAGTTAGATTATTTTTGTATGCTTGAGATTTGTTGTAATTTGAAAAAACAGTTTTTAAAAAATTAAATGTAAAGAAGATCTTTTTACAAATTTACATGGGGTAAACAACATGCTTGGGACAGTGTAAAAATGGAAGAATATTGCTGCATAAAGTTGAGAAACAAATGCCATAAGGGATCATAAGAATGATGAGAAGTCCATGAAAACTGAAGTGTTAGAAAAGTAAGAAGCAGAAATCACATGCCAGTCTCTTATGCTTTCTCAGCTTCAGTTTCCTCATATGTTAAATTAAAGGGGTTGGATTCTATTGCCTTTAAGGCCTTTCCATTGTCTAAATATATTATCCTACAATCAGGGTTCAAATTCTACTTCTGCTACTGTCTTCGTGACTTTGTGTCAGCCTGTTTGAGCTTTAGAAATTGTTTTATTTTGTTTTTCATTTCTGTTGCATAAAGTTTTTTTTTTATTTTATCAGACCTTTTTTTCCAGTTACATATAGTTTTCATCATTTACTTTTGTAAAATTTTGAGTTCCAAATTTTTCTCCCACCCTCTCTTCCCTCCTCTGTCCCAAGGCCAGCCAGCAATATGATATAGGTTATACAGTGCAGTCATGGAAAACATATTTCCACATTAGTCATGTTGTAAGAGAAGAGTCAGAACCAAAAGAAAAAAAAACAAAAAAGTACAAACAACAACATCAATAAAAGCAATGACAAGAGTGAAAATGGTATGCTTCAATCTGCATTCAGACTCCATAAGTTCTTTTTACTTTATGTGGAGAGCCTTTTTCATCATAAGTATTTTGGAATTGTCTTGCATCACTGTATTGCTGAGAAGAGCTATGTTGATATATCACAGTTGATCATTACACAGTGTTGCTGTTACTGTGTACAATGATTGTTCTCTTGGTTCTGCTCATTTCACTCAGCATCAATTCATGTAAGTCTAGGTTTTTCTGAAATCTGCCTGTTTACTGTTTCTTACAGCACAATAATGTTCCTTTGGATACATTCATATACCTCAACTTGTTTAGCCATTCCCCAATTGATGGGAATTCCCTCAATTTCCAATTCTTTGCCACCACAAAAAGCAGCTATACATATTTTTGTACATGTGGGTCCTTTTCCCTTTTTTATAATCTCATGGGGATATAGAGCTAGTAGTAGTATTGCTTGGTCAAAGGGTGTATACACAGTTTTACAGCTTTTTGGGTATAGTTCCAAATTGTTCTCCAGATTGATTGGATCAGTTCACAGCTCCATCAACAGTGCTCCTTCAACATCTATCATTTTCCTTTTCTGTCATATTAGCCAATTGGAAAGGTGTGAGGTGGTACCTCAGAGTGGTTTTAATTTGCATTTCCCTAATCAGTAGTGATTGAGAACATTTTTTCCATATGGCTATAGATAGCTTTAATTTCTTCATCTGAAAACTGCCTATTTATATCCTTAGACCATTTCTCAATTGGGGAATGACTTGTATTCTTATAAATTTGATCCAGTTCTCTCTCTTTGAGAAATGAGGTCTTTAATATTGTGGCTCAATCCTTTGAATCTCTCTCTGGGTCAGTTTCCTCATCTGTGAATTGATAATCATTATAGCATCTACTTCATAGGGTTGTTGTGAAGATTGAATATAATGCTATATGTGACATGTTCTGCAAATATTAAAGTGTCATGATATATAAAAAAAAAGATATCAGGGCTTTATCAGAAACACTAGCTATAAAAATTGTTCCCCAGCTTTCTTCTTTCTTTCTAATCTTGTTTACATTGGTTTTGTTTGTGCAAAACCTTTTTAATTTAATGCAATCAAAAGAATCCATTTTGTATTTCATAATGTTCCCTATCTCATCTTTGGTCATAAATTCTTCCCCTCTCCATAGATCTAGTAGTAGTGTGATGAGTAAACTATTCCTTCCTTTTCTAATTTGCCTGTGCTATCACCCTATGTGTCTAGATCATGTACCCATTTTTTTTTTTTTTAAGAATTTATTAAATTCTCAACTACATTGAATGTTGTACTGGAAATTATACAAGTCATGTTAAACACAGTTCCAATCCCTACTAGTTTACAATTCTTTTTGTTTGTTTGGTTGGTTGGTTTTTGCAGGCAATGGGGGTTAAGTGACTTGCCCAGGGTCACACAGCTAGTAAGTGTCAAGTGTCTGAGGCCAGATTTGAACTCAGGTACTCCTGAATCCAGGGCCGGTGCTTTAACCACTGCGCCATCTAGCTGCCCCATGTACCCATTTTTACTTTACTTTGGTGTACGGTGTAAGATGTTGGTCTGTCTAGTTTCTGCCATCCAGTTTTCCTAGAAGTTTTTGTTAAATAGTGAGTTCTTATCCTGAAGGCTAGAATCTTTGGGTTCATCAAATAGGAGTTTGTTTTATTCATTTACTGCTGTGTTTTCTACTCCACTGATCCACTACTCTATTTCTTAGCCAGTACAAGAATAGTTTTGATGGTTGCTACTTTATAATACAGTTTTAGATCTGGTACAGCTAGACCACCTTCCTTTGCATTTTTTTTTCATTAATTCCCTTGTTATCCTTGACTTTTTGTTCTTCCAGATGAATTTTGTTAGTCTTTTTTCTATCTCTATTAAATAATTTTTGGTAGTTTGATTGGTATGGCACTGAATAAGTAAATTAATTTAGGTAGAATTGTCATTTTTATTATACTAGCATGGCCTACCAATGAGCAATTGATATTTTCCCATTTGTTTAGATCTGATTTTATTTGTGTGAAAAGTGTTTTATAATTGTGTTCATGTAGTTCTTGGGTTTGTCTTGGCAGGTAGCATCCCAAATATTTTATATTGTCTATAATTATTTTAAATGGAATTTCTCTATCTCTTGCTGCTGCATTTTGTTGGTAATATATAGAAGAGTTGATGATTTATGTGGGTTTATTTTCTACCCTGCAACTTTGCTAAAGTTGTTTAATTTTCAAGTAGTTTTTTAATAGATTCTTTAGGATTCTCTAAGTATACCATCATATCATCTGCAAAGAGTGATAATTTTGTTTCCTCCTTGCCTATTCTAATTCCTTCAATTTCTTTTTCTTCTCATATTGCTAGTTAGTATTTTTTTACATCAGTTTAAAAAAAAATCACTTTGTGTTCTCTTCCTCTCTTCCTCCCTCACAACCCCCACTCCCCCCACCCCAAGAACTCAAGCAGTTCAATATAAGCTATACATGAGCAATCATACAAAACATTTCCACATTAGCCAGGTTGTGAAAGAAAACAGACAAAAGCAAAAATTTAGATAAAGGAACTAACAAAAAATTATTCTTGAATCTGTATTCAGATACCATCAGTTCTCTCTCTGTAGATGGATTGCATTTTTTGTAAGACCTTCAGGGTTATCTTAGATCATTGCATTGCTGAAAATAACCAAGTCATTCATAGCAGATCATCTTACAATATTGCTGTTATTTTGAATGCAGTACATTTCACTTTGTATCAATTCCTGTTGGTCTTTCTAGGTTTATCTGATAGCATTCTGCTCATCATTTTTTGAAATAATAAACTACATTTATATAGTACTTTAAAGAGAGATTTCCTTACAATAAACACATGAGGTTGATTATTGCAACAACAGTAATAGATAACATTTATATAATACTTTATACCTGACACATAATTTTCTTCACAATAGCCCAACAAAGTAAATACCATACGTTTTGTCATCCTCCCCATCAATCATCATCCATCAATCCTCCTCATGATCCTCAATAAATCCTCATCTTCATCAGTCATTCCTCATCATCAGTCAATGTTCATCTTCATCATCATTACGATCTTACATTACTCTTGCCTCTGCTTCATAATTTTTTTACAATTGCTATTGTTAACTATTTCCCTCCATCCTATTCGCTCCCCATGGTATTTACTCTATTTTCTATCTTCTTTTACCCTATCCCTCCTCAAAAGTGTTTTGCTTCTGTCTACCCCCTCCCCCACTCTGCCCTCCCTTCTTTCACCCTTCCCTCCTTATCCCCTTGCCCTCCTACTTTCTTGCTGGGTTAGATAGTTTACTTCACCCAATTGAGTGTATATGTTAATCCCTCTTTGAGCCAACTCTGATGAGAGTAAGGTCTTTGAGCCAATTCGGATGAGTATAAGGCTCATTCACTGCCCCACTCCTCCTCCATCTCACCCCCCCACACACACACACACACTCCATAAGCCCTTTCCTGCTTCTTTCATGTGAGATTTCATCCTGTTCTACACCTTCCCTTCCACCTCCCCCAATGCAATCCTCTTACCCCTCAATTTTACCCTAAAGATGTCATTATGGGGCAGGTATGTGACACAGTGGATAAAGTACCTGCCCTGGACCCAGGAGGACCCAAGCCCAAATCCAGCCTCAGACACAAGACACCCACCAACTCCACAACCCCAGCCATGCCACCCTTTTCATCACAAATAACTGAAAGTCCTCTTTTTCATTGAAATCCCCATTTTCCCCTGAGAGATTATATTCAGCTTTGCTGGGTAGGTGATTCTTGGTTGTAATCTCAATTCCTTTGCCCTTTGAATATCATATTCCATGCCCTCCAATCTTTTAATGTAGAAGGTACTAGATCTTTTGCTATCCTGACTGTCACTCCGCAGCACTTGCATTGTTTCTTTCTGGCTGCTTGCAATATTTTCTCCTTGATCTGGGAGCTCTGGAATTTGGCTATAATATTCCTGGAAGTTTTCATTTTGGGATCTCTTTTAGGAGGTGATTGGATTCTTTCAATTTCTATTTTATCTTCTGTTTCTAGAATATCTGGGTAATTTTTCCTGACAGTCTCTTGGAAGATGTCTAAACTCTTGTTTCGATCATGGTTTTCAGGTAATTCAATAATTTTCAATTTATCTCTCTTGGATCTATTTTACAGGTCAGCTGTTTTTCCAAGAAGATATTTCACATTGGCCTCTATTTTTTTATTCATTTGGATTTGCTTTATTGTCTTGGTTTCTCATCAAAGGATGGGCTGAGATCATTTTCCAGTCAAAGATGGCTTCCATTTGTTCAATCCTAATTTTTAGGCCATTATTTTCTTCAGAGAGCTTTTCCATTTGGCTTTTCAAGCTGTTGACTTTTTTCTCATGACTTTCCTGTATCACTCTCATTTTTTCCTCTGCCTCTCTTACTTTATCTTCAAAGTCCTTTTTGCTTGCTTCTATGGCCTGAGACCAATTCATATTTTTCTTGGAAGCTTTGGATGTAGGAGCCCTGACATTGCTATCCTCTTCTGAGGGTGCACCTCAATCTTCCTTGTCACTAAAGAAACTTTCTATGGTCTGCATCTTTCTCTTTCTGCTTATCTATCCAACCTATTGTTTGACTTTTAACTCCTTCTTAAAGTGGGGCACTGCTTTCAGGCTGCACTGTCCCCAGCTTCAGGGGGTCCAAGGTAGTATAATTTAAGGAGGGGCAGGTTCTTCACTCACCTGGCCTGTGCTCTGGTCTGTAAATAACCCCAACCCTACTTACTATCCCACCAGGAAACAAAATTTTGTTTCACTGGGTTAATAGCTCCAATGAGCCCCACCTGGGCCATCACCACTCAAGATTTCTTCCTGGTTCCCTGCTGGGGTAGAACAACCAAATTCTGCCTTAGCTCCAGCAGAGACCCCTGTATTCTCCCCCACCCCAGGCCAACTGCTCAGCCCTCTCACTAGACAGTGAGCTTAGTTCCAGAAAATGCTGGTGCTTTAACTGATTCAGAGGCTCTGGGGGTAAATTTCTCTCATGTGGCCTGCCTGGGGCTGGATCTGTGTCAGTGTGACCATGGGGTTGGGCTCCACTCCCACCCTGGTACAGCAAACCCCTCCTGCTGAACTTCTAAGCTATCTTTGACTGGAAAATTATCTCAGCCCATCCTTTTGTGGGTTCTCAAGGCTAACATTTCTAGCACAATATTCAACAATAGTGTTATTAATGGACATTCTTGTTTCACCCATGATCTTATTGGGAATGCTTCTAACTTATCCCCATTACATATGTTTGCTGATGGTTTCAGATCGATACCATTTATCAACTTAGGGAAAGCTCCATTTATTCCTATGTTCTCTAGTGTTTTTTATTGGAATGGGTGATATATTTTGTCAAAAGCTTTCTCTGCATCTATTGAGATAATCATATGATTTTGGCTAGTTTTGTTATTTGTGGTGTCAATTATGTTGATCCTTTTCCTAATATTGAACCAGCTTTGCATTCCTGGTATAAATCCCACCTGTTCATAGTGTGTTATCCTGGTGATACATTGCTGTAATCTCTTTGCTAATGTAAAAATATTTTTGCTAACTGGGCCTAATCTGACTGGGGGGCTAATCTGTGGATGTTTGACTGGCTAGCTATCTGACTCCTATTAATTTCCTAAGACAATCTGTTAGGGCCTTTTAAAAATTTCTCCACACTGCTCAGATCCCAAATTGATAAGCAAATGATTAAGAAGCCTCTTAATTAAATAATCAAAGCAGGGTTTATTTATAAAAATAAATGTAAGAGATAAGAAATGCAAAGTTATAGGAGACCTGACTGCTTTTAATATAATAAGGGCCATTGCTGCATCTTGCCTGAGGGTATGCTGTTTGGACCTGTTCACCTCCAGTCCTCTCCAACTTTCACTCTTTTTCTCCTTCACTCCAGCTCCCCTGCTTCACTTTCACTGCTAAGCTCCTTTTTTCTAACTCCAAGCCCCCTTCACTTTATCGACCCCTGCCCCCTGCATCTTCTCTACTTACTCTGTCAGTCCACCCTCTCTTGCTTTCTCCATCCCTTTCTCAATGACCTTTCAGCATCTCTACCCTTCTCTCACCAACCTCCTTGCATTCTCTTAGTCCTCCAGTGTCCTCTTTCTGTCCATCCTCTTTCTTTTCTCATAGCTTTTTCTCCGTCACGGACCTCCTTTACTATCTAACTCCCCGGTGTATATCTCCTTCTCTCCCCTCAAAACTCACGTTCCCTGTGCCCCCACACATGCCAAGCTAATCCCCTGGCCGTGCTGTTGGTGGGGGGGGGGGGGGCAAGTGTCCCATGCGTACCACACCCAGGACTCAAGGGGACCATGCAGGACAAGTCTGGAATTTCCTTGGCAGCTCCCCTCAGGGCTGAGGGAACTGTTCTCTAAGGCCCACGGGCTTCTCCAGTTGGCTGAAGCAGAGGGGCAGGGGCTCCAGCCCCTCTTACACAGAGAAGAACCCTGAGGGCCTAAGGCTTTTTAATCTCAGCCCAAAGGCAGGGTCCCCAAATCACAATAAATTCCCACACTAATATTCTATTTAGAATGGTTGCATCAATATTCATTAGGGAGATTGGTCTATAATTTTCTTTCTCTGTTTTTGTTCTCCTTGGTTTAGGTGTCAGCCCCCTATTTATCTCAGAAAAAGAATTTGGAAAGATCCCTTCACCTATTTTTCCCAAATAGTTAGTATGGTATTGAAATTAATTGTTCTTTAAATGTAAACCCATCTGGCCCTGAAGATTTTTTCTTATGAAGTTCATTTATAACTTGTTCAATTTATTTTTCTAAAATGGGCTCATTTAAGGATTTTATTTTTTCTTCTGTTAACCTGGACAATTTATGTTTTTATAGATATTCATCCATTTCATTTAGATTGTCAAATTTATTGGCATATAGTTGGGCAAAACAACTCCTATTCATTGCTTTAATCTCTCTTTTTTTTTTTTTTTTTCAGGGCAATGAGGGTTAAGTGACTTGCCCAAGGTCACACAGCTAGTTAAGTGTCAAGTGTCTGAGGCTGGATTTGAACTCAGGTCCTCCTGAATCCAAGGCCAGTGCTTTATCCACTGCGCCACCTAGCTGCCCTTTAATCTCTTTTTGATTGGTGGTGATTTCACCCTTTTTGTTTTTGATACTGGTAATTTGGTTTTCTTTTTTATTTTTCTTAGTCAAATTAACTAAAGGTTTATCTATTTTATTGTTGTTGTTGGGTTTTTTCATAGAACCAGCTCTAAATTTTATTAATTCTTTAGTTTTCTTTCAATTTTATTAATGTCTTTAATTTTTGGTATTTTACTGAGGATTTTAAATTTGTTCTTTTTCTAGCTTTTTTAGTTGCATACCCAATCCATTAATCTCTTCTTTCTCTATTTCATTCTTTTTTTTTTTTTTTTTTGCAAGGCAATGGGGATTAAGCGACTTGCCCAGGGTCACACAGCTAGTGTCAAGTGTCTGAGGCCGGATTAGAACTCACGTCCTCCTGAATTTAGGGCCAGTGCTCTATCCACTGCACTACCTAGCTGCCCCCTCTATTTCATTCTCATAAGGATTTAGAGATATAACATTTCCCCTAAGAACTGCTTTGGCAGCATCCCATAAGTTTTGGTATTTTGTCTCATTGTTGTCTTTTTCTTTGATGAAGTTATTGTTTGTTCCTATGATTTGTTGTTTGGCCCACTCATTCTTTTTTTTTTTTTTTAACTTCTTTTTTTTTTATGTGAGGCAGTTGGGATTAAGTGACTTGCCCAGGGTCACACAGCCAGTAAGTGTTAAGTGTCAGAGGTCGGATTTGAACTCAGGTACTCCTGACTCCAGGGCTGGTGCTCCATCCACTGCGCCACCTAGCTGCCCCCCCCCACTCATTCTTTAGGATGAGATTATTTAATTTCCAATTAATTTTTGGTCTATCTTGCCATGGCCCCTTATTACATGTATTTTTAATTATCATGTTCTGAAAATGATGAATTTACTATTTCTGCCTTTCTACATTTGACTGTGAGGTTTTTTTATGCGCTAATACATAGTCAGTTTTTATGTAGGTGCCATGTACTGCTGAGAAAAAGGTATATATTTTTTTTGTCCCCATTCAGTTTTCTCCAGAAGTTTCTCACATTTAATTTTTCTAAAATTCTATTCACCTCCTTAACTTCTTTCTTATTAATTTTCTGGTTAGATCTATCTAATTCTGAGAGGGGAGGTTGAGGTCACCTACTAATATTGGTTTGCTTTCTATTTCTTCCTGTATCTCACTTAACTTCTCTAAGAATTTGAATGCTGTACCACTTGGTGTATATATGTTTAGTACTGATATTACTTCATTGTCTATGGTACCTTTTAACAAGATGTAGTTTCCTTCCTTATCTTTTTTGAGCCAGCCCATCCTACAAGGTTGTTGTGAGCTGTATACAAGGTGTTTCAAGAACTTTAAAGCATTAAATGGTTATTGTAATTAATATTATGCTTATTAGAGGCAGTGTGCACTAATGGATAGAGGGCTAGTTCTAAGGCATAGTTCTCTGGCACATCCTGGTTATATGATTCTGTACTAGTCACTTAAAGTCTCGTGCCTCTCACAATTCCAGGACTATGAATTGTAAAACAAATATTGATCATAGTTAGTAGAAAGTGTTTTTTCATTATGAGTTTACAATATGGACAAAATTATACATCCTAACCAAAAATCTCCTTGCCCTTATGGTCTTCTTCTCATCTATGGAAAGAAGCCAAACAAAGGGAAAATACATGAGAGAGATGGGATGCTTGCCACATCAACAAGTTTTAGGAGGTAGAAGGGATTCAAGCAAACCAGCTTCTCTTCTGAACTTCCCAGTTATTTGCAAGGGCACAGACAATCCAGATAATCCAGGTTTACTATCTCAGGATAATTCTGGACAGCTCTTTCACCCCCATATCCAACCACTTATCAAAAGTTCTCATTTCTACTTTGATACTATCTGTCATCAGTTCATTTCTTTCCATTAACAAAGCAACAGCCCTAGTTCAAGCCTTAATCAACTTTAATCTAGAATACTGCAGTAGCTTGGTCACCACCCTGTCTCTGATCTCTTTCTATTCTAGTCCATTCTCCACAGACCTGCCAGCAAAAGTCAGTCTGTATTCCCAGTGTTTAGCACAGAGTATGACACAGAGCATGTGCTTAATAAATGTTTGTTGATTTCCTTTTAGAATGTAAACATTTCCATCCTTGTTTAGTCCCTTATATTTGCTTGCTATTTTTACCTTTTCATGTTTCTTTTGACTCCTGTGTTTGTATTTCAAATTTTCTGTTCTTTTTTTTAATCTTTCAATTAGGAATGCTTGGAAATGGTCTTTATTAAAGGTTTATTTTATTTGTGCAATTCTAATTTAAGATTATTCTCATTTTTTCTGGGTAAGTTATTCTTGGTTGTAAGCCTATGTAGTTTTCCTTTTGGAATATCATATTCCAAGCTTTCCACTTCTATATAGTGAAACCTGCTAATAAATTTTGTATTTCTGACTGTGGCTCTTTGATGCATGAATTCTTTCTCTCTGGCTGCTTGTAGTATTTTTTTTTTAAACTGGAAGCTTTGAATCTTAGCTGTTGTATTTCTGGAATTTTTCATTTTAGGATTTCTTTCAGGTGGTGACAGATTCTTTTTATATTCCCCCCTTCTTTTTCCTCTTGTTTTAAGATTTGGTCGGTATTATTTTTTGAGTTCTTGAAATATGATTTCAGAGCTCTTTTTTCAGGTGATCCAATTATTCTTAAAGCATCTCTCCTTGAGCTGTTCTCTATACCAATTTTTTTTTTATTTGGGATACCTTACATTTTTTTCCATATGTTTTTCAGTTTTTAGACATTTTAATTTTGTTATCTCATGGAGTCATTAACATCTATTTGGCCTATTTTAATTTTTAAGTCTTCCATTTTCCTGAGTAAGATTTTATAACTCTTGCTGTAAGATATCCTTTTTCCAAATTTTTCCTCTATAGTTTTTGTTTCTTTTCCAGTTCTTTCTTCTAGGGTACTAGGGCTCTCATTCACTTATAAATAATTTTAAATTTTTTTTAAATCTTGCTTCATTTTTTTTCTGAATTTAAATTAAATTTGTGTCCAAACCGTGACTCAGCCACCCAGACCCACCAGAAAGTCTTTGCCTGCAAATGTTTCATAGCCATTCTCTTCCTTTGGGTTTATTTCTTAGAATTCTTTTTCAACATAATTACTGTTTATGGTGGAATTCTTATTTCTTCCCCAACTTTGGAATTTGTATGAGGGCTAGGCAATGAGCATTTTGGGAAAGAATGTCTGGGACATGCTTGGGTCCTGCTGCTTTTTTCTTTGCTTTTGAGTGTTATGTTTTTTAAGCATCTCATCTACTTTGGCTGGGCATCTGCAGATTTTCAGTGGGCCTACAGTTGTCTGATCCAAGTGGTCTGAGCTTGCCTTTGGTTGGAGATCCTATAGACTGCTGCTGACCCTGGATTTAGTGCTGCAGAGGAGGCAGCTAGAGAGAACTGTACTTAGAGTCAGGAAGACCTGAGCTCAAAGGTAGGCTGAGACTCTTACAAGTTGTTTGAGCCTAGGGAAGACACCAAACCTCTATCTGCTTTAGTTGCCTCAGGTGTAAAATGGGAATAATAATAGCACCTAACTTCCAGAGTTGTTGTGAGGATTAAATGAGAAAATATTGGCAAAGTGCTTAAGATAATACCTGACACTTAGTAGTCACTTT
Organism: Dromiciops gliroides; assembly: GCF_019393635.1. NCBI lineage: Eukaryota > Metazoa > Chordata > Mammalia > Microbiotheria > Microbiotheriidae > Dromiciops > Dromiciops gliroides. The sequence continues at coordinate 361,414,327 of NC_057863.1, read as the reverse complement.
ATAAATGTTCCATTACCTTCCTTCCATCTATCTCTTTCTATTCATTTCTCCTTCCTACAAATTATAGACTCCCCTTTGTTCTGAGACCACTGTCCTAATTTTTCCTCTGCAGGCTTCATTTGGCTCGGGGACTAGATATCAGACCCTATTCTACTCCTAGGCTCAGAGCCATATAGCTGCTGTGTTAGTTGCTTGAGTAAGGTTTTATACCTCTTGTGCTAAACTGTTAATTTTCCTTTCAAGTCTTTCCTCCATAACCCTCAAATTATTTTTCATGATTTTTTTCTAGTTAATGCTTTGTAACCTTGGAGCCAGAGCAGAAAAAGTAGATGGTGGGATTTACCTAGGGATAATTCTAAAATTGGGAATGGAGGAAGGTCAGAGAGATTGTCGAGTACTAGATAGTAACATATAAGAGTTGGAGTCTATGGGTCAAGGTTGGGTGTGGAGGTAATATCACATAAAAGTCACCCTTAATTGTGCAAGGTCCCCCTGTGGTTGTTTTGCTACCGCCCTCCAACAACACCCATTCCCTTTCCTCCCCCAATCCCTTTGTGCTTTTATCCTGTCTCCAAATTCCCCCCTCTTTCTTTAAGCCATTACAATTACTGCTTCATCACTTAGAGTTGTATATACACGGAATCCTTTTCTTGAGGCTGACTCTTTGCTGCTTTATCTCTATGTTTGAAATGACCCAGCCATCTGGACCCAGGTTCCTGTTTTCAGTCCACTTTTACTCTTCACCATATTGAGTAAGTTTTCTAATCACAGAAGGTCAGTAGCAAGCCTAAGGCTACTTTTTGTTGTCCAAGTTATGACCAAACCCACCATGTGATTAGAATTAGGGAGTCATTTGAGTTGAGGAGGCTGAAGAATGAAGTGTTGAGATTGATAGAGGGATCATAAAAATGAATGTTAAAGGCCCCAAGAGTGATAGTAGAGGATGGTATGAAGAGGAACACTAGGATCCAGGTACAAAATATACTGAAAAAAGTACTATAGATCCTAGCTTTTTAAACTGTGGGTTGACCCCCCACCTATATTAGGTCATATAACTGAATGTGGGGGTTGCGAAAAATTTGGCAACAGTAAAAGGTTATGTATACTTATACTTATTTTGCCTACCTATATGTCTGGGGTTCAAAAATTTCTCCAGTGAAAAGGGGTTGTAAGTGGGAAAAGTTTGAGAAGCCCTGCTATAGTTGATGTGGGGGGCGGGGGCGGTGATGGCTAAGGAGGAGAAATAGAAATAGTGGTGGTAGGAAAGGTTGCTTGAATGAAACAAGAGGAAAGCTTATCAAGGAGGTGGTTGTAAAATTTCTCCAAGTGATGAGGAGCAGAGTATTCATCCTTCTTCTTGGCCATAATAACTAGGGGAAGGAAACTAGCCTCCAGTATAGAGGTTTGCAAGGAATGTGATACCCTCAGGTTAGATCCAGATTAGGTCCAAAGTAAGGAAATGGAAAGACATGTCCAAACATAAGGAAATTTGTTGAGAAGGAAGGAGTGGGGAATCCAAAGGTCACTGAAAAAAGACAGTTGTAGTTGGCCTGGTCCTAGAGAGGAACTAAAGTGATTAGAATAAGGACAAAGGTTTTAGAGGAGGTTATATGGTCATTTTCAACCAAGGCTATGAGACAGAAATTGAAATCCAGTGAGACCTCAATTGGTCTGGGGCACTTAATCTGAAAAATATATATGATAAGAAGTTCTAGAAGTAGAATTAATATCTTTTCATTCTTTTATTGCTTACTGAGTAAGCTATTTCAGAAATGGGTGATTTTATTTCCATACAGTTTATTAATGGTTCTTGGAGTCAAAAAGGGTTAACATCCCTCTAAAAATGAAGATTTAATTTTGGATTATTCAAGAATTTATTGGAGCACTTTTATTTCTGCCATCCCTACCTCTCCCACCAGGTTCCCTCATTTCCGTGTAAAGGGGGGAAGGAAGATTTGGTCCTGTTCTTTCTTCCACCACCACCCCAAACCCCTATTGATATATTAATAGAAATCGAGGCCAAGAAGGGGAAACATACAATTAATATGCTATCAACCTAAATAAGTCTGGCATATCATTATCCTTTTTGGAAGTGTGGAGGAATTACATGATTAAATTGGGAGGGTAGCTGGACATTCGGGGAGAAAAGACTAAGCATACCCCTGGAAAACTTTTTTTAAAAAGCTGGAGAAGCCTTACATAGTCATATAGTTCAAGAGTTGGAGGTGTGGATTAGAGAACAGCTTCTATTTTGTGAATTCCGACCCTTACCTTTATAAGAAAGCAGTGATAGGTAAGACATTTTACATTTTCCTCCACCTCCATAACTATGGAGCCTTGTAGTAGCATTCAACATTATATGGCAGCATCATTAAGTTAAGAGAAATTGAGGCGCATCCTACAGGGAGCAGACCCACCTGATATAGTGACACTGGCACAGAGAAGTGTCACATTCCAGTTAGGAAGCAGCTTTAGGGATGAAGGCCGTCTCTACCTCATCCTGTGGCCATAGTAAAGCAAGGTGACAAGGTTTTAAGAGAGAATTAACCCAAGCAGTCACAGTCAGAGCTGTGGAAAAGAATCTGTCTGAGCAGACACTGACTCCCCAGGAGTGTGGTTGCTCTAGCAGAGGAAAACTGGTATCAGGATCCTGCAGCCTGGACATGCCCTCATTGCCATTGTACTTTGTTTGTGCCTGCTATTAACATGAACACTGTGTGCATTTGTGAGCCCAGGGGTCTCGGGTTAATTAAAGAAATGGTTTGTGCCATCATAGTAAATGTCTTTGCTTTGTGTTAATTTTTGTATACTGGCTTACTAGTCAAACTAAGCACATTGGTGAAGGTTTATGAGCTAGAGTTCTGGAATAGAGATCCACAGTTTACCTCAGAATCTGGGAGTACTTTTTCTCCCATGATCCTAATCTGAAAACCTTTGGTAATCCAGAAGGAAGGGATGCTCAACATAATCAGTCACTCAGTAAGTATTTATTCAGAGCCTACTATGTGTCAGGTACTCTGTTAGCTACTGAGGATACAGACACAAAATAGGAAATCATTCTTCTATCAGAAAAACATGGGAAAAGATGGAAAACACTCACCACATGCAAAGAAAGGCCTATGGAGTCTAAATGCAGATTGAGGCGTGCTATTTTCACTTTTTATTGTTTTTTTTTGTTTGTTTTTTCTTTCTTCTGGTTTTTCCCTTTTGTTCTCAATTTTCTTTCACAACATGATTAATGTGGAAGTATGTTTAACATGACTGTACTTTATAACCTAAAAAAATAATAAAATTAAAATTAAAAAAATAAGCATGGGAGAAGCATGGTATTGTGTCACAAAGGCTACTCTTAGAGCATTGTGTAAGCTGAGTTTGGAAAGAGGCCGGCGATTCTAAGAGGTGGAAGTGAATGCTGGCATGAGAGGCAACCTGTTCAAAGGCACAAAGGTGAGGAATGAAATTACCATTTTAGGAGACTGTATGTGCATGGGCCAGTTTGACTGTACAGGCATACCTCAAAGATGTTGCAGGTTTGGTTCCAGACCATTGTAATAATGCCAGTGTCACACTTAAGTGAATTACACAAATTTTTTGGTTTCCCCATTGCATATCAAAATTATGTTTACACTGTTCCATAATTTATTATTATAATAGTATTATATCTTTTAAAAGCATAGATATTTTAATTAAAAAGGACTTTGTTGTTTAAAAAAGATGCTCACCATAATCTGAGCCTTCAGCAAGTTGTAATTTATTTATTTTATTTTTTTGCTGGTGGAGGGTCTTGCCTCAATGTTGGTGGTTGCTGACTGATCAGGGTGTTGATTGCTGAAGGCTGGAGTGGCTGTGGCAATTTCTTAAAGTAAGACATCAATGAAGTTTGTGGCATTTACTGACCATTCCTTTCACTCAAACACTTAAGAGACCAACGTAGGGTTCTTAATTGGCCTAATTCCAATATTGTCTCCAGGCATGGAGGCCAGTGGGTAGAGCAGTCAGCTCACGTTAAATTCACAATCTTAAATGGGCATGCTTCATGGCACCCCAAAATAATTAAAAGAGCAACATCAAAGATCACTGATCACAGATTACCATAATAGATATAATAATAATAATAATGAAAAAAGTTGAAATATTGTGAGAATTACCAAAAGGTGACATAGAGACACAGTGTGAACACATGCTGATAGAAAAATGATGCTAACAAACTTACTCAATGCAGGTTTGCCACAAACCTTCAATTTGTTAAAAAAAAAATTCTATAAAGTGAAATAAAGTAAAACAAGGTATGTCTGTATTCTGGAGTGCATAAAGAGTAATAGTGAGTAATAGGTCTACTAAGGTTGACCAGAGACAAATTATGAAGAGCTTTAAATGTCAAAGAACTTTCCTAAATGAAACAGGCAGCCCCTGGAACTTCTTGAGCAGGGGAGTGACATGCAGACTTATTCTGTAGTAATAGTATTTTGGCAGCTGTGTGGACGATGGATTGGAGAGGAGAGAGGCAGGAAGAGCAATTAGGAGATTATTGTAATAGGACTGGTAAGATGTGATGTAGGCTTGAATTAGCATGGTGGTTGAGTGGGAGAAAAGGGCAGATACCAGAGATATTCTGGGAGTAAAATTGGCAACTTTGGAAGAGACAGGGCAGGAAGAGAGGAAGAATGAAAGGTGAGGGCAACCAGGGTATGCCTGGAAGTGTTGTGGTGCCCTTGGCAGGAAAAGGTAATTAGACTCATGGGAATATTTAGGGAAATGGGGAAGTGGGTTATAGAAGAAGTATTGAATATTGGACAGGAATTTTTCCCCCCTTTCTCCTAACTTTATTATTTTTTTGTTAATTATAAACGTATTTTATTTTCCAGTTACATGTAAAGATAGTTTTCAACATTTGTTTTAATAAAATTTTTAGTCCCAAATTTTTCTCCCTCCTTCCTTTCCCTCCTCCCCAAGACAGAAAGAAATCCGATATGGGTTATGTATGTACAATAACATTAAACATATTTCTGCATTAGTCATCTTGTAAAAGAAGAATCAAAGTAAAAGGTAAAAACCTCAAAAAACAAAACAAAAAAAACAAATATAGAAACAGTATGGTTCAATCTGCATTCAGAATTCACAGGTCTTTTTTTCTGGATGTGGAGATCACCTTCCATCATGGGTTCCTTGGAATGGACATGAACTTTTAAAAAGACTTAGTAGTTACATTGTGTGTTAAGGGTTACTGAGAAGAGCATGGCATAGTAGATAGAAAACTAACCTTAAATCCAGAAGATCTGGGGTCAGGCACTGCCAGTGATAGGTACTAGGTTTGTGACCATATGCAATTCATCTGACCTCTCAGTTTTCTTGACCAGTGGTGTTAAACTCAGAAACAGGACCACTAACATCCTTAAGGAAAAGGAAGTATATATGAGTTTAGGAAACCACATGCTAACATTGTAATTTTGTTAAATATTTCCAAGTTACATTTGAAACTGTTTCAGCTGTACTCTGGAGTATTGATGGCTGCATGGGGGTGGAGTATGTGACACTTCTTCTCTAGGCACCTCTTTAAGACTGTAACTTACATGGGGCAGCTAGCTGGAACAGTGGATAGAGGACTAGCCCTGAAGTCAGGAGGACCTGAGTTCAAATCTGGCCTCAGACACTTGACACTAGCTGTGTGACCCTGGGCAAGTCACTTAACCCCAATTCCCCCCCCACACACACACACACGCAAAAGACTGTAACTTACAGGGATGGTGCTAATCTACATGTGGATTTTTCTCACTTGAGAGTTCCCTAGATGAATGAAATGAAGATCTAGGCCGTATCTTCATCCCTTTAAGGCTTATTAAGCACTGTACCCATATTATTTTATTTTATCCTCACAATAATCCATATGCAGTAAGAACTGCTATCCTCTCTTCGAGATGAGGAAATTGTGGCTCAGATAAATAAAATGATTTGCTTGCCCATGATCATATAACTCATAAGTGTTAGAGGTAGGATTCAAACAAAGGGCTTTACTGATTTTAGTTAGACAAAGTCAAGGAGAAATTTGAAAGTTTGATCAAATCAAGTTTGAAATTTTCTGAATGTTATTTCATAGGACTGTATTCTTCATTAGCACAGATAATCAGTATTTGAGTATATTTAACATTTTTATCAGTTAGATTCAAACCATTATTAATACCCATGCTTGACATTCTCTATAACCATATTAATTAGTAAATGTTTTTATTCTGAATTTTCTACTAAGATTTTTTTTAAATTGAGGAATAATTATGGTTTTTTCTTCAATACGAACATTGAACATTATTACTAAAGTCACTATGGTAGCTGGGGTAGTAGAAGAAGGGGATGGATGCAAAAGAGATTGTCATGGAAATTTAGAAATGTCCAAATTTGGCAACTGATTGTGATGTGGAATGGAAGAGAATAAGAAATCAAAGAGAATCAGGAGTCAAGGAGAGTGCCAAGGTAACAAACATGAGACTAGAAGAATAGGGGTGCTTTTGACAGACATGGGAAAGTTTAGAAGATGCAAACATTTAGGGTGAGACAGCTAGATGGTTCAGTAGGTAGAGCACTGGTCCTGGAGAAGGGAAGACCTGAGTTCAAATCCAGCCTTAGACTATCTGTGTGACCCTGGGCAAGTCACTTAACCTCTACTTGCCTTAATCTACTGGAGATGGAAATGGCAAACCACTCCAGTATCTTTGCCAAAAATAGCCCATGGACAGTATTGACATGCTATTGTCCATGTAGTCACAGATCAGACATGACTAAATGACTGAAGATGCCAAGTTTAGTTTTGGGCATGTCGATTTTAATATACCTACAGAATATTGAGTTTTAGATATCCAGTAACTTCCCTGATGAGTTCAAGGAGGAGACTGGGATTGGCTAAATATTTATGGGGGTCATTTACCTATAGAGAATAATTAAACCTACAGAAGTTACCATGAAAGAGAATAAAGAAAGAGAAGAGGGCCTAGGATAGAACCTTGGGAAGCACCTATGTTTAGGGGAATGATATAGAGCAAAACTTTTTAAACTGTGGGTTGGGATCCCATATGGGGTTGAGTAATTGAATGTGGGGTCAAGAAAGATTTGGCAGTAAATATTTGATTTGTATACCTATTTTATATACCTATATACCCAGAGTTGCATAAAAATTTCTCTGGTAAAGGGGGGGTCGAGAGTGGAAAAGCTTAAGAAACCCTGATATAGATGATGAACTAGCAAAAGACTAAGAAATGGCATTCAGGCAGGCAGGTGAGCCAGGAAAGATTAATGTCATAAAAACTGAAAGAGGAGAGTATTAAAGAGTAGAGGATGCCAAACAGCTTTAAATGCAGAAGTGAAAGGGATCAAGAAGGATTGAGCCTGAGAAAAGACCATAAATTTAGCAATTAGAAAGAAGGAAAAGCAGAATACAAAGACATATTCAAGCCAAAAAAAAAAAAAAATCCCAAATTGTCCATGTCCAAGAATGTAGATCTCATTCTTGATACTAAGTCCATCGCCTTTCTGTAAAGAGGAAAGTTGTATTTTTCATTGGTTCTCAGAAATTGTGGTTGGTCATTACAGAGACGTTAGGTCTTTTAAAATTATTTCTCTTTACAATATTGTTGTTATTATATTTTTTCTTTTGATTCTTCTTATTTTACTCAGCATCTGTTCATACAAGTCTTCCTAGGCTTCTCTGAAATTTCTTTCTATCACAACATAAAAGTATTCCATTACATGCATTTTTTTATAACTTGTTCAGCCATTCTACAGTTTATGGGCATACTCTTTGTTTCCAGATCTTTGCCACTAATAAATGTTTGTACGTATAAGTACTTTTCCTCTCGGTTGCACAGTGGATAGAGTACTGAACCTGGATTCAGGAAGATCAGAGTTCAAATTTCACCTCAGACGCTTATTGTGTGACCCTGGAACAGTCACTTAATCTCTGCTTCAGTTTCCTCATCTGTAAATGAGGGTAGTAATAGCACCTCCCTCCCATAGTTCTGAGAATCAAATGAGATAATAGTTTTAAAACATTTAGCATAGTGCCTGGCATAAAGTTAGGGCTATATAAATATAGCTATTATCATCATCTTCAGTATAAACATAGTTAGCAATATCACCGCATCAGAGGATATGCACAGTTTAGTACCTTGAGGGAGCATTGTTCAGAATTGCTTTCTAGAATATCTGAAGCACCTCACAATTCCACCCAGTAGTGTATTTATGTGCTTATTTTCCCACACTCTCTCCAGTATTCATTATTTTACTATTTTGTCATCTTTGATAAGTTGTGAGGAAGAACCTTCAGAGTTGCTTTAATTAGCAGTTTCCTAATTAGTGATTTTGGAGCATTTTTTTCATAGCTTAGTTTTCTTCAAGAACTGCCTGAAATCTTTTGACTACTTAACAATTGAGGAAATTGGTAACTTTGCAGTTTTCTTGAGTGAAGAGTTTGGATATCTGATTACTAGGGTTTTAGGACTGATTTTAAAGGAGAGGAAGTGGAGGCAGTTCGCATATGTATCGCTTTTCCTGGTAGTTTTGCTGTGAAAGGAAAGAGATATAGGAAGATTAGAGTGAGAGTATAGGAAGGTCTAGTGAGGGTTTTTTTTAAGAATTAGGGAGACTGGGGCAGCTAGGTGGCGTAGTGGATAGAGCACCGGCCCTGGAATCAGGAGTATCTGAGTTCAAATCCGGCCTCAGACACTTAACACTTACTAGCTGTGTGACCCTGGGCAAGTCACTTGACCCCAATTGCTTCACTAAAAAAAAAGAAAGAATTAGGGAGACTTGGCCATGTTTGGAGGCAAGAGAGGTTGAAGATTTGAGAGGAAGGGACAATTTATGGTTTCAGTCTGCTTGAGTAAAATGAGAAGGAAGGGGATCAGGTGTCCACTCCTTGCCAAATACTGAGGGAAAGGAGGAAAGAGTTAAAAAATAGCAAAGGGGGCTTGACTTGAAGAGAATAGAAGAGAGAGCCACCCTAGGAGAAAAGAAAGCTCCTATCAAAATTACTTTTCTCTTTGCAAATAGAGACAAGGTCCCAGGTTGAAAATGAGATTTAAGGGGGCAGGGGGAAAAGTGAAAGAGACTTAAGAAGGGAAGAGGTTTGGAATAATTTCTCTGGGGATTGAGAGAGGAAATCTGGGAGGAGCAAAACAATTGCCTGACTTCAGTGAGGACTGGACACACTTGAGAGTAGATAACATAAATTTGTAATGGACCCAGCAAGATTTTGCTACTTCCTCCATTTGGTTTCAGCACATTAGAGGAGGCAGGTCCACATGGTGAGAGTAATTCAGATCAAGCATTTGACCAAAGAAGAGTTGGGGTATGATAGGGGAACAAGAGAATCCAGAGCAGAAGACCATGTAGAGTTGAAATAGTTATTGGGTTAAGAATAGTGATGCCCTTGAGGGCAGGAACAGTGTTTTTGCTTTTCTTTGTATCCCCAAAGCTTAATAGTACCTGCTACCTCATATAATGTTGATTGACAGACTGAATGTTTTCTTGACAATTTTCCCTTTTGCTTTTATAGTATATAATGCAGAAACACAGAAAACAGATTTCCTTTAATTGTAAATATGTTGGAGTTCTTGACCTTTTTGGAAAAGAAAGGGGAAAGGAATGCAGTATAAATGTGATGCTTCTCATTTAGGAGAATAAAGAACTTAAATTTGGAATAATTTCTTGTACTTAGAAATGTGAGTTATAAAATAATTTTGAACTAATCATTTATTGTAGCATTTTATTTTTTGCTAAATGCTTCAGATTCTTTATGCCTTAAAATAGTGCAGTGAGAGGGGAACCATATAAATATCCCTGTTCTTTCCAATAAAGAAACTGAGGCATAAAGAAAAGTTCAGGGCATTATAAAGGGTGGCACAGTGAGTCACAGCAAAGGCTAAAATTAGAATCCAGAATACTCTGGGTGCCAGTACATTGAGCCAAGCTATCTTCAACCCCTAAAATGGATTGAAACAGCCAGCCTGCAAGATAGCAGAATAATATTTGTAGATATTTTATCATGTCCTTCTAAAAATTCATCTGGATGTGGTGGAGAAAAATAAGTTTCTCAGTTGAATGTTTCATGTGGTTTGGCATTTACTCACCCAGCTGATTTAATGAAGATATATGGTTTCAAATGGTATTAAAACTAATGAATTGCATAGCCCATCTAGATATTTAAGTCTGGGGTGGAGCACCTTATCCAATTTGTCATTCAAATGACAGTTTTCTTTTGTATTGACTTCCCATTAACTTTCAAATGATGGATTTAACACCCTTTCTAAACTGTCTTCTCTTGAAAAAAGACTATCAAAATAATTTGTTGTTGTTTTAAACTTTGCCTGCTGCTTTCAGTGCTAAAGCTAATATTAAAATGATATAAATGTGAGTTGTCAGTATTAAAATTGCAAAATCATGTTTTTATTACTGTAGTTATTAATTAGTATTGTTTGGGACAAATATTTTTTCATTTAGTGGAGAGTTTGAGAGTAGACCATTCTGATTTGTTTGAACACATATGCAGTTCTGTATTTTTAGTTTTGTTGAGACACTTCTGACTTATTTCAGATTAAATTAAACATGAAAGCAGGTATACTACAAATTAAATTTAATCAGATGCATTTTAAAATACATTGTAATAAAGTATGTTGTTTCTCTCAATAAAGATTCCAATATAGTAAATGTATTATTAAAATCCTATAGTAAATAAATAAATCTTAATACTTTGACCTACATTCTAAATTATATGGATTTTTTTTTCTTTGCAGAATATTGGATCAGTCTTCCCTTTACAGCATGTTAATGGTACAAAAAAAAAAAAAGAGGACCTTCTCCCACATTTTCTGGAGTAGCTCCCTCTGCCCCTGAAAATAGACTAGCTAGTACAGTAGTCATCTTTCTTGTCTTAGGGTGACTAGGGAAAGAAGCCAGCCATGATTAGACTATTCTCTGGCAGCTAGATAGTTTCAGAGGAATCACTAAAGATGTTATAGTGGTAGAATTATTATACCTTTGTTCTCCTAGATACTTCTCATACACTAGGGTGCATACCCTTCCTTGTTGCCTGCAAGTATTGATTCTGTTTTGCCTCCCATATGTGAAGATGGTGTGGGTGCTCAAATTAGTTGACTTAATTTTGGTCACAAAGGACTTTTATTTTTTTTAATGGTACAGAAAAATATTCCCTAGCATTAAACTACTAAGATAAAACTTAGAATGAGAACACATAAGAGGACAGAGAATAAGTATAAAGAACTGGGAGAAATTTGAGCGTCAAAAGAAAAAAAAATACAGCTTTTAGAACAGTGCACATTTTAAGTTAAAAATATGAAACAGACTTATGCCTAATGATCCTAAGTACATGTTAGCTTTGTTGGTTGAATGTCACATGGAAGAGAGATTAGAATTATTACTTTTCCCCTATTTATCAGACCTTTTAGACACAGAATATATAATTCCATTTAAATGATAGCACTATGACTACAGAATTTTAGAGGATGTTATAGTTAAGTAGGGAGCAGATTTTTTGTGTGTATAAGAATAATTGTTACTGAAATAAGTAAAAAGATCATTTAGACTATATAAAGGATAACATTTTTGAAAATTAAGAAATAAGTGAAATAGACTTATAGCTAAAAAGTTTTAAAATGTGGAAAATCATTAGTAGAGCCAATGGAGTGGAGACATATTTTTTTATGAGTTTTGGTGTTTTTCAACATTCAGTATTTGATATGCTTATTTTTTCCATTGTTATATCACCTGACTCTTTCATCTTACTCATGCACTCTGCTCCTCCTCAATAAAAACCTTTTTAACAAGTATAGTAAAAGACAAAACAAATCAACATATTTATGATGTCTGAATATGTATACTTCATATCATATCTTTAGTTCATTACTGTTCTACAGAGAAATAGGAGTCATGTTTCTTTTGTATTATTGTGGTCATGTGCCCATTTGTTCTTTTTGTTGTTCTTGTTGTTAACCCAATGTATTTTTTTTTAATAATAAACATTTTTGGTTTTGTTTTTTTAAGAGAAAGGTGGTTTGTTTTTTGTTCTTGTTGTTTGTTTTTAGGTTTGGGGGTTTTGGTGGGTTTTTTTGGGTGGGGTAGTGAGGGTTAAGTGACTTGCCCAAGCTCACACAGCTAGTAAGCGTGAAGTGTCTGAGGCCAGATTTGAACTCAGGTATTCCTGAATCCAGAGCCCGTGCTTTATCCACTGCACCACTTAACTGCCCTATTTTTGGTTTTGAGTTCCAAATTTCATCCCTCCCTGGGGCAGTAAGCAATCAAATATGGGTTATACATCTATAATTATATAAAACATTACTATATTAGTCATTTTTTATAAGAAAACTTTAATAAAAGAAAAAATGATAGTGAAAAATAGCATGCTTCAAGTCTGTTCAATTAATATCAGTTCTGTCTTTGAAGTAGATACTATGTTTCATCATTAGTCCTTTGGGATTGTCTTGGATCATTGTATTGCTGAGAATAGTTAAGTCATTCACAGTTCTTCATCAAACAATATTGCTGTCTCTGTGTACAATGTTGTCTTGGTTCTGCTCACTTAACTATATTTCAGTTCAGATAAGTCTTTCCAGGCCTTTCTAAAATCATCCTGCTTGTTTAGCCATTCCCTAATTGATGGGCATCCCTTGAATTTCCAATTCTTAGCCACCAAAAAAAACCCTGCTATAAATATTTTTGTACAAATAGGATTTTTCTTTTTGGGCACATCTTTGGGGTATAAACTTAGCAGTGGTATTGCTGGATCAAAGGGTATGCACAGGTCTATAGCCCTTTGGTCATAGTTCCAAATTGTTCTCCAGAATGGCTAGATTAGTTTGCAACTGCACCAACAATGGATTAGCATCCCAGTTTTCCCACATCCCTTCTAACTTCCACAATTTTCCTTTTTTCTTATATTTGCCACTCTGATAGGTATGAGGTAATGCCTCAGTTGTTTTAATTTGTATTTCTCTGATCAGTTGTGTTCTACAGCATTTTTTCATATGATTATAGATAGCTTTGATTTATTTTTTCTGAAAATTGCCTGTTCATATCCTTTGACCATTTATCAATTGGGGAATGACTTGTATTTTTACAAATTTGACTCAGTTCTGCATATAATTGAGAAATGAGGCCTTTATCAGAGATACTTGTTTCAAAAATTCTTTCCCAGTTTTCTCTTTCTCTTGTAATCTTGGTTACATTAGATTTGTTTGTGCAAAATCTTTTTAATTTTAATCAAAATGATCTATTTTACATTTTGTTTTATTCTCTATATCTTCTTTGGTCCTAAATTCTTCCTCTGTCCATAGAATGACAAATAAATAATGCTGTACTCTCTTAATTTGCTTATGGTATCATTCTTTATGTGTAAATCATGTACTACCCATTTTGACCTTATTTTAGTATACAGTGTGAGATGTTGTTCTATACCTGTTTTCTGGTTTTCCCAGCAGTTTTTGTCAAATAATGAGTTTTTGTTCCAAAAGCTTGGGTCTTTGGGTTTATCATATACTAAATTACTATAGTCATTTACTATGGTGTAATTTCTACCTACTCTATTTTATTGATCCTCCTCTCTATTCCTTAGCCAGTACCAGATTGTTTTGATGATTACCATTTTATAATATAGTTTGAGATCTGCTACTGCTGGTCTACCTTCTTTCATACTTTTCTTTTTTATCATAAAATTCTTTTAGTATTTTCTAGTTACCTGTAGAGATAGTTTTCAACATTTGTTTTTATAAGATTTCTAGTTTCAAAGTTTTCTCCCTCCCTTCCCCCCTCCCCAAGACAGCAAGCAATCTGATATAGGTTATATATGTACAATCACATTAAGCATATTTCTGCATTAGTCATTCTGTGAAAGAAGAATCACGGCAAAAGGGAAAAACCTCAAAAAAGGAAAAACAAGTAGTAATAGTATGGCTCAATCTGCATCTAGATTCCACAGTTCTTTTTTTCTGAATGTGGAGAGCATTTTCCATCATGAGTCCTTTGGAACTATCTTGGACCATTGTATTGCTAAGGAGAATCAAGTCTATCACAGTTGATCAACACACTGTGTGTACAATGTGTGCAGTGTACAATGTTCTCCTGGTTCTACTCATCTTACTCAACATCAGTTCATGTAAGTCTTTCTAGGTTTCTCTGAAATCAGCCTGTTCATCGTTTCTTTTTTTTTTTTTTTTTTTTTTTAGTGAGGCAATTGGGGTTAAGTGACTTGCCCAGGGTCACACAGCTAGTAAGTGTTAAGTGTCTGAGGCCAGATTTGAACTCAGGTACTCCTGAATCCTGGGCCAAGTGCTCTGTCCACTGTGCCACCTAGCTGCCCCCTGTTCATTGTTTCTTACAGCACAAGTGGACTATTATATTCGTATACTACTACTTGTTCAGCCATTCTCCAATTGATGGGCATCCCCTCAATTTCCAGTTCCTTGCTACCACAAAAAGAGCAGCTATAAATATTTTTGTACATATGGGTCTTTTTCCCTTTTTTATGATCTCTTTGGGAAAAAGACCGCAAAGTCGTATTGTTGGGTCAAAGGGTATTCACAGCTTTATAGCCCTTTGGGCATAGTTCCAAATTGCTCCAGAATGGTTGGATCAGTTCACAGCTCCACCAACAATGCATTAGTGTTCCAATTTTTCCCACAGCTTCTCCAACATTTATTATTTTCCTTTTTTGTCATATTAGCCAATCTGATAGGTGTGAGGTGGTACCTCAGAGTTGTTTTAATTTGCATTTCTCTAATCAATAGTGATTTAGAGTATTTTTTCATATGGCAATAGATAGCTTTGGTTTCTTCATCAGAACATTGCCTGTTCATATCCTTTGACCATTTCTCAATTGGGGAATGACTTGGATTCTTATAAATTTGATTTATTTCCCAATATTTTGTATTTTTTCATTGATTCTCATGAGATCCTTGAGCTTTCATTTTTCCACTTGAATTTTGTTATTTTTTCCTAGATCTATAAAATATTTTTATTGTTATTTTTATTATATTGGCTCTGCCTACCCACGAACAATGAATAGTTTTCCAATTGTTTAGATCTTGACTTAGTTTGTGTGAAAAGTGTTTTATAGTTCTGGTCATATAGTTCCTGGGTTTGTCTTTACAGATAGACTCCCAAGTATTTTATATCAAGCACAGTTATTTTAAATGGAATTTCTCTTTCTATCTCTTGTTGCTAGTCTTTATTGTTGATATATAGAAATGTTGATGATTTATGTGGGTTTATTTTTTATCCTGCAAATTTGCTAAAGTTGTTACTAATTTCAAGTAGCTTTTTAGTTGATTCTCTAGGATTTTCTAAGTATAACATATCATCAGTAAAGAGTGATAGTTTTGTTTCCTCGTTACCTATTCTAATTCCTTTAATTTCTTTTTCCTCTCATATTGCTATAGGTAGCATTTCTAGTACAATATTAAATCATAGAGGTAATAATAGATATCCTTGCTTTACCCCTGATTTTATTGGGAAGACTTCTAGCTTATCTCCATCACAGATAATGCTCACTGATGGTTTTAGATAACCATTACTTATCATTTTAAGGTAAGCTCCTTTTATTCCTGTGTTCTCTAGCGTTTTTAATAGGAGTGGGTGCTGTACTTTTTTTCAACATGCTTGTTTGTTCTACTGGGCATCGGTTCATATATGCCTTCTCAAGTTTATGTGAATTCATGTACATCATTTCGTATAGTATATTAATATTAATTCAGACATTACAGTATTTTCAATCCTTTTTCAGTCTATTGACAACATTCTTTCCAGTTCTTTGCTACTGTAAATATGTTTACATTTATGAAACCATCCTCTCTATGTGACCCCCTTGGGCTATAGTATTCAGTCAATAAACTTTTATTAAGCACCTACTAACTGCTAGGCACTGCTTTAAACTCTGGGTGTATAAAAATAAGGAAAAACAATCCCTTTCCCCAAGGAAAGTACATTCTAATAATGGAGGAAACAACAAGGAAACAAATATGTACAAACAAGCTATATCCTGAATAAATATGAAATAAAGTACCAGAATTAAGAGGAACTGGGAAAGGTTTCATATAGAAGATGGATTTTTAGCTAATACTTAAAGAAAGTCAAGGAATCCCTCAGCTGGAGAGGAAGAAGAAAGAGTATTTCAGCCATGGGATACAGCCAGAGAAAATACCTGGAAGTGAGAGATGAAGTGTCTTGTTTGTAGAACAGCCAGGAGGCCATTGTCACTGGATCACTGAGTAAATGGGGAATTTGAAGGTATAGGAAGACCAAAAGGGCAGGGTGCAAGGACTAGGTTTAGAAAAGCTTTGAATGCCAGAACATTTTGTATTTGATCCTGGAAGCTACAAGTTTATTGAGTAGGAAGGTGATGTGGTGGTATCTACACTTTGCTCATTGAATGAAGAATGGATTGAGGTAGGGAGATATACATATACATACATACATATATATGTGTGTGTGTGTATACACACAGGGCAATGGTTAAGTGACTTGCCCAGGGTCACGCAGCTAATCAGTATCAAGTGTCTGAGGTTGGATTTGAACTCAGGTCCTCCTGAATCCAGGACCAGTACTTTATCCACTGTACCACCTAGCTGCCCCCAAGTGGGTAGAGATTTGAAGCAGGCCAATTCACCAACATCCTGTTGCAATAGTTCACATATGAGGTAATGAAGGACTTTGCCAGAGTGATGGCAGACTCTGAGAAGAGGAAGGAGGATATTTGAGACATGTTGCAAAGGAGAAATCAACAGGCCATGGCAACATATTGGATATAGAACTTAAGAGATAGGGGCAGCTAGGTGGCACAGTGGATAAAGCACTGGCCCTGGATTCAGGAGGACATGAGTTCAAATCCGGCCTCAGACCCTTGACACTTAATAGCTGTGTGACCCTGGGCAAGGCACTTAACCCTCATTGCCCCCACACACACACACAAAAAAAAAAAAAAAAGAGAGAGAGAGAGAGAGAGATGGTAAGGAATCCTAGATGACTTCTAGGTTGAGAGCCTGAGGGAAGATGGTGTTGCCCTGTACAGTAATGGGGAGGTTAGGAGTGGGTAGGGTTTAGGGGAAAAGATCTTAAGTTCTGTTTTGGACAAGTTAAATTTAAGATATCTTTTGGACAGCTAGTTTAAGATATCTGAAAGACAGAGATATGATATTTGAGTTCAGCAGAGAGATTGGAACAAGATAGTTAGATCAGAGAATCATCAGCATAGGAGATGTTAATTAAATTCATGGGAGTTGATGAGATCACCAAGTGAAGTAGTACAGGGGATTTTGGAATTCTTAAACATTGAGGTGGTAGGTACATTTGTGGATAATGGTAAGAACAACCATATGACCATCTTTGTGTGTGACTGAGGTAAAGTGGAGGATGCCAGTAGATTGAGTAATTTGGGGATTAGGGTTTTTGAGGTAAAATCAATATGTATATTGAAGTTCCCTAGAATGAGGGCAGAGGGGCAGGTAGGTGGTGTAGTAGATAGAGGACTGGCCTTAAGTTTGAAGGACTTGAGTTCAAATCTCACCTCAGTCACTTACTAGCTGTGTCCTTGGGCAAGTCATGTAACCTCAATTGCCTTAAACATCTGGGGCCATCTCCAGTCATCCTGATGTATATCTTGCCACTGGACCCAGATGACTCTGGAGAAGAGAGTGAGGTTGGTGACCTTGTACAGCAGCCCTCCTTCACTTAAATCCAATTCACTGCAAGTCATGACATCACCCCAATGTCATGGTCCTCTTCAATAATGAAGAACAAAACAGAGGGACAGCTAGGTGGCACAGTGGATAGAGCACCGGCCATGGAGTCAGGAGTACCTGGGTTCAAATCCGGCCTCAGACACTTAACACTTACTAGCTGTGTGATCCTGGGCAAGTCACTTAACCCCAATTGCCTCACTTAAAAAAAAAAAACTATGAGAAAAAGATTTTGAGCTATTTAACAAATTCATTGAGAGGGGATGGGTAGTGACCTGGAGGTGTGTAGATTAACAGCTACCAAGATTTTGATTGAGTGGTAGGGATAGATAGCATGAACTTCAAAGAAAGAGAGTTTACTGAGTAAAGGTTGTAGGAAGAGAACCTGAAAGTGGCAATGATGAACAAGGAGTATTCCAACTTCTCTCAACCAGTGAGCCAAAGGGAATTAATGTAGATGCAGCTTATTTGCCCTGAAATGGGTGGCCATGGAAGCTGTCATCAGTGTGGAGCCAGGTTTCTCTGATAGAAGATGGAAGGAGCAGCAGAGGAAATAATTTAGGATGAAAGGAAGTTTGTTGCCAATGGAACAGGCCTTCCAGAGGGTAGGATGGAAGGGGAGAGTAGTGTTTGGCTGGAACTTAGGGATGGGAGGGTTGAAGAGGATGGAAATAAATAAATAATAAATAATAGGGATAAGGTGTGGGGTTTGGATGATAACTTATGGGAGTATATATTTACTGGGATACATAGGGTGGTACCCCATGTGAAAATGTTCATCTGTGAATGAAAGATGCCACTTATTTTCCCAAAGGAGACACAGAGTCAGATAGTTAGGAGTCCTCATTTTACAATTCTTCAACCCTTCCATGGATGGAGATTAGGCAGGAAACTTTGAAGCTGAAGATAGAAGTCCCACTCCCCATCTACTTTCCTCTTCCCTCAAGGGACAGGCACAGTAAAAGATGAAAGGCCTGAGGTCAAAGGGAAAATTGTTTCACTTTTGACCAAAGTTACTTGCATTTCTCTAATTAGTGATTTGGAATATTCTTTTACATTGTGGGCTCCTTAGCTTGCATTTCTTATTTTGAAAACTATTTTCTCCTTTTTGTCTTCCTTCCCAAAGCTAAATCCTACACCTCTGACTTAGATCCTGTCTCCTGGGAAGCCATGTTTTACGGATTGATCATCCCTTCTCTTTTGTATCTTAATCTTATTGGCTCATTCTCCTATCCCCACAAACCTGGTCACAATCTCAAATCTTAAAAATCCACCTCAAAAAGTCTTTCTTTGGCCCTTTAACTCTATTACTTGATCCAGCAAACATTAAGTGCTTACTCTAATGTTCTCTTTTCCCCTCTAGTGCCAGATTTCTAGAAAGTTCTGTACTCACTGCTTCTACATCCTGACCACAGTTATATTTCTCATTGACTTGTGATCTAATTCCTATTCCCTCTATTCTGTTGTAATTGCTCTTTCCAAAGTCACTAGTGAAATCTTCAAATCCAACATTCTTTTCTCAGTATTCATCCTCCCTTTATGTATCATTTACACCTTTCCCCTTCTTAATATTTTGTCTTCCTTTGGCTTTTGTGACATCATTCTCTCCCAGATCGTCTTCTCTTTTTCTGATTTCTTTTCCTTGTCCTCTTCATGAATTCTTCTTTCTCCTTCCATTTCCAAATTGCCGGTGTTCCTTAGAGTTCTCTCCCAAAGCCTCTTCTTTTTATGTACGTTCTTTGGGCAATCTCAGTACTTTCTTTGTTTCAGTTATCATTTCTCTGCAGAGTCATTCATTCTACAAGTATATTTATTAAGCCCAAAGTATGTGCAAGGCAGTAAGCCAAACATACATAGACAAAAGATGACATAATCCTTGACTATAAAAACTGCATTCTACTCAAGAGACATAGCATGTACAGTGGTAAGTCAGTACTGCAGACAAAAGTTAGTATTAAAAAAGACAAAACAATATCTCAAAAATGAGGAAATATCTCATAAATGTTTTTTGATTGAATTAAATTCAAATTACTCTTGAAAGGAGCTATGGATTCCAGACAGTAGAGAACATCTCAGCCATGGAGTACAGCCTATACAAAGGCCTGATGGTAGGAGATTGATTTTTTCTATAGAAAACACTAAGAGGTCAGTCTCACTGGAACATAGATTGCAGGAGGATAGTGAGTAATATGCCATCTAAAGACTGATTGGAGTCAGCTTGTGAAGAAATTAAAATGTCAGATAGAGGAGTTTATTTGCTCCTAAAAGCCTGAGAGCCATTGAAGCTTCTTAAATGGTAACATGGTCAGACCTTCATTTGAGGACTATCATCAGCTTGGTAAGTGAATATAGAGATGGATTACAAAAAGGAGATAACTAGAAGTAGGAAGACTATTTCAATATTTGAGAAGTGTTAAGGGTAGGAACTAGTAGTGTGGAATGTAGCTGTGGAGGTAGAATTGACTATAGTTAGAAATTCTCTAATCTCTTTTGCATAAATTAGGAATTAGTATTTCAGATTGCCAGGTCTGATCAAGTCATTCCTCTTGCCCAAAATATTCCCTGGCTATAAGATAATATATACTCCTTATCCTGATATTCAAGGCCTTCTACAATGTCTCCAACCTTGCTTTTTAAGCTGTCTTTCACACTGATTCCTTTCAGGTACTCTATGTCCCAGCTAAACTTAACTATTATCTTGTCTTTTATTTGCTTGCCTTTGTATTTTCACGTGATGTCCCTGATATCTAGAATGAATTTTCTTCACATATCAGCTATTACATATCCTTTTTTTTGTAGGCCCAGCTTAGGTGCCTTCTCTTCTGTGCAGAATAATCTAAAACCTTCAGCCACATGTGATAGCACCCTCCCAAAATCTCTCATCCATCTCTTTTCAGCATTTCCTGTAGATTTAGTATAAGAGAACTTTCTAATAGTACATGTGATGTCCCTTAGCTAGAGGACAGGGATTTTAGGAGCATAGATTTAGAGCTGAGAGAGCCTTTAGAAGCCATCTTGTCCTGCCTCCTCATTTCATAAATGAGGAAACAGAGGACCTGAAGGACGAAGTTCAAGGTTAGGCAGTGACAGAAGTGGGATTCAAAGCCAAGCTCTGGCTTCTAATCCAGTACCATTGCCACAGCATCATGCTAAGGTGGCATTATTTCATCATATTACCCCAGTAATTGAACATAGGCCTGTCCACATTTAAGGACTAGGGTAAGTACTTAAGAAAATGTTCAAATTGAATTTTAGCCCTTTGAATTGATTTATTATTTACAGGATGATTCTGTAAAGGTATTTTTCTTAAAAGCAAAATAAAAGCTTCTTAATACTTTTAAGTGTTTCTAAGACTATTACATTCCCTAGAAAGAACAGCAAAGTTAAAATTTAAGTTAAAGTGCTAGCCACTGATAATTTAATATTAATCAGAAATAAGGATAAAACTGGTCCAAAATGATAATTAAGTCAATAGAAAAATGATTCACGCAGACTTTTTAAAACACTTTCATTGCAAATGATATTGCGTTAATTGTGCTGAAACACTGTAATTGTATAGTTTCCTTAATGAAATCCATATTAAAGTAAAAGAGAATGAACTAACCATCCACACTAGAAAAACAAAGTAGATGAAACATTGTCAGATTTTGATATACATCTAGATTAGAAAACTGTTCAAATGATTTAAAAAATTTTTTCAAATGAGATTTATTAAAAGATATTCTGTATCAAAAAAAAAAAAAGATATTCTGTATTACCTATTGAAACCTCAGGAGGGCTAGGGGGAAAAGGGATGCTACTATCCTCGAAATTGGCATCCAGATTGGAGTGGTAATGTGGTGGCAGCTATTAAGTTGACTTATCAATTTTCCATTTTTGTATATTAAAAAAAAATTTTTTTGATGTGTCTGAAATATCATTCTTTTTTCAAGAATTCCAAAATGGGGATGAAGGAGTTAAATGTTACTCTCTACTTGCAGATCTCCACTTAGGCATTTTTTAACACTTTTAGTGTTTGAGTGGGATGGGGGGTAGAATTGGAATGTTCCTCATCTATTCAAGATTGGCTAATGAAGAGGATGTCGAGGGTCTTATCTATGATCCCAGATGCAGTGGAGTCATATGGGGCTCAGGTAGTCAAGTAATTTCAGCAATACATATTCTTGAAAAGTGCTGAGGATAATAATGATTTCAGATTCCTTGAAAGGACTATATGATTTCCTATATATAAATCTAGTTAGCTTTCCTATTCAATTTTGAGCTCAGCTGATTGTCCTGTCCACTTTATGTGTACTTATGAACTAACTCATGCTAACACTGTTATAATCTGCATCTAGGAGAGTCTTTATCTACTTGGTGTTGCCTCTGTGATTTGCTAGGCTGCTATCTTTTGAGTATTTTTGAGTATTTTCTCTTTGAGGAAGCCCTATAATTTTCAAGCTTGGTAATCAATACAATGTCATTTTTATATAGAGAACCTCACCATTTATAGGGTCTCCCCCTTTAATTAGAATGTGAGCTCCTTGAAATCAAGGACTATAACTTTTTCTGTTTTGTCCCCAGAGTTTAGCATATTTTAAGTACTTAAATGCTTTTTAATTTGTTTGTTCATTCATTTTGACTTTATATAGAATGACTTCTATGAAATTACATAACCTAATTGATAAGCATATGTTCCTCATTTGATGTTGATATTCAGCAAGTACTTAAATGAAATGAAATTACTCAATAAACCAGCAAAAAATCAATATGTATAGGGAAGACTCCATGTTGGAAGAGAGCCACATTTTTGTTGTACAAAATGATTTTTATAATTAAATAATAAACACAGTTCCATTTTGTGGTCCCTATACCTTTCACTCAGTTTCTGGGAACACAAAGGACATATGCCAGGTATTCATAGTATGTATCAAGTCACCATTGATAACTTGGATATGAGAAGTACATAAAACTCATTAAACTTCCATAACTGTGACCAGAAGACTTATATGTCATATGGAAAGAGTGAGCTTTAGCCAGTGGAGATCTAGAATATTGCCCTTGTATTCAAGAAAAGCCCAAAGGA
Organism: Dromiciops gliroides; assembly: GCF_019393635.1. Lineage (NCBI taxonomy): Eukaryota > Metazoa > Chordata > Mammalia > Microbiotheria > Microbiotheriidae > Dromiciops > Dromiciops gliroides. The sequence goes on along the minus strand of NC_057863.1, from coordinate 361,391,533 downwards.
CTATTTTAAGGGAGTGAACAAATATGTAGAATTTATGGAATGAGAAGTGCCCATCTTAATGCTATAGATCCATAGAAGTGAAAAAACAGCTTGTAGTACATAAGCAGGAAACTGAATATTGAAAATACATGAGCAGAGTTTAATCCTGTAATCAAATAAAACATTTGTATCAGGATAATCTGCATAATATTCTTATGTTGCATCATAATTCAGTGTGGTAAGCAGTTGAGGAAAATGATTTATTATTACTTTTGTACTACCAACCAAATATTTATATAGTTTTTTCTTTGCTGTTAGTCTTTCAGGTATCTGAGATCTACCTCAATGTTAAGTATTTTCTCTAATAATACACAGTGTTCCATCATTATCACACATACACAGTAAAAGAAAATTATGCTGGTTCTAATGCCCCAATATCCAGTGTTCCCTTTGTCCCAATATTCCCTACCCCTAGTAGAAGTTACTATTTTTTTCTCATTTCTTCTTTCCTTTTCCCAACTGATTTAGTATTATAGATGTAGGAAACATGCCCATAGGTCCCATAGGTAGCTAGCTGGCACAGTGGAACAAGTGCTGGGCCTGGAGTTAGACCTGGGTTAAAATCTAGGCATAGATACTCAGCTTTGTGGCGCTAGATAAATTGCTTAACCCATCTGCTTTAGTTTCTTAATCTGTAAAACAAAGCTTATGGTAGCATCTACGTCACAGGGTTATCATGAGGATAAAATATTATTTGTAAAATGTTAGCACTGTACCTGGCACATAATAGGTGCTTAATAAATGCTTGTTCTCTTCTCTGTGGAATGTCCTTGAATGATGAGAGCACTGCTGAATTAGCAGGGAATAGGAAAAGGGGGTCATGGTGAGTAACTAACCCTAAATCTTCTAGCATCCCGTAACTGGAAAAGAGGACTAAAAAGTTGAGCACCTAAAACAGGGTCATACTTCCCTTTCCCTGGCAAATCCTAGGAATTAGTCTTAGTCATAGTTAGAATTCTTTGGCTCATCCTTCTTGGGAGTGGGAACTGGGGTATGAGTATCATAAATTATACCTTCTGATTTTCCTTAAACTTTCCTATTCTACTCACTCACTTCTAAAAACCCAACCCCCTGAATCTGAATGGCTAAATTAGGTTTATTTTCATAGCCTAGTCTTAAAAGTAATCATAGATTTTTGAAGCAGGAGATAATCCAACTCTAAACTTTCAACAAAACTCCCCTTCTATTTTCTAATACCTGAAATTCCATAAAAGTACATCCTTTATTCTTCCATAATTTTATATCTAAAGGCTTAAAATGGAAGTGTTTTGAACAGGTTGAAATTCTTTTCTCATCTGTAAGATAAGAGGACTGAATGAATGATTTCTCTAATCCGAGACTAAATCAACTCATATAAATGACTGGTAGATCTTTTCCTGTTTTCAAAGTGGACATGGTATTAGAGGATAGAAAGGCAGTGGGAGCTTGCTAAATAATCCTTCCAAATTTGGACAGGAGAAAAGTCAGTTTTGAAATTGCCATATTCAAGTACAGGGAATAAGAAAAAAACCTGGCTATTAAAACTTTTGGAAATACAACAGTTAATATCATTGAAGTAACAGCCTTTGATAATAGTGAAGACTGTATTGAGGCCATGAGGCTAAATGAAGAAGAGAACACTATGAGCACCAGGTAAATAAATCTTCGAAGAGAAGTCCCAAATATGTCCCCTGTGAAATTTTGATAGGTCTGAAAAAATGAAGTTGTTCTTTGCTTAACCTATTGAAATTCTGTCAGCAGTAATGTCTTCAATGTTAATGAACACCAGAATCTTCGAAACATAGTTATGTCAAGTGCATCATCTTATTTCAATGGCATATTATATAACATTCATGAGTTTTTATGCTCAAAAAAGAATTTATCACTCAGTGACTAACCATTCAATGATAAGCCTCTCCAAGCTTTTCTGGGCTGGTCTTTAGGTGGTAGATATATATATCAATGGCTACCTCTGTTTCACGTCTTTACACCTTGATAGAATCAACCAGGGTGTAGTCATTGAGAACCCAGAATTGCTTCCATGCCAGAATAGCATATCAGAGGACAATTGTATTGAAATGGCTTGTCATCTTTATTTTTAAATACCCATCAGGTTAGGGAGATAACATTTTTTGCATCCTGTGGCTGTGAGTACATAATTTGTAAAACGGGATAAATTCAAATTACTATTTGTTAATTAAAAAATGCTTACTCTAAAAACGTTACCTATTTTTGACAGTATGGGTTGTTGTTTTTTTATGACTAAACATTATAAGAATTAGTTTAGAATTTGTCAATAAAACAATAGAGGATATTTCCTGAGGTAAGGTACTGCCTGTTGGAGGTAAATTCAGTCTGATTGGTAAAGTATGATTTAATGGAACTTAATTTAAATCAATGTAATTGTACTTTCTAGTATTTATACTAGCATAAATAACAATATGATACGATGAACTCGGAGTCAGGAAGCCCTAGGCTCTAGCTCTGCTAGCAAGTGATTGTGTGACTTAACCTCATCGGGCATAAGTTTCTTTGTATATAAAACGATGGTGTTGGGTTGGCTCACTAAGTTCCCTTTGGCTCTGAAATTCTATGGCTCTCAAGTGTTTTCAGGTGTATCTGTGTGTGTTTGTTTGTACCTTACATAGTTACTGAGGTGCCACCCAACTCTGAAATTCTGTAATTTTGTGTGATCATATGTAAAGAGTACATTAAGTCATGTTATGTAAATGAATACTGCTTAAAGATTTTTTAAAAATGTTTTTGCTTAGGTTAAACATGCCTCCTTCAATCTAGTTGATCATATTCACTTATTAACCTTGCTCTTTCTTTTACAGATGTACTTCAGACATAATCTTCACCCCTCACTTATTCCAAATTATGTCAATTTCCAAATTATTGGAATTAATGAGCTTTTGGTGTCCACAGAACATTGTGATGTAGTGGAGCACAAAACTTGGTGTTGAGAGATATGGGTTCAAGATCCAGTTTCAATACTACTAGCTGTGTGGCTATGGATAATTCATTTATTGTTTCTGAACCTATTTTCCTATCTGTAACATGGGGATAATTATCCTTGCATTTCTTACCTCACAGGGTTGTGAAGAATTCAATTTGTAAACCTTAAAGCAATTTGTGAATGTGAATTATTATTATACTTATAATTACCATATACATATGTTCCCTAGTTTTTCTGGAGTCAGAGTTTTAAGTCCAAACATTTTGTGGAGCCAGGTGGTTCTCCAACAAAGAAAATATTTTCATCATTGGCTGCAATGCTAGTCATTTCACAAATGCATGTGTTCAAAGGTCACAAAAGGTAGTATAGATAGTTGAAGGCAAAGTTATTGCTACTATTAAAAATATTTAAATGTATGCTCTTGTTGGCCAAGGCTTTAAAAAGTAATTTTCATAAGTTAAAATATTATTGCCATATTAGTTTTTGAAGTAAACTAATTTTTAAAATAACATACCCTTATCCATTCTTTCTTGCAAATGAATTAAATTGAGTATAGTAAAAAACTGTATAAAATCTACTGGGTTCCATAACATCAGTACAGTAAAATATGCATAAACATTTTCATGTTTCCTGTGATTATCAAATTAATTCAGATAAATAAGAGGTCTTTTTTGTATAGTCTTTATGCAAGAGATTATAATTTAATTAATAACTGATCTATCACTACTTTTAAAAGGAAAGTCATTCTTGTTCAAAGGTAATACTTTCTGATTGTTGGATTTAACTTGTTTCCTTTTAATTTTTACTTCTCAGGTTACTCAAGGCTAGTTGACTATATTTCATTATCTTTATATCAGTTCTATAGGAGTTGCTTTACATTTAGAAGTATAATTATTTGGTTTGGGAGAAAATGGAATTCTTTTAAGTAGATTTTAATATAAAGTGAAAATTGTATAATTGATTTAGATTGATGACTCCCCTAAATATTTGGAATTGAATCAGTTAGCAAATTCCTTGGTAACATTTTGGAAAGATTTTCAGAAGAGGGAGAATTGCATGCAGTTGGTAGTTAAATAAAGTGTTGAGCTTCAGTTAATTTGGATAGCTTCCACCAAGTAGACTGGGAAAATTCCTGTGAGGAGAGAAAAGTAGGCAGAATGTCCAGGGTTTCTTGCTGTTCTCTCTTTCAATTGTCTAGCCAATAAATTTTTTAAAATGCAGGTTTCCCTGTAAGTTAGTGGGAAAATTTCTTTGAAATTATCTGTCCTATAATATAAGTAAAAAGGAAAACTTATTTAATTCCTTTTGTCCCCCTTTTTAACCATTACTTATCTTTTAAATTGTGATTTGTTCTGTGTTCAGAAAAAGACAGTTCAAGTTTTCTAGGGATTTAAATAACTTACTACTGTCTCTATTGCAGTGGATCTGTAATCTCATCTATATGATTATGCCTTCCAAAGATGCAGCTCACAATCCATCTAGTCATCTCCATACTATGTCAGTTCTACCTGTGTACTCCTACAGATTTTTCATATGGGATCCATCCAGTATGTTGGGGCCCTTCCTCATATTCTAGTCACGTTAGGTGGATACTGATGACTCACACAGGCTGACTTTTGGTTGTCCCTCTTTCAAGCTGTGTAACTGATACATGTGTTTTTTGTTGTTGTTGTCGTTTGCCCCCCCCCCATTTCTTTGATAACGTCCTTTATACAACCTCTCCTGCATAATTCCTTAATTTGTAATGCCTTACAGTCTAGTCATACCTACCGTGTGCCTCTTATTATTCTTTAAGTGAGTCTCAGCTTTAACTTCTTTAGAGACTAGCCATACAATATCATGGGGAAAATACTGGTGTTAAAAAGGGTAGACTTTGTTTCAGGGAATAGCACATAGTTATTTAAAGAACTTTGTCATTTCCCAAAGACACACTAACTGGTTTAAGTAATGTTTCTTTTTTTTAGTATTATACTCATATCAGTAATAATTTGAAGCATATATATATATATACACACATATATATGTATGTATAATAGATGTCAGTATTTCTGGACAAATACTATAGTTTTCTTTTGTTTTAATTTGATTGCCTATTGTGGTATGAACAGTAGGCTTTCTTCATCCACTTTCCCATCTATAGAAATTTTGTTATGAGAATAATCTGCAAACATATCAAAAGAATCCCCAATGTAGCTATTGGAAACATACATAGTGTATCACAAAGAATATTCTTCAATACCTTACATTTTTACAATCACAATTTAATGATAATGTTAAGCATACTAGATCTCACTATGCTTATTTTTTAACTATGAAAAAAATTATTTGATTTGGTAGGGCAAAAAGCTTTCTCAAAGGCTCTTCTTCACATAATTGTCTTCCAGACACTTTAAAATCATGCAGGATACATTGAAAGATATAGTAGAGATAACTTTGCTCACTCCTCTGATTATTAGTATAAAGCAAGGCATAAAACCAGATGTATACTTGCTATAGGTATTTTTCTGTCACAAGAGTTTCAGAGAACAGTCCGAGTTGAAGAGGGATAAATGGGTGATCTAGTCCAGAGTCACTTGTTTGCGTATGACATTTTGCTTAATTGCATCAAGCCATGCAACACCCTAAATGAGATTTATAGGAACTGAAAAGAATTTGGCCTAAATATCCACCCAGGAAATGTGCTGCTTATTAATGGAAAAATACAATAACCTGCACTGAATGATAGGTTATAGTGGTTCTAAATTGTGTTGTGTGGAACCCTGCTATTTTGTGTAATATTAATGAGGAAAACATGGATATTTTGGTGCCAGTTAATCCCTTCCCTCCTCCCTCCTCCCCCCTCCCCTTTAAACAGTGGAGATCCAGTCCTGAGGGTGTTGTGCCAGACTTTGTGCTTTCTTTCCTTCCCTAGCCAACAGTCAAGTCAGGTATGCAGAAGCAAGCACAGTTTGAGGAAAGAAACAATCCCCACTTAACTATTCTCCACTGTTTTACTAATCTGGAAATCAATAATTCTACCTCCCACCCCGCCCCCTTTCAGCCTTCCTGCCTTCTCTGTTCCTCCATATATTCCCTCACCTTCAAAGAATAATTTAGGGGGCACCTAGGTGGCATAGTGAATAAAGCAATGGCCCTGGATTCTAGAGGACCTGAGTTCAAATGTGACCTAAGACACTTGACACTAGCTGTGTGACCCTGGGCAAGTCACTTAACCCTCATTGCCCCACAAAAACAAACAAAACAACAACAACAACAACAACAACAACAAAACAACAAAGAATAATTTAAAGAAAATTAAGAGGAAGATTTCTACCCTGACTTCTATTTACTTGGGTTTTCAAATATTTATCCTCTGGCCTTCTATCTATGCCTTAACTTAACCCTGGCTCACATAACCATGCCAAATATGTTGTCCCAAAGTTTAGGGTTTCATCCATTTATATCAACTCTAAAGCAGTACTTCATGGCCAAATGAGTTTGGGAAATGCTGATCCATAGCAATCAGTTGTCCTGTTAATGTAGTTCACGTCTCCCAAATTGGGTGTTTTTGAAGATAAAAACTATATAGGTAGTTATACACTAGAAAAATTATATAAAATTACTATATATATATATATTCACTGTTAACTTCATTTTGGCTTTACTTTCAATTGAAATAAAAATGTTTTATTTATTTTGATCACCACTGCTCTTGTCTTCATTTTTGCTGTTGCAATATTCCTATTTTCTCAGTAATAGTATATGATCCTTAACACCACCCATTCCATTTGAAAAGCAGGATTTTTCCCAGAAGGTAATCCTTTATACATATATACTTAATTTTTCTATCTAGTGTGGGGGCATGTATTTCCAAAAGACAATTGTAATATTTTCTCCATACTAATAAGATCATCTTGAACTGTACTTAGGTTTTTGACATGCCATATTTTGGGAAAAGTACATTCAATACTAATAATATAGCATATCTATAGCATAATGCCAGATCCTATAGGAATTACAGAGCAGAAAACATGTTGTTTCCTATCCACAAGAAGTTTTCATTCTAGTTGAAACAAGACATAAACACATCAAACAACTAAATAATATAAGAAAACTGCCAAAATAACTATAAATTGCAATCTCCTTGAGGGCAGTGGCTATTTTTTGCCTCTATTTGTATTCCCAGTGCTTAGCACAGCATCAAGTACATAGTAGATACTTAAAAATGCTTTCAGAGTATAATAAAAGAATCGTTATTGTAGACCAGGAAAAATAGAAAACTATAGGAGTTGTTGAGCTAAGTGCTGATAGATATGTATAGGTGGAAAACAGCTTTCAGATCTCTACTTAGTGTCTTGCCAAGGATCAAACAGAAAGAGTTCTGAATTTGGAGTCAGGTTAAACTGAATTTGAATCCTAGCTCTACCATGCTACATTTAAGCCCCTTCTAGCTTTAAAACCTCTGCATTTAACCTTGAGATCATCTAATCCACTTAACTCATTTTATCTAGTGTTCACACAGCCAGTCAGTGAAAATTACATTTGGACCCCAGAGTTCCTAACTCTTTACTCCCTTTAACCTCCCCCCAAGGCCCATCCCTCTTACTTTTTGCCCCCCAAATCTTCTGTCCAATGCTTGAAAAATTAAATATAGGGTTATCTTCAAAACATAGACGTTTAATTGACAGTTTGTTGGGTGCCATTCTTAGCATGAAGAATAGGACTATCCTTGCCTTGGAAGATGCTTGCATTATAAACACCATGAAATGTATAATTGCAGGTATGAAATGAGACAAAAGTGTCTCAATCTTTCCACTTTTTTCTGTCCCATACCTTATAAATATAAGGATGCTAGAATTGAGGGGAAAGATAAACTTATTAAAGCTCCTTAATGGGTTGCAAACACAGGACTTACAGCCAGGGAAGCAGAAGCCAACATGGTAGTACATTTACTCCCTTTTTTCTACCCTCTTGGGTTTACTAATACCTGGAATCCCCATTGTTAGTTACTGGTTTTGATTATAGCTTTGTCTCTAGAGAACTGGTTAAAATTCAAATGTGTTAACTTCAAATATATAACACCATACCCTTATTGTCGATGTTCAGTTTGTTAATTGAATTATATTAAAATTTGTTTTTTACACAAGGTATGCTCTCTCTGTACAGTGTCTAAAATCTCCATTCCATAGTACAGTTGCCTCATTCTACTTCATGTTCAGCATGTTACCAAATAAGTAAATAAAGGCTATATACAAAATAAAAAAATTATTTGGCAAGACACTGAACCTGAAGAGAATCAGGAAGGGACTCTTGAAGGAATGGTTCTTGAGCCTTGAAGAGACCTCAGGGTTCTCAGTGCCTGTGGTAAGGAGGCGGGGCAGACGTGGAGAACACCTTACACAGAGGAAGGAAGAGAGAGATTGTTCATCCTGCACAGGGACAAGAGAAAGGAGGCTGGTAGGGCCAGATCATAGAGTGACAGGGAGTAGCATCTAATAAGTATAGAAGTATTTACTTAAGCTAGATTAAATGTGTAACATGACTTATTGACAAGCCTTAGAAATTTTTAGAACAGCGTCAGAACATTGGGTGGAGGTACTGTAGGGGATGCCCAAAGAAAAGGAAAACAGAATGCTGTTGATGATATATTAATATTATTTTTAGGTCAGAAAATAGAACAATAGTTTTTAGAAACAGTAATTTAGGCTCTCTATATTATGCCAATGAAATGAGGATGGTGGCAGTGCAGGTGGGGTCAGGAGATGGGGAAGGTATTAGGCATTTCTTTAAGCACTGCTACATGTCAGGCACTGTTCTAGGTGCTTTATGAATAATATCTAATTTAAGCTGAATTTTGAAGATTCTATGAAGTATCCTTTCCAAAGTCACCAAAACATACCAGAAAAATCTCCCAACTTAGATTTTTGAGGTAGGTATATCATATCGAAGTAACATGGTAAAGAGACCCATTCTGTATCTAAGACTGTCAGCTAGCCATTTTCCTCAGGATACCCTCTCTTCAAGAGGTTCTGTCAAGGCCCTACATTTTCTCCAGTAGGTTGGAGAAACATGATCCATCATTTCTGAAATATTACTGCTTTACAGAGACTTATAAAAAAAAAAGACTACAGTGAAACACAAGGTTCCCATTTGAAAGACATCTTGATTCTCAGGAAAATAAAAAAGGCTCAGCATCAACTTGGTGACCCCTCCAGCAAAATTTGACCTTGTTGATTAATAATAATAATAGTTATTATTTGTATTATGCTTCACAGTTTATAAATTGCTTTCTTTGCCATTTTCTCACTTGATTCCCACAACTCTATAAGGACACAAATCTTGTTGTACAGCTGTCAAAACTGAAATCCAGAAACTTTAAGTGACTTTCACAAGGTCATACAGACGTTAAATGTTTGCTTATTGCAAGTACCATTTTGGTTTTTTTTCCTTCTACGCCATTCTGCCTCTGATTTGTTATTAATTTTTGACAACAAGTTTTACTTGGTATTCCTAATACCAGATAGCATGAGAGAAAACCACTTTTGATCTCAAGAACTAAGTCACTGTGAAGAGTATACATGAATATTTGTCATTTCTTAGCCTTAGATCTGGAGTTGAAAAAAATTAGGCCTAAGAAATAGAACAATTCATGCCTTTTAACCGTTAGCCTTTTCTATTAAGCTGCCTTCCTTTTTATCATGCTTCTGTACACTGGACATAGAACTAAAGTAGATATCTATGAAAAGGAGATCAGTAGATTTTATTGCTTATTACCTGGGGCTTTTAGAGTACTGGGGTTTTGAATTACCTGTGAATTCAGTTTCTCTCTTCTGTAATTCCCTTAAGTTAACAAAAATAATCTAGAATTAGCTCAGTCACAAATGACAGTTATATATAATTGATGTTTAGTGGAAAAGAAAACACTAAAAGGAAGCCACTCAAAGAGCCCTCATGGACAACAGCATAGAGAAAAAAACTGCTTAAGAAAAAAAGTATTTCACATAAATGAGCTAGAAACAATATTGATCTTGAACACTGTAGAATGTTTATATTCATCAGAACTGCTTCATCATTTGAAAGTCACAGTGCATCCTGTGTACTTTTGAGCTGTTCGATTAGTCTGTTAAACATCTTCTGTATGTGGAAAATAGTATTAATTAAACTAGTCAAATTTGTAGTCAAATTTATTTTTCATTGACCTTTTCTTTCAGTCTTCTCCAGTTAAGAAAATTCTCTTTACCTTAAATTTTAGGAGATAACCTGCCTTTTAAGTGGTATCAGGATAATTTCTGGATGCGTCTTCACTTATTGAGATTCCTCTTTCTGCTTTTCCAGGTTTTGATCAGAAGGATAGAGGGTGAAGGGCTATTCAGGGTGGAAAGAGGTTGCTGGTATATAAGGAATTTGATCAAAACTGGAATGTTAGTGTAGATTGGCAATGAGAAAATTAATCAATTAGGGTCCTATTTCTAATATTCCTGTGAAAGATAATTATTAACTTAAAGCATAGAAAACTGGGGGCTTGAGGAAACCCCTGTTAAATCTGTAGTTCTCAGGTGATTATGAAACTCTCAAGAGAAGAATCAATGATTTTAAGAAATCTCAGTAAAACCAGTGGTGAAAGGGTTAACAACCCTTTTCACTGGCTTTAGGTATCATTATTACCTGTGGTTCCTTATTTAAAAATAATCTGGGGCAGCTAGGTGGCGCAGTGGATAGAGCACCAGCCCTGGAGTCAGGAATACCTGAGTTCAAATCCAACCTCAGACACTTAACACTTACTAGCTGTGTGACCCTGGGCAAGTCACTTAACCCCAATTGCCTCGCTAAAAATAAATAAATAAATGAATGAATGAATGAATGAATAAATAAATAAATAAATAAATAATCTAAGTTCCAAAATTTGGGAAATATTAGCTAATCTTGTATGGTGGATGGTGTGGGGGAGTTGAATGGAAAGAGTCTAGATAGCTGAGAAGGCAGAGAACCTTATTTTAGGTTTGTAAAATTTATTGATACTTTAAAAATAATTTTGGTACAATTGAGTTTTTTCCTAAACTTTTTAAAGTTTTCTTTACAGCCATTTTGATCATTTATAAACACAGAAATTTATTTATGTGTAATTTGTTTTACTTGTGCTCTGAGCAGGCACCCTGTTTCACCTACAGCCCCTCAAGGCCTACCTTGTCTGGGCTGTTATATTGTGATCCAGCTGCTGCTATGTGCAGCTGTGCGGGCTTGTCTTGTCCCTGCCTGGGCACCCTTCGATTACACCACCACTATATTCTGGCCCCACACAGATGCCTGACACCCTCAGATGCCTCTACTAAGGACAGAACCCTGTGGATATTGATAATCCTACTTGAACACATTCCTCAATGATTAACATACTTCCACCCCATCCCAGTGATTCCAACTTCCTGGTTGCCATTGGCCAAGTCTCATCTAATATTCCCCACTTACCCCTCCCTAACCCAATCCCTCAACCTCTTTTTCTATTTTTTGTCCTTTTTTTTTTTTTTTTTTTTGGTGGGGCAATGAGGGTTAGGTGACTTGCCCAGGATCACACAGGTAGTATGTGTCAAATGCCAGAGGCCGGATTTAAACTCAGGTCCTCCTGAATCCAGGGCTGGTACTTTATCCTTGTACCACCTAGCTTCCCCCTCAATCTCCTTTTCTAAAACTACCAAACCCTTTTGCTGTGATCTAAATTTTGCTTCGAATGCCTGTTCCAGAGATAACAAACTAGATTTCATCTTAATCTTTTTCTTGATCCCTACATCTTCTCACACTTTGTGAAACCAGGCTCCATCCTAATGACAGCTTTTTTGGTTACCCTTTCCAGCACTGTTGACACTTTCACTCACGTCCCCTGAATCACTGGTTATGGTGGGGAAGCTGGATTTCTCCTTACTCCCCACTGTTACTTCCAGGCCCTCTGTCTACCACCATAACTCACTAACCTATGCTCCCAAATTTCATTTTACCTTTATCAATTTAGAATTATGTGTGGTTAATCGCAATTTAGTGAACGATCTCTCCCAGCACTATTTACGTCTTCATTTTTAGTATTTTCTCGGAATACAGAAAACTGGAAATTTTCCTTGGATTGAGATAAGTTTCATTTTTATATTTTAGTTTATTTCTTGATTTGGTATGAATATATGCAGATACACACATTGGTGAAGGTAGAAGAATCTAAATCAAAAGAAAAGTTGTTGCATCAGGGTCTTACTACTACAGATCCTTGATGGTGTACTGTTTTGCAATGTTTTAAAGTATAACCACTGTGATCCTATGTTTTTTTGGTTGTTTTGTAACCTAGTAAAATGGCATAATAGTTCAAGAAGTACAGATATTTTTACTTTTGAATCTTGTATCCAAGAAATTCGCAACTGCATGAATTGGCCGACCAGAAAATTCTTTCCATTTGTTAATAGAGTCGTTCACTTTCCTTCCTTTTTTTTTTCAACTTGTAAAGGGAAACCAACCAACTCAAATATTTTTGAGAATCTAAGTTTATCCATATTATTTGATAAGGAATGTAGTAACAGTCATAATAGCTAGCATTTAAATAGTTCTTTATAGTCTAGAAAGTGCTTTTAGATTATCCTATTTATCCTCACAACAACTTTGGGAGATAGGTACAATTATTATTCCCATTTTAAAGATCAGGAAATTAATACAGGCACAGTTTAAGTGGCTTTCAGGTTACACAGTTATTTAGTATCTGAGGTCAAATTTAAACCCTAACTCAAGGCCCATTTTTATCCATCCACTGCTTCACCTAACTTCTCAACATTGAATAGATAACAAATATAAATTGCGTTTCAGATGCAGTGTCTACTGAAAAAAAACACAACAAACACTTGAAAATATATTTCTACAGTTGATTCCAAAGGATATTATTATTGAGGATATAATTTTCCTTCTCATTTCTAAGTAATATCAATAATTTATTCCTCATAATTTAGGGTATTTTAATATCAGCAACTGTGAAGTATATTTTGAAGAACTTTTTTTCAATCTATTAAACTTTTAAGCACCTACAATGTTCTAGGCACTGTACTAAGCTCTGGGGATACAGAGGGATACAGTCTAAAGAGGGAGACAACATACAAAAAGAGGCCTGAAAGGGGGGTAGTGTTGGACAGCAAGGGATACCTTGTTCCATGAAGTTCAGAGGAGGCAGTGCAGCGTATGCAAAGTAGAGGGAGCTGAGAGTCTGGTTTCTGCCTTCTGTGCAAGGAGGCATTGGGAAAAACTGAGGGAGATGGTGTCAATCAAGGCTTGAGTAAGTCTGGTGATGAGATAAGAAGTGATGAACTTATCCTGGGAGCATCATGTTCCCTGGAATTGAAACTAAGCAGATCATCAGATGCAAAGTTTTTAAAAGTATGTTCCATGAAGGGTATTGCCATTTCACTTTCATAGAGTTTTACTAGTGATTTTCAAGGGCAGCATTTTATTATTTAAAATTTTCTTCCTTTTTCTTGATGTCAGTAGCTATACAGTATAAATTATTTGTTTTTTATTTTTCTTTATTGTAAAACTTGCACATGGACAACCTCATCATTTCATTAATAAAAAAAATACTTAGGCCATAAAAGACACACCCTTTTGCAATTGTGTTTGGACATTTTATCACTCCAATATTCAATCTAGCTTTTCTTGTCATTCTTATCAGTCAAAAAGTAAATGCTTTACCTCTTAATACTTTCTATAGGACTTATATATAGGATGTATTTTGCAATTTCCAGACTATACAGTGTGTCTGTTTTCTCCCATTTCATTGCTTTTAACAACATTTAAAGTAATTGTTTTAAAAATCCCAGTGTTCTGATTTCTCCCCCTTACAGATTCATCCATCTCTCTAACTGCTTCAAGGGAAAATACTTCTTTGAATTTTAGTTGTGCAAGTTCTTATATTACAGCTTTTAAAAAGTTTTACTGAAAGAATTTACTGGACAAACTATATGATATTAGTATTTAAAAAATAAAAATGTGTCATGTGTTCTAGTTTCTAGTGATGATGTTTCAAAAGAATATATTGTTCTTCAAAAAATATAATTAATTCCCCCATCCCCATATTAAGATATTTAGACAGCAGCTTACCTGTCTTGTCCAAATCTTGAGTTTCACTTTTTTAAAAATACTGCTACATGCCATATATATTTACTTGAGGTTGTCTATTGGTGAGCACTTTGTTATAATTAAATGAAATAATGTGAAAATATTTCACAATTTGCAAAGCATTGTGATCATGATGATATAGAAGTAACAGCAGAGACATGACTTCTGAATAAAGGACTTTGGAAATAGCTATTTATAATTCCTTCTTCGTGGTTCTAACACCCTTTAGGAGAGGTCTTATATACAAATACGTAGTCAGTTATCCTAATGGTATTTTAAAATGCATATTTAGTTTGATGATACTTGTAAATTGTGTTGCTTTTGTTTCCATGGCATATTTACATAAGATAATAGTTGGTCTGATAATTTTTCTTAGGAAGGGGGGAATGTAATTTAATTATTTTCTTGCAAATTTAGCAATCATATCCTTACTTATTTTAACAATTTTTGTATTTTTTAAAATTCAGTTTTATTTTGTTTTGAATTATCTCTCTCCCTTTCTCCCCACCTATTGAGATCAAGGCAAGAAAAACAAAACCCATTACAAATATTTATAGTAAAATAAATCCCTGCGTTAGCCATATCCAAAAACAAGAAAAAAATACAAAGAAAAAGGAGAATGTATGCTTCAGTTTGCAATCTGAGCCCATCAGTTATCTTTTTGGAGGTAGATTGTATATTTCATGAGTCCTTTGAACTGTGGTTGTTCATTGTGTTGAACAGAGTGGCTAAGGTTTTCAAAGTTGATTATCTTAAAAATGTTGCTGCTGTTGTATACAGTGTTCACCTGGTTCTGCTCACCTCACTTCATATAAGTCTTCCTAGGTTTTTCTGAAACCATCCCTTTCATCATTTCTTACAGCACAATAGTATTCCATTACTTTCATATACTATAACTTGTTCAGCATTCCACAATTTATGGGCATCTCCTGTTTACATTTCTTTGCCACCCCAAAAAGAACTGCTATAAATATTTGTGTATTTATCAATCTTTTCCCTCTTTCTTTAATCTCTTTGGAATAGGGGTTTCTTCTTAGGGTGATAACTTAAGGATATTTGCCTTAAAATGTTCATTCCCAAGGGTTCAAGGTTTTGTGCTGCCTCCACCAAGATCTGAAGGGAGGTGTTGATGGTGACCTGACTTGCTCAGCATATGCCTGCCCTCTAGGTGGCAGTTAGTTGAGCTTTAATGCAAATGGCTGGGCCCTTCTCCACAGCATTTGACTCCCTAGGGCTGGTCTGGAAGTAGGACCAGTGTTACCAGGACTGCTCCCATTCCAAAGTCTCCTTTGCTTTTCTGTGTATTTATGACAGTTGGTCAGTAGTTGGTGGTAGTGGTGTGATTGCTCTCCTCAACAATGTCTGCCGGGACTGGGAATATATTAGTAACTGGTTGAAAAATGTGGTAGATCACCAAAGCTTATCAGTAAAAATGAGCAATAATACTACTCAGTAACCCAGTACTCATTAAATCCCCAAACAAATTATTTATGAAAGAAACTCTGGATTGGATAAGAAATTCTGGGAAACATGGAAAGCAATCTAGATGAAATTAGGCTTAGACCAACATCTTATAGAATTTTTCTATAAATTTAACTTGGATATGCAACATGAATAACAAGGTCATACTATGAAAAAATTAGAAGAGAAACAGATCATTTATCTTTTACAACCATGGGTAGGAGATGTATTCTTCAAGTCAAATCTAATTTTTTTTTTCTTTATTTCATTTCATTTTCCAAGAATGTTTGCAGAGCTTCTTTCATTGAATAGTTTTCTTTTTTCATTAATGATTAGGCTAAGGTTACTAGAGTGTCTCATTTTGGTTTGCATCTTGAGCTTCTTTGCTTTTCAGAACATTATTAATTACATTCCCTCTTGAGGTTTTGTTGAGTGTAGAATAGTCTTCTATCATTCTGATTTCCTTTGTTTTTGAAGTTTTTGCAATTTTGTTCAATTTAACTACTGTGTGTCTTGGAATTTATAGCAAAAGCTTTGGGTTTTTTGTGGGGTTTTTTGTTTTGTTTTGTTTTCTTCCCGGGGGGGGGGGTGATCTGTGGATTCTTTATGTTTCTTCTTGTATTCTAGTATTCAGGTTTTTTGAATTGCCATCTTCTTTTGGGTGGCCTATGATCCTTAAATTAAAAGACTCTAAGCATCTTTTCTTAGAAATCAATGTATTTTGCTTTCATGAGATCTCATGTTCTTTTTAAATTTTATTGGGTTTTGCTTCTCTTCTTCCAGGATTGTCTTTCACATAAGTATATTTGTATTTTTAATCAGTTATTTTCTATTTTGCTTCCTTTAAATAGACTTGAACTCACTATCTTGGATTCAAGTTTTCCTATTCTAATTACTTGTTATAAAGGCCATGAATTCTGCCATTTGTTCCATTTTAACTTCTTTTCAAGATTATAATTTTTCTCTTGTACCATTCAGAAACATTCTAAGTTCTGTGATTTCTGGGGATTCCACAGAATCCAGTGTTTCAATAGGTGTTGACTCAGTTTCCTTTGTTTTCTAAAATTTACTTAGAGATATTACAGCCAGATGTTCTGGGATCCATATTCTCTTACAGTTATCTTCACTGTTGATTTGTCTCCTTGTGGGCCACACCCCATAGCAGGAAATTACAGTCCCTTCTTCCCATACATCTTCCTCCTTTTTATGTAACCTGGATACTTTGATTATTTGCTATTGGTTACAACAGGATTCTGGGGGAATGGCAGGGATGGCATGTACCAACTGAGGCTGCAGCACCAGATAGAACCTTTAGTGGGTCACAAAGTAGAAGTCACTGGGCTAGTTTGCACACCTTGCTGTAATGAGAAGGCTGGTCAGAAAGGCATGTTGAGCATATTAGGGATTATTTTTCTCCAATATTTATTCATAAGGCTTTTACTTTGTTAAACTACCTGCATTCTAGGCCTATAGAATAGCCATAATTGTGATACCTCTTGTTCATAATTTCTTTTTTTATAGGTTTTTTCAGAGTGAGTACTGCAGTAAATGTCTAGTCCTCCATCTATTTGGTCATGTGACTCAGACGTTCAGACATGCTATTTCTCATGTTAGTTTATATGTGTTCACCCATTATTTCTACAAGTTTGCGTTTGAGCTATTTTTTAAGAATTCTTTGATGAATATGATCCTATTGATATATTGATATCTCATTTGCTAAGTATGTCAGATCTGTCATGTGAATTTATCACAGCATCCATTAGTTAAAGAAATATTTTTTAAATTAAAAATAGAACTGTTATCAAATCCACGCTGTAATTTGCTGATCATATTCACTACCATTTTGACCCTTTTTAAAAATCTGTCTTGTTTCTTAAATTCTTTCAGCAAAAAGATAATAAAATATAGCGTATTTATTTTCTGGTACACTTTATACCTCAAGTATCTCCTCTTTATAATTTTACCTCCATGCAGTTACCAAAACAATATGTGATAAGGAACAAGTCTGACCATGTCCAATGTCTTTCAGTTGCCTCTAGGATCAAATACAAACTTTTCTTTGGCATTTAAAGCCATAAATCTCTCCAGTGCTCATCACAGTGCCTGGTATATATAGTAGGCACTTGCTAAATGTTTGCTAGTTGATTGATTCTCTGCCTGTGTCTAGCCTACCTTTGTAGACTATTTCTAGATTTACACATAAATCCCTTTCATGAATCATACATTTAAGCTAAATTGGTCTGTGCTTGGTATTTCTCACACAGGACATTCTACCCCCATCTCTATGCCTTTGTCCAGGTAGTCTCTTATGCCAGAAATATTCCTAAGTGCTATGTAAATAAAAGAAAAGAAAGAAAGACTAGTGGACTTGGGGCCACAATTGGGTCCAGCCCATACTATCTGTATAACTCAATTTATTCATCTCTAAAATGAGGATAAATTTGAACTACCTACCTCACAAAGTTGCTGTAAAGAAAATGATTTGTAAGGATTAAAATTATTCATAAATATTAGTAGTAATTGTTTCTGTTTTTACACTTAGGAAATGGCTAGGCTTTTAATGTGCCCGCCCCTCCCCCCGGCCATTTTATATTAGAGTAAATCTTGTCTCTGGTAGATATATTCAAGAAATAAATAAATAAACCTACAGGGCAGATAGGTGGTGCAGTGGATAGAGCACCGGCCCTGAATTCAGTAGAACTTGAGTTCAAATCTGGCCTCACATCCTTGAGACTTACTAGCTGTGTGACCCTGGGCAAGTCACCTAACCCCAATTGCCTCACCAAAAAAAACCCTGAAAAACCAAAAAATAAACCTACATTTGAAATTAAGAAGAGATAGTTATTACCTTGTTTGTTTTCTTATTGTTCATGTGAAAGTGAAGTGTGGTAATTGGGAGACCCTCAAAAGTTTCTCTAAACCTCTTCTGTTTGGAATACTGATATCTAATGTATGCCCAGAGACACAATTATACAGCTGTTAGGTTAGAAGTTTGTGAGAGAAATCTTTGAGACATAGCCTCAGGGATATTTGCAACAGCCACTTAAAAGTAGCCATCCTCCACCATTGTGTGGTTTATTCAGCCTAAAAACCCCATGCTTTAGAATACTTAAACAAGCTTACTGCTTCTTTCTTGAGGTATTTTGCTTCAAATCATTAAAGACCTTAAATTCTGGGTTTTCTGAGTTCTTTGTTTTCTTGTGCTTCCAAGTTTTCAAATGCTTTCACAGGTGTTATTTCACTTTCTTCTCACAACAATCTAATAATATAACTAAAAAGGGAAAAGGATCATTGTCCCTATATTATAGATAAGTAATCCAACTCAGGTTTTGCCTGAGACACGTGGAAGTCAGTGAGAAGTCTTGTGGCTCCCAGTCCTGCCATCTTTCTTTCTATGTTGTGGGTGTCAGCTCCAAACCATTGATGTAGTATGTATTATTTTTGGAAAATATGGCATTCATCATTAAAAATTTTTTTAAAGGGCAGCTAAGTGGTGTTGTGGATAAAACCCCAGCCCTGGATTCAGGAGGACCTGAGTTCAAATCCAGCCTCAGACACTTGAAACTTACTAGCTGGGTGACCCTGGATTTTTATGGGATTTTATTGGAAATTTATGTCCTCCATTAATTCACTCTTTTTTCCCTAGTTCTTTTGCCATTGTCAAGTGGTTGAAAGGAGGAGAAACAGCCCCTGGCATTTCTTAGGTGCTAAGAAAATGCTTGTTGACTGATCTGTAGGAAGATCCTACCTAGGTTTCAGTTGTTTAGTATAATGGTAATACAACAAACATAATAATAACTTCTTTAAGCTTTAAAATACATGGGAGGATGTATATTAAAGTATATGGGATGAAGTTAAATATCTTTTGAGTTAAAAAGATGTTGTATCCCTCTGAGGATTATTAACATTTAAGAACACTAATGAAACTCATGGGAATAAAGAATTTCACTATCAGAATCTTCTGATTCAGAATCTTCTGATTCTGATCCATAAGTATATACTAGCACATGAATCTATATAAAATGTAAAGTCCATGTTGAGGGTTAACAAAACTGTGTCCAAAAATTTAGTGTTAAATTCAAAGATATATAAAACAAATAGATATAGCTTCTAAGTGGGGTTACACATGTGTTTCCCTGTAATGTATCAAATCCAGTTAATCTATACATTAGACAGGTGCTAATGTTAAATCTTGGACAGTGATAGAAATGTATATGCTGTCATTACTGTTGACACATTTAAAGAATAATTATCCTCAAAATTCCTGTAGCACTTTTCCTCTATCCTCTATCTCCCTCCTCAATGTATCATATTCTCTTCTGTGTCATAATTGTCTATGTGTACATTAATCTGTCAAAAAGCATTTTGATTTTTCTCCCTTTGTATGCTACAAAGAGTTCCAATAGCTTTATAAGTTCCTGGAGAATAAAATGGTGTTGCGTCCATTTTTGTATTCCTACTACAAAATAGAATACCTTCTATACAATAGGACCGTAGTACATTTTTGTTGATTTTAATTCTGTTGGTAACAGCAATTAAATCCATATAGTTAACTAAACCTATTTGTCTTCTAGATAGATAGAAATATTGAGATTAGAGTTTGCTGTTAAACATAATAGATAAAAAATGGAATAAAATATAAAAAGACTAATGACCAATGTAATGTGACATAATGTATCACATGGAGAGAATAGAACCATCTCTAAACAGAGTTACATAATTTTGTTATTTCAAATAAAATGCAAATCTGACCAAATACAAGTTTTGACATAAATCAGGAAGAAATGCCAAAGTTCCAATAAACTTTTTCATCTTACTAGATATGAAGCCAACATCCATGTTTTCTGTAATATGCTTGAGTGGTGAGCCAAAAAAAATGAATCATACTATATAGGTTTAAGCTCCGGGTGAATTATTATTTTAAATAGAATTTGTCTGGATCTACAATATATCTTGTCTCTGCTATGAAATCAATCCCTAATCTTGTTTATTCACATATTAAGTTGAGTTAAGGTTGTGATGAGAAGAGGTTCAGCATGCCTGGGAAATTTTAATGGTTAGTGGATAGATTCTTCATATTTGAAGAAATTATGACAACCTTAAAAACTTCGGAAATCATTGTAATACTCTATTGAACATCATAACTGTGTTCAGTCAGGTCTGTTGCCATATTCATATAAAGATACCCAATCAGCAATATATGTAGTTTTTTCTTTTGCTTCCTGGCTTTATCTAGGAAATGACAAGCAATTGAAATAGGAACATTGCTCCTAATATAGTTTTGTTGATAACCTTGGGGTGTTTGTTAAGTAATATTTATTGATGCATTTCACCTTTTTTATGATATCATATTTTTTAATCCATGTTGTTGGATTGCTTAGTAATAAATATTTACAGTTATTTACCCCACATTAGATTTAGGCTGAGGTAGACATGTAATATACTAAAGTCTGTTTCATGGTGAATCATACTTTGGGGAAGCTGGAATTTATTTTTATATTTATACTCACACATATGTAGTTCTATTCCAGCTGTGTGTGACTCTTTGTAACCCCTTTTGTGGTTTTCTTGGCAAAGATACTGGAGTGACTTGTCATTTCCTTGTCCAGCTTATATTACAGATAAGAAAACTGAGGCAAACAGGGTTAAGTGACTTGCCCAAGATCAAACAGCTAGTAAGTATCTGAGGTTAGATTTGAACTCGGGTCTTATTTATATATTTATACATACATACATATATATATATATACACATATATATATGTACACATCCATGTATAGTGTTGTATTTGTGTAAGGGCATTTATGTTATTAAATATTGCGCCTCACACTAGCTAGAACGTATGGAAAGCTGGTGAAAATCATAAGCCAGGATTTTCTTGTGTGCATTTTTCTTGACTTTTCAGTTTTCATTAGCATAGTGATATCTAGACCACAGATGGTAGATCTTTGGAACAAATAGCAATCTTATTTCCTTCTGTCTTATTGTCCATCATATATTTTAGTATACTTATGTCTTCCTCACATAGTCTTTTGTTTTTTCAACTGTTTCTCATATCATATGGTTTGTAGACCCCTGACAATTGTGGTCACCAACCTGAATGCATTCTAGTTTGTCAAAGTGCCTCTTTAAAAAAGAATGTCGGGGGCAGCTAGGTGGCGCAGTAGATAAAGCACCAGCCCTGGATCCAGGAGGACCTGAGTTCAAACCCAGCCTCAGAGACTTGACACTTACTAGCTGTGTGACCCTGGGCAAGTCATTTAACCCTCATTGCCCTGAAAAAAAAAAGAATGTCTATGTAATAAATGTTTCTTCCTCTTTCCCTCCTCAACCCTCCCTATGAGATCAAGCAATTCAATATGTCATACTTGTGCAGTAATGCAGAACATCTTCATCTTCCTTGAAAGTGTTTTGCTTTTTACTGCTCTCTCCCCAAGTCTGCCCTTCCCTTCTTCCCCCCCATCCCTTATCTCCCTCCCCTCCCTCAGGGCAAAAATATATTACTATACCTACTTGAGTATGTATGTTAGTCCTTCTTTGAACCAATTCTGATGATATTAAGGTTCACTCACTCCCCAAGTCCTTCCCCCTCTTTTCCCCTCCATAAGCTTTTTTCTTGTTTCCTTCATGTGAACTACCTCTTCCCAGACCATCTCTCTCCTTCTCCCTCCCCCAGTTTATTCCTCCTACACCTCAACTCTATTTTAATGTTGTCATCATGGGTTAGTTAGGTGGCACAGTGGACAAAGCACCAGCCCTGGACCCAGGAGGCCCCAAGCCCAAATCCGGCCACAGACATAAGACACCCCACCCTGTCTGCCCAACAAAGAACAAAACATAAATGCTTTACAGATATCATCCCTTCATATTCAGTTCAGACCTGTGTCTTCTGTGAATTCCTTACTGAGATAGTTCTTATGAGTTTGAAGTATTATCTTCCCATGTAGGAATGTAAACAGTTTGATCTTTTAGTATCCCTCATGAAGTCTTTTTTATGTTTACCTTTTTATGCTTCTCAAGGGTCTTGTCTTTGAAAATTTAGAACAGAGAATTAGCTCAGTGACCTTGATCTCATTGGAGTGGGCTCATGGAGGAAATAGCATTCATACCCAATTGGGAGGAGTAATCTATTTAACCCTGCAGGAAAGTAGGAGGGGAGGAGGATAAGGAAGGAAGGGTGAAAAAAGGGAGAGCAAAGCGGGGGAAAGGACAGTAAGAAGTAAAACACTTTTGAGGAGCAATAGGTAAAAAGAAGATAGAGTAAATGTCATGGGAAGGGAGTGGGATGGAGGGAAATAGTTATGATGATTGATTATAATGGCAAAACATATGGTACCTACTTTGCTGGGCTTTTATGAAGAAAATTCTATGTCAAGCTTAAGGTACTATATACAGGTTATGATGAACAAGATACTATCAGAAAAACCTGGAAAGACCTACATGAACTGAAGCAGAGTGAAATGTACTGTATACAAAATAACAGCAATAGTGGGGGATGATCTGCTGGGAAGCATGTGGTTATTTTTAGCAAGGCAATGATCCAATATAACCCTGAAGGACTTATGAAGATTGCAGCCCATCTGCAGAGAAAGAACTTATAGTATCTGAAAACAGATGGAAACATGTTTTTCAATTTTCTTTTCTTTTCCTCTTTGACAATTCTTTAATCTGAAGTTTGGATTGTTTTGGTTTTTTTTAACTATTACCTCTCAAAACTAGCTAATATGGGAATTTTTCCATGACTACTCATGTATGACTTCTTTTGAATTGCTTGATTTCTTGTGGGTAGGGGGTGGGAATGGAGGGAGAAAGAGAATTGGAACACAAAGTTTTAAAAAATTGATATTAAAATTTGTTTTCACATATATTTTCGAAAATAAAATTCTATTCAAAGCCAAAAAAAAGAGAATGTCTAGGCTTGGACACAATATACAAATACGTTTTCTGACCTGCCCCTTGGTATCTGGATATAATCTTCCTATTAATGCAACTTAAGCCCAAGTTAATATTTTTAGTACCACGTGATTAGTACTAGGTATGTCTTAAGCTTGTGACTAATAAAACCAGTAGATTGCCAAGCCAGGTCTCCCCTGTACCTTTTATCCCTTCATGTAATTCAGTAATTGAGATGTTCATCAAGTTAAGGCCAAGGGTTAAAGCCATTAGCAATCTACCAGAGATATCACTTTTGCAGATTTGTAAAGTGCTTTGCAAACTTTAAACCTTTATGTAAATGATAGATATTGTTATCATCATTATTACCACTTTATGTTAACACAATGCCTCTTCTTTGGATATAGCCATCTGTGAATTTACTGTCATTCATATTTCTTATCTGCAGGGATGTCTTTGGAAGTTCAGTTAGGTACTTTGCTAAAATAATATTTCATTTTATTTTTTTAAATCTCCATTTTAACGAGGAGATCATTATACACACTAACAGCAATGTCATATCAATAATGAACTGTGAAAGACTTAGCTACTCTGATCAATACAGTGATCCACAATGGCTCCAAAGGACTCATGATGAAAAACACTGTTCTCTGGAGAGAACTGATGAACAGATCAAAGCATATTTTCTTTTACTTTCTTTATTTTTCTTGCTTCCCCCCATAACATACCTAATGTGGAAATGTTTTGCATGACTTCACATGTATAATGTATATCATATTTCTTTCCTTCTCAATGACTGGGGGAGGAGTGAAAGGAAGGGAGAGAATTCAGAACTGGAAATAAAACATTTGAATGAATGAGTAAATAAGTACACCTCTGTTTCTAAGCCTAGCTACTTATATCTAGCCCTTTCTCCTGTTTCTTTTAAAATTGTTTTATCCGAAGAATTCTCACCACTACTACCCACACCGTTTTCCATGGTAAATAAAATATCTTCAGTCACCCAAGTAATTTTGTAATTACAGTATCAAGATTCATTATCACATGATGGATCTCACATTGATTTTCACCATGAAATATTTCCTAAGAATCTTATTAATAATGTTATTATTATATAACATTTCCAGTATTTTTAGGAAATTAATAAATGACAACAAGAGTGTTGTTGGAATTTTGTTACTTTATCAGCCTTGGGGCTGATATATAGTTAAAAGTAATGACTATGGCAATAAATATAATATATAAATTGAGGAAGTATTACATAAGTTTATAAATATATTCTCATGATAAAGAATAACATAATTGAGAGCAAATAAAAATTAAGTTAATTTTAAAGCTTTTCAAAATATTCATTTTAATTTAGAAGTAAACTTTTTCCCTAATCTTGGCTTGAGCATTCCTCTTATATAAAATCCAACTTTTGTCACCTTGGAAAAATTGTTACTGTGTGTTGGTGATAATAGCTGTCTTCATTAACTGTACCTAAATATACGCATACCCACATATACACATATATACTCAAAAATATATAGGTGCGTGGGTGGATGGGTGGATGGATGGATCAAATGGATCAAGTAGGAGCTGGACTTACGGTTTCATTACCATTAGGAATTCCCAGTTGAGGAAACTACTTCCATCAATGCAGATTGCAACTATTCTAAAATTATTCTTTCTTAGAGTCGTTTAGAGCACTAAGAAGTTAAGTGAATTGCACAGTGTTAGAAAGCCTGTATTTGTCACAGATCATATTTGGATTCTGCTCTTTCCTGGCTCCAATGCCAGCTCTTTATATACTGTGACATGATCCCTGTCTCATATGTCCCTTTACACACACAAACTATATATATATATATATATATATATAAACACACTCACATATATACATACACACATATCCGTGTGTGTGTATGTATTTATGTATTTCCCCCTCCTTTAAGGACCCACTAATCCAGCCATATCAGTTGTTCTTTCTCTAATAAAAAAACCATTGTTTTCAAGAGTTGTCTTATCTTCATTTATAAATATCATTTCTTCACAGTCCCAGTTAGACTTTGCATTCCTTTCTATAATCTCTTTTGAATTTTCTACTATATCCTACAAAATGACCTAATTTTCAATTGTCAAGTTTAAATAATCTATGATTTTCCATATAATTTTTCCATATAGTTTTATTGGACAAATTGTATTTTTTATTAAAGTAAAAAGTGGTTCTAAATAAACCTGGGTGTTGTTATACAATGCAAGAAACTCTGGAAGCTCTATTTTTGGCGGGGTAACAATTGATGTATAAATCTTATTAATTTGTTTTCACATCTCTGAACATTCAGTTTGTGCTTAAAAAACAGTAAAGTTAGTAATGGTGAAAGATATATAGCTGAAGGGATGTCAGAGGGGTGTTGGACATTAAAACAGGTACATGGGGGCAGCTAGATGGCGCAGTGGATAGAGCACCGGCCCTGGATTCAAGAGTACCTGAGTTCAAATCCGGCCTCAGACACTTAACACTTACTAGCTGTGTGACCCTGGGCAAGTCACTTAACTCCAATTGCCTCACAAAAAAAAAAAAGAACTGAAAAAAAAAAAACAGGTACATGTCAGGGCAGCTAGGTGGCGCAGTGGATAGAGCATGGGCCTTGGATTCAGGAGTACCTGAGTTCAAATCTGGCCTCGGACACTTGACACTTAACTAGCTGTGTGACCCTGGGCAAGTCACTTAACCCCAATTGCCTCACTAAAAACAAACCAAAAAACAAACCAACAAAAAACCCAGGTACATGTCCACAGATTTACAAATGGTGATGACTCTTTATGTACCTCAGTACACCATAACTCATCTGCTATTTGAACTATTGAAAACTTAATCTTGGGCTTCATTTCTCCCTATTGTACTTTTTCCACTTTCTGATTTCAGCTTCCTTTACTTGAGGCACTATCTCTTCCTTCTGGACCTTTGAGCATTGTGACTCTTATGCCTGGCTCATATTGTAATTCTTACCTTTGTCTTCTTGGTAACAAAGTTAACATCTTTCCTAATTCTTTTAAACCAGGGAGGGTTCAGTTTGCACCATGGACCAACAAGGTGTAGTAAAAATAACATTGTATTTGAGGTCAGTGGATCTGAGTTTAAAACTGCTACTTACTAGTTATGTGACTCAGTTTTTTCATCTATAAAATGAGAACCTAACCAACCGTTGTGATCCTACTACTGGACATGTAATTATAAAGAGGTCAACTAAAGAAAAATCCTACATATACCAAAATATTATAAGCAACACTTTGTTGTGGTAAAAACCTAAGTGGGAAAGTAAGTACTCACAAAGTGGAGAACATCAACATATTTTGGCATATGAAAATAATGGAATATTAGTGTAAGAAACAGTGAATATGAGTAATTCAAACAAATATAGCAAGGTTTGTATAAAATCATGCAGAGAAATAGAACAGAAGTAGAAAGAGTATACAAAATGTTTACCATGTTAAAGTAACACCAAAAAGCAAATGAACACAAATTAAAGACATGACAAATATTAGGGACAACTGGGTGGTAAAGTAGTTAGAGAACTGATTGTGGAGTCTGGAAGACCTAATTGCAAATCTAACTGAAGAAACTTATTAGTTGTCATCCTAGACAAGTCTCTTAACCTATCTGTCTCAAATCCTTCATCTATAAAATGAGAATAATGATAGCACCTTCCTACCAGAGTTGCTGTGAAGATAAAATAAGCTAATTATTATATAAAGCACTTATAAACTTAAGTGCTATGTAAATGCTAGCCATTATTGTTACTACTACTGCTGCTGTTCCCTTGTGACAGATGATGAAATGCAGTTGTTTCTTGTGAAAGGTGTGGAGAACTACAGATATAAAATTGTGTATGTGCTGTTGGACATTTATTTGGGTAATTTTACAGACTGTTTTTCTTTTTTTACAATAGAGGGCTCTGTGTAGTTAATGTTGAGGTGGGGGTAGACAAGAGATTTCATTAGCGAATGTGTAAAAGAAAATAAAGCTTTAAAAATAATAATATGAAGGTATTGGCCCTGATAATCTTTTTTCAAATCATTAAAGTATTTTATTATTTTCCAGTTACATGTAAAGATAGTTTTCAGCATTTTTTCATAAAATTTTTAGTTCCAAATTTTTCTCCCTTCCTCCCTTCCCTCCCCTTCCCCAAGATAGAAAGCAATCTGATATAGGTTATATATGTACAATCACATTAAACATATTTTCTGCATTAGTCATGTTGTGAAAGAAGAATGAGAACACTAGGGAAAAGCTCAAAAAAGAAAAAAAAACAACCCAAAAGTAGAAACTGTGGTTCAATCTTCATTCAGAACCTACATTTCTTTTTTCTGGATGTGGAAAACATTTTTCTTCATGAGTTCTTTGGAATTGTCTTGGATCGTTGAACTGCTGAGAAGAGCCAAATATATCATAGTTGATCATCACACAGTGTTGCTGTTACTGTGTACAGTGTTCTCCTGGTTCTGCTCACTTCACTCAGCATTAGTTCACTTAAGTCTTTTCCTGAAATCTACCTTCTCATTTCTTGCAGCATAATAATTCATTACCATATACCATTCCATATACCACAACTTATTTAGCCATTCCCCAATTGATGTGGTCCTGATAATCTTGAAGGACTTTTTATTGCTATAAATAGTGTGATCCTGTTACCTTACTTATTCATTAGCCAGAGGTGTCTGGAGTATACATTCTGTTATGACAGCATAGTCAACCTTGTAATTTAGCAGTTATAAACATCAAATTCTAAATATTGGAAAAGGCCTCAGATCATGCTTTCAGGAAGTATCAAGAGCTAGAAGAACTTTACAATGATCTGGATAACTCATAGCCTTTGTCATTTTTGTTTATGGTCCCCATTAGCTCACCTATGAACAAAGTGTAGGCAGTCTCTTTTTTCAAAGTGAAGGTAAATAGGGCAGCTAGGTGGTACAGTGTATAAAGCACCAGCCTTGGATTCAGGAGGACCTGATTTCAAATCCGACCTCAGACACTTGATACTTACTAGCTGCTGTGTGACCCTGGACAAGTCACTTAACCCTCATTGCCCTGGGGGGGAAAAAAAGAACAAAGTGAAGGTAGTAGTATTCAAGGAATACCTTTGCATTTTTGAGATGAAATGAGAGAATGAAGTGTTCTTTAAATAAAAAAAAGAAAGAATTCATTGTGAAAATAAGTAAAAGGACGGTCACAGGCAAACGAGAATTCTGATCTGCATTAGGAGCTGTGAGAACAGAAAAATGTCACGTAGAGAAGGATAGGAAGAACTACTGAGCATTGGTAGTTAAAGAAGAAGAGCTTCATGAAGAAGAGGAGGATGGAACTCTTAGAAGTAATTTTCTCTTTTTGTCATCTAAGGAATGATGATGTCAATCCATTGGTATTGTCAGGGAGATCACTCAGTAAAAGATCTCAAGTATGGAATACTATACTGGGAAATTGACAGAAATGGAGAAATGGGAATGGAACTAGTTTAGGGGGACAAATCAATTTTTGTTTTGTTTTTAATTGAAATGATGTAAGGAAAGCCAAATAACAATTTATAGGAGACAGATGAAAATCAATATATTTCTCAATTTAGAAACTTGGAACCAGAACAATGTATATATGTGTTTATAGGCTTGGTATTTTTTTTCTTATGTAATTAACTAAGTGTATTCTACAAATTCCCTTTTAATATTCTATCTCCTCAGTGTTCCCAAGCAAGACTTGGGAAAGGAGAATAGGAGAATCTTGGTGTCCAATGTTCATTATACTGTCTGGCACACTAAACCACAATAAATATTTGTTTGTTGATGGGTTGATTCATTTGGCCTATCAAAACTCATTACTCTTCTACTACACTGGTGCTTAGTGATATCCTTTTTGTTAGTTACTTAGAGCTTTACTAATTGGAGGAATCAGAGAAAGCATTGAAGTAAAAAAGTTTTAGTGACTAAGTATCATTCTACCTTACTTCCTTTCTTCTTAAATAATTTCCTTCACTTTGGCTCAAAATTGTGCCCCCAAAAACATTTTGTTAAAAAACTTGTTCCAATACTGGGATCCCATAAGTAGGGGACATAGTTTGTTTTAGGAATCTAAAGCTTCCATTGTACTAAAAACCTTCAGTTCTGTAGTCTAGCAGAAGAAGGGCAGACCAGGGAGAGATTTAACAAGAGAGTAATATATGTAAAGAAACTTTTAAAGGCCATGAATTATGAAAAAAGATAAAAGAACCGAGATTATTAAATTTAGAGAAATGTATGCTGACTGACTTAATAATAGTTGTTTTAATGATGATAACCATCTGTTTGTCATCTCTTCTGAGACCTGAATAAGGAGAAGTTAACCTAAACTCTCACTGGAAACCCTCAGATATGATATTTAATCTTATGTCTAAATGATTTGTTATTATGGCATTTAAATTAGTATCCAGGGAGTGGCTAGATGGCGCAGTGGATAAAGCACCGGCCCTGGATTCAGGAGTACCTGAGTTCAAATCCAGCCTCAGACACTTGACACTTACTAGCTGTGTGACCCTGGGCAAGTCACCTAATCCCCCATTGCCCTACCAAAAAAAAAAAAAAAGAACTGTGCATATCCTTTAAAAAAAAAATTAGTATCCAAGAAATCTAACTTGAAACTACATTAGCATCAAGATATGTAAAAAAACTAAGATGTGTAAGAACAGCAGGTTTTCCCCAATGAGTAGGTGTGGCTGTGGAGAAATAATTCTTCAAATAATTCAAAATAAACGAAATGCAAATCAAAAGAACTTAAGGAATTCATCTCATCGTTTGGGAGGGAGAAAGATATATTTAGAAATTATAAGTATTGAAAACAAAAGATAATAAATTATTTAGTACCCATTCTTCAAAGAATACTTGATGTTTTAGAGAACTTCTCACATTATAATCATTGTATTATTATCTAGGCAGATGACACCTAGATACTTAGCCAGCCCTACCTACTCATCCCAAGACCACCAACTACCTATTGGACATTTCAAACAGAATGTCTTAAAAGATATCTCAAACTTAATTTGTCCAAAACTGAAATCATCTTTTTAAACTCACCTGCTTTTTTAATCTTTCCATTATCTATGAAGGGGACTGTCTTTCCAATCACCCAAGTTTGTAATCCTATAGTGTCATAATCAACTTCTTACTGTCCCTTTCCCATCAGATCCCGTCATTTACCAACTTTTTAAAAAGTGTTCTTCATCAGTATTTCTTACTACTCCCTGCTTCTCTGTTCAAATAGTCACCATGTTGGTTCTTGCCCTCATCACTTCTCACCTGGACTATTGCAATAATCCTCTAATTTGTTTTCTTGTTACCTTCTCCAATTCACCTTTCACATAGCTCCTGAAGTCATATTCTTAAATCATGACCATATTTAATAAATTCCAGTGGCTCCTTATTGTTTCTAAGATAAAATGCTAACTTTTCTGTTTGGCATTCAAATCACTTTACTATACTATCAGCATACTTTTTTTACCTATTACATATAACTACTCTTCACACTATACAGATAGGCCAATAGGGTTTTCTTTCTCTTCCTCACATTACATGTTATTTCCCATGGCCATGTCTTTGCACAGCACATCCCCAACCCTGAAGTGAACTAATTCAAAGCACAAATCAATTGGTTTCTTTTACATGAGTCCTTTCCTAATGTCTCCTGCTGCTTGCTAATTCCTTCTACACACACACACACACACACACACACACACACACACACACACACACAAACAAACAAATTAGCTTGAATTTATTTTGTATATGCAGATGCCCATATTCATGTATATGCATACTCCCTCTTTGAAGTTTATTATTTATTTTTGGCATTCATTTAAAAAAATTTTTTTTTGAGTCCCAAATTCCTTCCAGGCAACACTCTCCCCCACTGAGAATGCCAACAATGTTATATCACATACATGGTAAATCATACAAAAATTTTGCATACTAACCATGTTGTTTTTTAAAAAGAAAAGAAAAATAGTTTAAAAAGTTTTGCTTCAATTTACACTGAGTTCATCAGTTCTCTCTCCCTAAAAGTAGAATTATCCTGAGGGTTTTTTTTGTTTGTTTTGTTTTTGGTTTCTTTTGTGGGACAATGGGGGTTAAGTGACTTGCCCAGGGTCACACAGCTAGTAAGTGTCAAGTGTCTGAGGCCGGATTTGAACTCAGGTACTCCTGAATCCAGGGCCGGTGCTTTATCCACTTCGCCACCTAGCCGCCCCTGAGTTTTTTGCAATTGTGTTGGATTGTTGTATTTATTGTTAATATTGCTTATTATCATTACAGTATTGTGCTGGCAGAATATTACTTATATTATTACAATATTCTAGATCTTCTTACTTCACTTTGCATTAATTCATATGTCTTTCCAAATTTATTTTGAAACCATCCACCTCATCCTTTTTTAATAAATATTTTATTATTTTCCAGTTACATTTAGAGAGTTTTCAACATTTGTTTTTATAAGCTTTCTAGTTTCAAATTTGTCTCCCTCCCTCCCCCCTCCTCAAGACAGCAGGTAATCTGATATAGGGTATATATGTACAATCACAGTTAGCATATTTCTGCATTAGACTTCTTATGAGAGAAGAATCAGAGCAAAAAAGAAAAACCTCAAAAAAGAAAATCAATAATAAAACAATAGAAATAGTACACCTTGTCATTTCTTAAAGCACAATAGTTTCTATCACAATTATATACCACAGATTGTTCAGCCATTGCCCAATTGATGGGCATCCTCTTTTTTTTTTTAATTGAATAAAGTATTTTATTTTTTTCCTGTTACATGGAAAGATAGTTCTCAAGTTTTGTTTATACAGGCTTTCCAATTTCAGATTTTTCTCCCTCCCCCCTCCCCTAGACAGCAGGTAATCTGATATAGGTTATATATATATATATGTATATATATATGTATATATACACACACACACATAACATTAATCCTATTTCTGCATTAGTCATGATATAAGAGAAAAATCAGAGCAGTGATGAAAAACCTCAAAATAGAAAAAACAACAGCACCAAAAACAAAAGAAATAGTATGGTTCATTCAGCATCTATACTCCACAGTTCTTTTTTTTTTTTTTTCTTGGATTTGGAGATCCTCTTCTATCATGAGTTCCCTGGAACTAACTCTTCTGTTCCGTTGCATTGGTGAGAAGAATATAGTCCATCACAGTAGATCAACACTCAATGTTGATGATACTGTGTATAATGTTCTTCTGGTTCTGCTCATCTCACTCATCATCAGCCCATGCAAGACAGTCCAGGTTTCTCTGAACTCCTCCTGCTCATCTTTTCTTACAGCACAATAGTATTCCATTGTATTCATATACCACAACTTGTCTAGCCATTCCCCAGTTGATGGGCATCCCCTCAACTTCCAATTCCTTGCCACCACATAAAGAGCAGCTATAAATATTTTTGTACATGTGGGTCCCTCTCCCCTTTCCATGATCTCTTTGGGAAAAAGACCCAAAAGTGGTATTGCTGGGTCAAAGGGTATGCACAACTTTATTGCCTTTTGGGCATAATTCCAAATTGCTCTCCAGAATGGTTGGATCAGTTCACAGGTCCAACAATAATGCATTAGTGTTCCAATTTTCCCACAGCTTCTCCAGTATTTATTATTTTACTTTTTTGTCATTTTAGCCAATCTGATAGGTGTCAGGTGGTACCTCAGAGTTGTTTTAATTTGCAGCTCTCTAATCATTAGAGATTTAGAGCATTTTTTCATAGGAGAATAGATAGCTTTGGTTTCTTCATCAGAAAACTGCCTATTCATATCCTTTGACCATTTCTCAATTGGGGAATGACTTGGATTCTTATAAATTTGATTTAGTTCCCTATATATTTTAGAAATGAGGCCTTTATCAGAAGTACTGGCCTCAAAAATTGTTTCCCAGCTTTCTGCCTCCCTTCTAATTTTGGATGCATTGCTTCTGTTTGTACAAATTTTTTTTTAATTTAATGTAATCAAAATCATCCATTTTGCATTTTATACTATTCTCTATCTCCTGTTTGGTCATAAACTGTTTTCCTTTCCAAAGATCTGATAGGTAGACTATTCCTTTCTCTCCTAATTTACCTATGGTATCACCTCTTATGTCTAAATCGTGTATCCATTTTGGCCTTATTTTAGTATAAGGTGTAAGATGTTGGTCTATGCCTAATTTCTGCCATACTATCTTCCAGTTTTCCCAGCAGTTTTTGTCAAATACTGAGTTCATATCCCAGAAGCTAGAGTCTTTGGGTTAATCAAACACTACATTACTAGTGTCATTTACTACTGTGGTTCCTGTCCCTACCTATTCCATTGATCCTCCACTCTATTTCTTAGCCAGTACCAGATAGTTTTGATGACTGCCGCTTTATAGTAAAGCTCCAGGTTTGGTACCACTAACCCACCTTCCTGTGAATTTCTTTTCATTATTTCCCTGTATATTCTTGATTTTTTGTTTTTCCAGATTAATTTTGTTATTATTTTTTCTAGCTCTATAAAATAATTTTTAGTTTTGGTATGGCACTGAATAAGTAAATTAATTTAGGCAGTATTGTCATTTTTACTATATTAGCTCTGCCAATCCATGAGCAATTGATATCTTTCCAATTATTTAGATCTGATTTGATTTGTGTGAAGAGTGTTTGTTAGTTGTGTTCATAGAGTTCCTGGGTTTGTCTTGTCAAGTAGACTCCCAAGTATTTTATATTATCTACTGTTACCTTAAATGGAATTTCTCTTTCTATCTCTTGCTTCTGGACTTTGTTGGTCATGTATAGAAACGCTGATGATTTATGTGGATTTATTTTATGCCTTGCTACTTTGCTAAAGTTGTTAATTGTTTCAAGTAATTTTTGAGTTGATTCTCTAGGATTCTTTAAGTATACCATCATATCATCTGCAAAGAGTGATAGTTTTGTTTCCTCCTTGCCTATTCTAATTCCTTTAACTCTTTTTTCTTCTCTGATTGCTAAAGCTAACATTTCTAGGACAATATTAAATAATAGGGGTGATAATGGACATCCCTGTTTCACTCCTGATCTTATTGGGAAGGCCTCTAATTTATCTCCATTGCATATAATACTTGCTGATGGCTTTAGGTAGATACTGTTTATTATTTTAAGGAAAGCTCTACCAATTCCTAAACTCTCTAGTGTTTTTATTAGGAATGGGTGCTGTATTTTGTCAAAAGCTTTCTCTGCATCTATTGAGATAATCATATGATTTTGGTTGGTTTTCTTATTGATGTGGTTGATTATGATAATAGTTTTCCTAATGTTGAACCAGCCCTGCATTCCTGGTATAAATCCCACCTGGTCATAGTGTATTACCCTGGTGATCACTTGCTGTAATCTCCTTGCTAATATCTTATTTAAGATTTTAGCATCAATATTCATTAGGGAAATTGGTCTGTAATTTTCTTTCTCTGTTTTTGCTTTGCCTGGTTTTGGTATGACCACCATATTTGTGTCATAAAACAAATTTGGTAGAACTCCTTCTTCACCTATTTTTCCAAACAATTTGTATAATATTGGAATTAATTGTTCTTTAAATGCTTGGTAAAATTCACCTGTAAACCCATCTGGCCCTGGGAATTTTTTCTTAGGGAGTTCATTAATGGCTTGTTCAATTTCTTTTTCTAATATGGGTTTATTTAAGGATTTTATTTCCTCTTCAGTTAACCTGGGCAGTTTGTATTTTTGTAAATATTCATCCATTTCATTTAGATTGTCAGATTTATTGGCATACAGTTGGGGAAAATAATTCCTAATTATTGATTTAATTTCCACTTCATTGGTGGTAACATCACCCTTTTCATTTTTGATACTGGTAATTTGGTTTTCTTCTTTCTTTTTTTTAATCAAATTAACCAATATTTTATCTATTTTATTGGTTTTTTCATAAAACCAGCTCTTAGTTTTAGTGATTAATTCTATAGTTTTTTGCTTTCAGTCTTATTAATTTTTCCTTTAATTTTCAGGATCTCTAGTTTATTATCTAATTGGGGATTTCTAATTTGTTCTTTTTCTAGCTTTTGAAGTTGCATGCCCAATGCATTAATCTCCTCTTTCTCTTTTTTATTCATGTAAGCATTTAGAGCTATAAATTTTCCCCTAAGCACTGCTTTGACTGCATCCCATAGATTTTGTTATGTTGTCTCATTATTGTCATTCTCTTGGATATAGTTATTGATTGTTTCTATGATTTGTTGTTTGGCCCATTCATTCTTTTTTTTTTTTTTATAGGCAATGGGGGTTAAGTGACCTGCCCACGGTCACACAGCTAGTAAGTATCAAGTGTCCGAGGCCGGATTTGAACTCAGGTACTCCTGAGTCCAGGGTTGGTGCTTTTAACCACTGCGCCATCTAGCTGCCCCTCATTCATTCTTTAGAATGATATTTAGTTTCCAATTGATTTTCATTCTACTTTTCCCTGGCTTTTTTTTTTTTTTTTAGTGAGGCAATTGGGATTAAGTGACTTGCCCAGGGTCACACAGCTAGTAAGTGTTAAGTGTCTGAGGGCAGATTTGAACTCAGGTCCTCCTGAATCCAGGGCCAGTGCTCTATCCACTACGCCACCTAGCTGCCCCTGGCTCTTTCTTACATGTAATTTTTATCACATCATGATCTGAGAAGGATGCCTTTACTATTTCTGCCTTTCTACATTTGACCATGATGTTTTTGTGCCCTAATACATGGTCAGTTTTTGAAAATGTGCCATGTATTGTTGAGAAAAAGGTATATTCCTTTCTATCCCCATTCAGTTTTCTCCAGACATCTATCATGTCTAACTTTTCTAGTAATCTATTCACCTCTTTCGCTTCTTTCTTATTTATTTTTCAGCTAGATTTATCCAATTCTGAGAGGGGGAGATTCAGGTCCCCCAGTAGTATAGTATTACTGTCTAATTCCTCTTGTAACTCATTTAACTTCTCCTCTAAGAACTTGGATGCTATACCACTTGGTGCATACATATTTAATATTGATATTACTTCATTATCTATAGTACCTTTAGGCAAGATGTAGTTTCCTTCCTTATCTCTTTTAATGAGATCTATTTTTGCCTGCGTTTTGTCTGAGATAAGGATTGCTATTCCTGCTTTTTTTACTTTAGCTGAAGCATAGTATATTCTGTTCCAGCCTTTTACCTTTACTCTGTGTGTATCTCTCTGCTTCAAATGTGTTTCTTGTAAACAGCATATTGTAGGATTCTGGTTTTTAATCCACTCTGCAATTCGCTTCCATTTTGTAACAGAGTTCATCCCATTCACATTCACAGTTGTTATTTCTGACTGTCTATTCCCCTCCATTCTATTTACCCCCTTTATACTTTTCCCCCCTTCTTTCACCCTATTCCTCTTCACCAACGTTTTATTTCTTACCCCTGCCTCCCCCAATATGTCCTCCCTTTTTATCACCCCCTCTCTTTTCTTTACCCTTTTCTCCTTTGCTTTTGTCCTCCTTTCTGTCAGTCCCCCCCTTTCCCTTCCCCTTTTGCTTCCCTAAAGAATGAGCTAAGTTTCTTTATCCCATTGAACATATATGTTATTCCCTCTTTGAATAAAATCTAATGAGAGTAGGGTTGAAACAGTGTTCACCCCTCCTTTCTTTCCCTCTATTGTAATAGTTTTTTTTTTCACCTCTTCATATGATATAATTCATCCCATTCCACCTCCCCTTTCCTCTCCTCCCCATAGACTCCCTTTTTAACCCCTTAATTTAATTTTTTTTGTATCATCACATCAAAGACAATTTATATTTATACCCTCTGTGTAAACTCCTTCTCTCTGCCCAAATACATTTACATTTCTTAAGAGTTATGAGTATTATCTTCCCATGTAGAGATATAAACAGTTTAATCTAATTGAGTAACCTTTTTTTTCCCCTCTGTTTACCTTTTTAAACTTCTCTTGAGTCTTGTATGTTAAGATCTAATTTTCTGTTCAGTTCTGGTCTTTTCACCAGGAAAGATTGAAAGTCCCCAATGTCATTAAATGTCCATCCATGGGGCAGCTAGGTGGCACAGTGGATAAAGCACCGGCCCTGGATTCAGGAGGACCTGAGTTCAAATCCAGCCTCAGACACTTGACACTTACTAGCTGTGTGACCCTGGGCAAGTCACAATCCCCATTGCCCCACAAAAAAAAAAAAAAAATGTCCATCTTTTCCCCTGAAAGAGAATGCACATTTTTGCTGGGTAGTAGATTCTTGGCTGCAATCCAAGCTCCTTTGCCTTCCAGAATATCATATTCCAAGCCTTGCGGTCCTTTAATGTTGAAGCTGCCAGGTCCTGAGCAATCCTGACTGTAGCTCCATGATATTTAAATTGCTTCTTTCTGGCTGCTTGGAGAATTTTCTCCTTCACCTGATAATTCTGGAATTTGGCTACAATATTCCTTGGAGTTTTCCTTTTGGGGTCTCTTTCAGGAGGTGATTGGTGGATTCTTTCAATGATGATTTTATCCTCTGATTCTATGATATCAGGGCAGTTCTCCTTAATAATTTCCTGGAATATGGTGTCTAGATTCTTTTTCTGTTCATGGCTTTCAGGCAGTCCAATGATTCTCAAATTGTCTCTCCTTGATCTGTTTTCCAGATCAGTTGTCTTTCCAATGAGGTATTTCACATTTTCTTATATTTTTTCATTCTTTCAATTCTGCTTGACTGATTCCTGGTGTCTCATGGATTCCTTATCTTCCAACTGTCCCATTTTAATTTTTAAGGCATTGTTTTCTTCAATGAGATTATGCACCTTTTTTTCCATTTGGCCAAGTGAATTTTTTAAGGCAGTGTTTTCTTCAATGAGATTATGCACCTTTTTTTTCCTTTTGGCCAGATGAATTTTTTGAGGCAATGTTTTCTTCAGTGAGATTATGCACCTTTTTTTCCATTTGGCCATATGAATTTTTTAAGGCATTGTTTTCTTCAGTGAAATTATGTGCTTCCTTTTCCAAGCTGCTGATTCTTTTTTCATAGTTTTCTTGTTTTGCTTTCATTTCTCTCCCCATTTTTTCTTCTACCTCTCTCAATTGATTCCCCCCCCCCAGGGCAATGAGGGTTAAATGACTTGCCCAAGGTCACACAGCTACTTAAGTGTCAAGTATCTGATGCTGAATTTGAACTCAGGTCCTCCTGAATTCAAGGCCAGTGCTTTATCCACTGCACCACCAAGCTACTCCTCAATTGATTTTTAAAATCCTTTTTGAGCTCTTCCAGGAAGGCTTTTTGTTCTTGAGACCAATTGACCTTCCCTGGTGAGACTTCACATGTAGGCAATTTGAGGCTATTGTCCTCATCTGAGTTTGAGTTGGCTTCTTCCCTATTGATACAGAAGCTCTCAATGGAGAGGGCTCTTTTTTGCTTCTTACTCATTATTGCAACTTATTTATTTATTTTTTAAGTTGAGGTCTGCTCTGGGGGCACCAGGGTCCCTGTTTTGGGCTTCTTGTGCAGGTGTATGGGTGCTGTGTGACCGGCTTTTTACTCTGAGGCCTTTATAGTGTGTGCAGTTCGACCCCCTGCACTTCCTGTCTGGGTGCGCTTGGCCAGGCGCCCGATCCCGCCTGTCCCATTAGTGGCCCGACAGCCTGCCTACCCGGTTGGTGCAGGTAGGTTTTTCCACTGTCCTTCTTGGCTACCAGATTTTTGAGCCAGGTTCCAGGGGCCTCAGTTGTTCGGCTGTGGCCCGCAGCTCCTGCTGACTTGCCCTGACCCCCTTGGCACAGGGCTGCTGCCCTGCGCTGGGCCTCCCTTTTGCCCGAGTCAGACCGACCTTTTCCTGAAGTCTTCTAAATTATCTCTGGTTGGAAGACTGTGTCCCTCTGTCTCTTTGCAGGTTCTGTAGTTTCAGAATCTGTCCAGAGGCTTGATTTAATGTTCTTTTTGAGGGAACAGAAGGAGAGCTCAGGCAGCTTGCTCCTTCTTCTCTGCCATCTTGGCTCTGCCCCCCCCCCATGGGCATCCTCTTAACTTCCAATTTCTTGCCACCATAAAAAGGGCTGGTATAAATATTTTGTACATATAGGCCTTTTCCATTTTTCTTTGCTCTCTTTGGAACGTAGAGCTAGTAGTGGTATTGCTGATCAGAGGCATACAAAGTTTTATAGTTCTTTGGGCATAATTCCAAATTGTTTCCCAGAATGATTTGAACCAGTTCACAATTCTACCAACAGTGCATTAGTGTCCCTGTTTTCCCATATCACTTCCAGCATTTGTCCTTTTCCTTTTCTAGAATATTAGCCAATTTGATAAGTGTGAGGTGCTATTTCAGAGTTTTAATTCGCATTTTTTTAATCACTAGAGATTTAGAGCCCTTTTTTATATGACTGGATAGCTTTGATTTCTTCTTCTGAAAACTGCCTGTTTATATCCTTTGACAATCAATTGGAGGATGGCTTTTATTTTATGAATTTGATTCAGTTCCCTATATATTTAAGAAATGAGGTCTTTGAAATATCATTTGCCTCCCGGTAACACCACTTCATTCTTGTGACTTTGCAAATGAAAATACCACTACCTCACCAGTACACTTATGTATTGTTTCCTAGTTTTAAAACATAATGTGCTTGAAGGCAAAGATTATCTTGGTTTTAATAAGTATTTTATAAAAGCTTTTTGTTTATTCATTAACTCATTTTTACTTGCAAAATATTAATAATAACCCTCTTATAAGTTTTATATCATGTCTGCATTAAAAATTGCATATGCAGTATAATTTTCAAGTCATTGAAGAAATATTCCCTCTGAGTATAATCAGGGTTGAGTAGCAGCATAGCTCATGGTAGATACTATTAAATTCTCCTCAAATCAATACTTGGGAAATGGGACACCTAAGAAAAATAATTTTAAAAGCCTCACATAAGTTGCTTAAGACCGAAAAATAAATAGAATCACTCCTGTAGGCTCTTTTTAAATATCTTAACTACTGATAAAAGGAAGATTACATTCTGTACAAGGAGTTAACTACAACACAAAGTACAATTCCTTATATAGATTTTAATCTTTTTAAAGCAGCTTGGAATCTTGTCCAATCTTTTATTCAGCAGAATGAACTGAACAACTACTCATCTAAGA
The DNA here is from genome assembly GCF_019393635.1 of Dromiciops gliroides. NCBI lineage: Eukaryota > Metazoa > Chordata > Mammalia > Microbiotheria > Microbiotheriidae > Dromiciops > Dromiciops gliroides. The sequence continues at coordinate 361,350,987 of NC_057863.1, read as the reverse complement.
AGCATTATCTAAAGCATCCAGAAATGTGCAATGAATAGGTATTCAGGAATTAGTATAGTAATTGACTCATTTAATATTTTATTAACTTTCTGGACCTCCCTTTCCTCATCTGTAAAATGATAGTATTGGTCTCAATCAACTCTGTCATCCATTCACACACCATATCTTACATTTCTATAACTCATTCATTTTCTTGATATGCTTCATAAATCTGATAAAGTCCCAGTATTTCCCACAAGTATCACCCTTATTTTATTTATAGGGTTAGCCTTTTTTTTAAATTACATGACTAGTAAGAGGTTACGCACCAGACATGGGAGAAGACTCTAGTCTCTTTAGTTTTAACAGGATACCTTCTGTGATTTTTGTCTTGTACTGAATTTTTTTTTTGGCCTAGTTTTCAACCAAAAAATATCCTATTGAAAACAGTAAAATTCACTGTAGCATGTCTTATTGATAGACCACTGTGTTCAGTGGTTGAAAATCTGATCATTGGTTATAAAAGGACTACCTTTTTAAAGGTTATACTCATGAAAAAAATATGCTAATTCAATTTGTTTGTAGCCATGCATAAGATTCCCAATTGCTATACAGATCTAAAAGCTCTAACCCTGTATTTTACTCTTGAACTGGAATACTATTTCAGAATAAGCACTAGACCTTTGTTAAAATGATGCTACTAATCATAATGTGATATTGGAATATGGCTATTTCTCAACTTATTAGTTTATTATCCAGAAAGGAGAGGTAGAGAACAACTTATTTCACAAATATATGGCAACAGAGAACTAAAGTATAAATGGTCAGCCACAGAAGCAACAAGTTAAAAAGGTAAACAGTAGTTCTTGTAATATTTTTAGGTTTTAATTAAAGGTATTGTGAATTAAGGCCTTTCCAAACCCAGGAAGTTTAGCAGCTAGAAGGGAATTCTTTTTCCTTATTCTGATCATAACATTGCACTTCCTCTTTGGGTATGGCCATAATACCAGAACTTCTCTCTGAAAAATAGACTCTATATCATTAGTATCTTCCACCATCTTAGTATTAATAATATCTACTCTCTCCCTAACCTTCTCCTGTCTGACTTAAAATCTCAATCATTCTGTGGAAACTATTCTTTCAGAGGTTGCCGTGAACTCATGATCATTAAATCCTAAAGCCATTTTTCAATCCTCATACTCTCTGACTTTTCTTCAGCATTTGAAACTTGGATAGTTAACTGCTCTTTACTGGAAACTATCTCCTCCCTTGTCTTCAAAGATAATTTACTATCCTAAAGAGGTGTAAGAACTGCTGTCACCATTTCTCTTTAGTCTTCACTGTCTTCTTGTGAACCTATTAAGGTCAATTTCCCCCAGACATAAGATTGAATAAGTACTTGAATCAATGAGATTATATTTTTAAAGCATTTAACACAGTTCTGGGTACATAGTAGGCACTAATAAATGCCTATTCCCTTCTTCCATCTCACAAAGTAGACCCTTAATAATGTTTGTTTTTTAAGTAAAGCTGAATTTGATGGGAAGGATAGGGAGAGGGTAAGCAAGTAACACTTACTTGAAGATCACTCTTATCTGAACTGGTTCAAGGTGGAAAGAACAAACATACACACACAATTTGATACAGAAATTTATCTTAATAAACTGGAAAGAGGGGGGAAATTGAGTTTAAGAGAAGGATGAAGAAGAGAAAAAGAGGCAGTGACCAGAAACAAAGCAGACTCAAAGAAGAGACAGGATAAAAAAGAGAAGAATAAGTAATAAGAGAATAGGATGGGGGCGAGGGGGCGGGGGGTGGGGCACAGCAGTCATAACTGTGAATGGAATTACTTGCCCATGAAATAGAAGATAGAAGAATTGAACAAAATCCAACGATACCTTGTTTACAAAAAACACAATTGAAACAGATAGATACACAGATTCAAAATCAGGCACTGATGCAGAATTTATTATGCTTTAACTGAAGTAAAAAAACAAACATGGCAATCATGATCTCAGAAAAAGCAAAGCTAGAACTGACCAGAAGAGATGAGGAAGACACATTTTTCCAAAAGACACCATGAGCCACTGTATTAATATCAGTATTGAATATATATACACCAAACAGCACAGCATTTAAATTTTTAAAAGAAAAGTTAAATTTGTTACAAGAAGAAATTGACAGTAATTATCAGTGTATTCCTAAAGACCTAGATAAATCTGTCTATAAAATAAACAAGAAAGAAATTAAGGAGCTCAGTAGAATTTTAGAAAATTCATATATGATAGACCCTTGGAGAATATTAAATGAGAATAGAAAGGAATATACCTATCTCTCGGTTGTACAAGGTACCTTCACAAGCATTGATCATGTATTACATTTAAACTCACAAAAATGTAGAAAGCAGAAATAATAAATGCATATTCTCACCATGATGCAATAAAAATTGCTTTTGAAGCATAGATTAAAATTAAATGGAAACAATAACTTAATCCTAAAAAATGGATGGTTAAAAGATCAAATCAGGGAAAGTAAAAATTCCATTAAAGATAATGACAACCATAAGTAAATACTAAATTTGTGGAATGGAACCAAAACTACAGCAAAGACTGCCTAATTGCCTGTGCTCCCCAAAGTCTCTTCTTTGTCAAGTCTGTTGTCCCCACAGCTGAAGAATTAATATTATTAAAGCACTTCTGACCATGCCACTACCTTCTTAAAGAAACTTCAGTAGTACCTGTTGCTTTAAGGTTTAAATACAAATTTCTCTGTTTGATATTTATGGTCTTATTCCAACCTATCTTTCCAGATTTGTTATGTATTACTTCTCAAATACTTCCCTGAAATCTGGCCTCCTTGTTGTTCCTCACACAAAACATTTTACTTTTTTTTCCACTTCTTGACATTCCCCTTGTATACAGGACTTTCCTTAATCTTTGCGTTTGCAACTCCTAGATCCCTTCAAGGCTTTGCTCAAGTGCCACCTCTTTAAAAAGACCTTTTCTTATTCCTTCCCTTTCCCAAACTGTAATTACTTTTCATATATATATATATATCATATCTCATATGGGAAATGAACAACAGAAATGATACACACAGCAGTTATAAGAAGTTTAACCATATAAATTAGTTTCCATCACAAGAAGAATAAAAGATCCCAGAATGTACCTTAGCAAATATATAATTTACTTTTCAAACAAAAGGAAAATAGCTACCAAGGGCAACACCAGCTAAGAGTATAAACTCATTTGTAAGTTCTTACAGAGAAAAATGAAGTATTATGAGTAGTATCTTCTCACAAAGAAGAGAGAAGCAGCATACTCATCCAACAGACATTTAAAAATGAAAGGACGAGAAAAAAAAACAAATTAAAAGGCATAAAATTTTATAGCTTTTTTCCATCAATGACAGTGAAACTATCACATCCTGATCCTAATATTACAGTTCTAAATGTGTGGCACTAAACTTGGGATGCGGATATCATTGAAAGAAGTAACACATTCGTAACCGTATTGAGGAATTTACAAGTTGTCTAATAGAGAGGGAAGATAATTAGTTCATAGGAAAAATCTTGGATCTGTATTAATAACAAAAAGAGGTTACCAAGAAACCATCAGTTACCATCAACCTTTATGCCTATTTTGCCATCAGTACAAAATCTTTATAAGAGTTGTCTGTACATAAATTAAGGGTGTCCTCAATGAAAATAGTACCAGAGAACAGTCAAGTTCTGTCATGATTTATACCAGTGGACTACATCTTTACTATTTCACATCTAACTGGAAAATATAGAGAATATAAAAGCCCATTTTCTTTTTTGTTGTTGAATTTGGGAGGGGATTGGGGTGGGGCAGGGACAACTTTCACTCAGTAGAGTACAAAGCCACTTTACAGGCTCTTGTTCCCAGTCACTTGTCAAAATCTGTCAAGATTCTTCTAAAGATCTAACTATTGAAATGACCATATTCAGCAACCCTCTAATCATAAACTTCAGATACAGCATAGAGGGAAATACATACATGCAAATGCTGTTTGTCACTGTCATGGAAGAAATTCAGTGCAGAATTATAGTTGAAGAGTGATTCCCTGTGGATGACAAGGTCCTCAAACAATAAAGAGGCCAGCCAGTGTCAGTAGATTAGATTATGTAGGGGTGATCAAGGTATAACCGTGGAAAAGTAAGGAGAAGCAGGTAATGAAGGGCTTTGAATGCCAAACAGAGTTTTCTATTTTATTCTGGAAGTGATAGGGAGCCACTGGAATTTATCAGATGGGGTGGGGGTGTCATGATCAGATCTGTGCTTAAGAAAGATTAAATTGACAGTTAAACAGAAGATGGACTGGAATGGAAAAAGACTTGAGGCAGGGAGACCAACCCACAGGCTTTTTCAATATTCTGGGCCTGAGATGATGAGAGCCTACACCAGAGTTGCATCATTGTTAAGAAGAGAGCATATACAAGAGATGTTACAAAGATAAAATCAACAGGACTTGGCAACAGATTAGATATGGGGTCTGTTGTAAAGAGAGTGAAGAGTTAAGGATGATATCTAGATTATAAGCCTGGGTGACTGAAAAGACAGTGGTTAACTCAACAATAATAGGAACGTTATCAAAGAATTTTATGAAGGAAAAAAGAAATTGGTTACTTAGGTGGTAAAGCCAAGGAATGAGAAATAGACAGCTGGATTGCTCTGCTCATACCCATATTATATTAGCAAAAAGAGAGGACACTTTGCTCCACATTGGAGAGGATTTCTGTGGCGAATTTATAGGAAGATCTCCTTTGATGGGGCTTTAGTCTTTATAATTGAAGGGATCTTCCAAATGAGTGATACCACAGATCCATTTGAGTCTTGAGTATATCCTGAATTGATGTAACTATGCATGTATCACAACAAATTTCTATGGACTAAGAGATTCTCACCTTTGTATTTTTATTTCTAACATCTAGCACCACACCTAATACATTGTAGGCCGTTAATATATGCCTTTTGAATGATTAGTCAATAATCAATGGTAAGTAAACATTTATTAAGTGCCTACTATGTGCTAGACAATGCACTGGGTTTACAAAGAAAGGTATAAGATAAAGAAAAGTCTGCTTTTAAGGAGCTGGCATTCTAATGGGGAAAGACATCACATATAAAGTAACTAAAACAGGAGATGAGGAGGATACCTGATGTGGCTTTCATCTTGCAGAATGATGAATTTCTGGAGATTGTGATATCCCAGAAGTCAACTGGGTAGGAAATAAGGAGGTGAATTTCTTACTTGCTCTCCCCATTGATTGTAGAGGATTAGAGAGGAGCTCCAACCTCCACTCTCTCCAGTCAGAGGGAGGGAGAGAGGTCTCCCAAGGGTAAGGAGCACTGAAGATGTGTATGTTTTATCAGAGTTGGTCTCATCTTGCAGAATGATGAGTTTGTTTTTTTTAATTAATAAAGTATTTTATTTTTTTTCCGTTACATGTAAAGATAGTTCTCAACCTTTGTTTATACAAACTTTACAATTTCAGATTTTTCTCCCTCCCTCCCCCTTCCCCTAGACAGCAGGTAATCTGATATAGGTTATATATATATACACACATAATAACATTAATCCTATTTCTGCATTAGTCATGTTATAAGAGAAAAAAATCAGAGCAATGATGGAAAACCTCAAAATAGAAAAAAAAAACCAACAGCATCAAAAACAAAAGAAATAGTATGGTTCATTTAGCATCTATACTCCACAGTTCTTTTTTTTTTTTTTTTCCTGGATTTGGAGATTCTCTTCCATCACGAGTTCCCTGGAACTCTTCTGTGCCATTGCATTGGTGAGAAGAATATAGTCCATCACAGTAGATCAACACTCAATGTTGATGTTACTGTGTACAATGTTCTTCTAGTTCTGCTCATCTCACTCATCATCAGCCCACGTAAGACTCTCCAAGTTTCTCTGAACTCCTGCTCATCGTTTCTTATAGCACAATAGTATTCCATTGTAGAATGATGAGTTTTTAGAGATCATGAATCCAGGAATTCATCCAGATAGGAAATGATGAGATGAATTCTGAGTGCCCTCATGATTGGTATATATAATGAAGAATTTTTGATATTTTGCATTGAGAATTTGCCCCAGTTAACCCATTTCATGAAATAATGAGGTTGCAGTTAAGATTCTTTGAGTCTGAGGGGAGCAGCTAGGTGGTGCAGTGGATAAAGCATTGGCCCTGGATTCAGGAGGACCTGAGTTCAAATCCAGCCTCAGACACTTGACACTTACTAGCTGTGTGATCCTGGGCAAGTCACTTAACCCTCATTGCCCCACCAAAAAAAAAAAAAAGATTCTTTGGGTCTTTGTATAATATGGTAAATGAATTTGGTTGTTTGGCAGGATATGTTAGAGTATGATTAAATATAGGGTTGAGTTAAGGAGAATTTATTAGCTTCTCCTTCTGGTAATTTTGTGGAGGAATAAAAGCAAGTAATTTTTATATTGTGTAACAACACCAGCTGCTGTTACATAGTTCTTTTAAGGTTTCAAATCACTTTACATAATATCATTTGAGTCTCACAACAACCTTGTTCATATATGAATACAGTCTTATTATTAGTTCTCTGAGAAATATTATTTCCCTGAGAAACCAGGAAAAGCCTCATGAACTGATAAAGAGTGAAATGAGCAGAACCAGAATAGTTTATACAATAACGGCAACATTGTAAAGAGAAACATTTTTAAAGACTTAAAAATTCTGACCATTGAAATGACCATGTTCCAAGACTGATGCTTAAGAATGCTACCTACCTTCCCTGACAGAGAGGTAATGGACTTCATATAGAATGAAACATACATTTTTGGGTATGGCTGATATGGGAAGTTATTTTGCTTGACTATCCATAATTATTGTAGGGTTTTTTCCTCTTTTTTTTTTTCCAACAAAGGAATAGGAAGGGAGAGAAAATCTATTTGTAAATGCCGGGGTTGGGGGGAGGCGCCAAGGGGAGAAATTTATGGTAAAATAAAACATTCCCAACACAAAATTAAAAAGCGGCTTTAGGGGGCAGCTAGGTGGCACAGTGGATAGAGCACCGGCCCTGGATTCAGGAGTACCTGAGTTCAAATCTGGTCTCAGACACTTAACACTTACTAGCTGTGTGACCCTGGGCAAGTCACTTAACCCCAATTGCCTCACTAAAAAACAAAAAAACAAAAAGCGGGTTTAACAAGGCTGAAGTATAAAGCCTTTCTTCTAACCTTAAAGAGTTCTCTTATGACAGACATCTTAGTCTTATATCAGGAGTTACTGTCTTGGAGTAAGCAAAGGCCTCAAACTTTAGCCTTAAAGTTGTCTAGGCTTTTCCTGGTCACAGCATTCTGTACAGCTTTTCTAAGTATTATTAAATTAGCCTTAGAGTCAGTGCTTTTTTTGAAGTGATGAGGTCTATGCTTCTAGAAACTTTGGAACTAGATGTTATAAATCATAAATTTTAGATGTAAGGCTGCAAGAGACTTAAAGCCTGAATCTAATCCTCTCATTTTACAGATGAGGAAACAGCCCCCACTGAAGGTAAGTAACTTCCCCAGTGTAACATTGTTGGTTTGACCAGGAAGACGTCCTTCTTATTGGTTCCAAGTCCAACATCTATCCATTATACAACTATGTGGTGTACGCAATTGAAATGATACTTTACCTCAAGAACCTTATTATATTCTACTTAGGAATGTGATATGTGCATAAATACGTTTATATCAAATATACCCAGTAATTTTTAGAGGAAATTTTAATCACTGGAGCATTTGGATGAATCATTGTATTTTAGAGGGGGGGAAGTTTGGAGAGGATGTTTTCTAGACACAGTAGAAGGTAGCATATTGTTTGGGGGCAAGATTCAGCAGGCCCCTTTGATTGGTAGGTACATTCAAGAGAGTATTTTGAAATTCGCAAGTAGGTGAGAGCCATATTATAGTGGGCCTTAAATGCAAGGCTGAAGATTCTTTTTTTTTTTTTTTCAGATGCAACAAGGAAAAATTTTTAGTGTGTAGATGACATTATCAATTCTTTGTTTTAGAATATCAGTTAAATTTGATTCCACATAAAACATTTGTTCAGTGTCATCCAAACTTGATCTCATTCTTCTTATTGCCCACTTCTTTGGGTCATTCTGCTTTGCAATTTCAATCCATTTCTTCAAACACAGTTCTAGGTCTGTTTCCCACTACTCTATTAGTACCTAAGGAAACAAGTTCCTTTTTCTGAATAGCCACAGTTTCCCCATGGTTTCAGTTGAAACTACTGGATAAACTCAATAGCTTTGATTCCAAATACAGAATTTCCCTGAAAATGTCTATGGGGGTGGGGGGGGGCAGCCAAGAAGAATAAGATTAAATTATAATGTTCCTTCATTTTTATTTCCCTAGTTATCATTCAGCTAAAACAAAGTTACACTTTCAAAAGGAACTCTTAATAAAACAAAATAAGAAAAAAACACCAAGCAGGAAAGCAAATGAGTCCATATATTAAGGTTTCCTTAAGTGTCTGGCTACAGATTAGCATGTAACCCTTATTCCTGTTTTTCACTTCTAAGCCCTCTGAAGTAAAGTAACCATATCTTCATCCTGCTAAGGTTAGTATATTATAAGACTTTAGAGTCTTTTTACTCTGATTATCTCTACTGCTCTTTCTCTTTTCTAGCATCTGAGTAGTTATGAGTTTTCCCTGAAGTCTTCTATCTTGTCTCCTTGACTTCATTTCTTATTTCTAAAGTGTAAAATGTGTACAAGGTTTCATTTTTAAAATTATGATTAAAATGCTATGGTAATTTTAAACTTTCTGGGCTTGTTATAGTATCAGATTTAACACTGATGAATAAGATTATGACTTTTAAATCAAGATTTGTGTAGTGACTTCATTTTAGTATTTTAATATAGTTTTTGCCATACATAGTTAATGTGGGAATTTGTTTTGCATGACTGTACATATTTGTAATAGTTTTTTCTTACATTCTCAAAGGGTAGAGGAAGAGGTGGTGGGCAGAAGAGAACTTGGAAACAAAAATGAAATGAAATGAAATTTTAAAAAATTTAGATGTAGAAAAGAGTATTGGGAGAGGTCAGGTTTATTCCATATTACTCATAGTATGTCAACCTTTGTGTGTGCTTGATTCTTGACAAGTAAGAAGGCTATTACAAGAGTCCTATAAAACATGATACAAAGATGAAAGAATACATAAATAAATCAAGTAGAAACTTATACTATATGTTTAGGATACCTTCCCCCCCAAAAAAAGGATAAGTGCAACATTCTAGGATAAGACTAATATTTGACCATTATTCTGTGGTTTCCCATGAAAACCATTCCATGATGTTTTTCATTTGAATTAGTTTGATAAATCAGAACTGTTATGTTTCTCTACATCTTTGATTGCACAAAAAAGAAAGCAAAACATCTAACAGGAGATGTTTAAGCATCTTTAAGAGTTTTTCTGATTTTAATCATTTCCAGATTTATACTTAACCTCTTGTTTTAGGAGACAGCTTTATGTAGTGATTTAGTGAGTTCTTTTTCTTCCATCATCATTGGTATTAGATGAGTCATTTAACTCTTTACATATTTCTTTGAGTGTATTTGTATGATAAAGTTACTTGTAACTATCCATGGTATAATCTTAGTAGATTTGAGTTAGAAGTTGATGAAAAATCTCCTTGAATTGTTGGGCTAGTGAAAGTAGTAGAGGTAATACCCATAGAAACTCCTAAAATAAACAGTTGTTTTGATCTAATTTCCCATCAAGAAATAACAATTCTTTCTCTATGATAATTTGGTATTATGACTCCTTAAAAAACATTATAATTTTAAAAATTCAAAGATGAATATAATTCTGAAATAGAATTTCAGTACCAAGAACAATAAAGAATAAGGTAATCATGACAGGTTCTTGGTTTTTGTTTTTTAATTTGGGCAAATACTTATCAATTTTAAAATCAACTTGTTTTGGAGCAAAATTCCACAAGAGTGTTAATTTGATCTTGAGTTATAATCTGAGACCTTTTTTTAATGCTGGTGTTATCATTTACAATATGCTAAGTAATAGATGCATTCTAATTTGATAAACATTTTTTGATAGCTCACTTGGACTGTAACGTACATTGTAGGCAATATAAACTTCTGAAAGTCAGCCTTCTGGTTTTTTTTGGGGGGGTGGGGGGGGAAGGGCAATGAAGGTTAAGTGACTTGCCCAGGGCCACACAGCTAGTAAGTGTCAAGTGTCTGAGGCAGGATTTGAACTCAGGTCCTCCTGAATCCAGAGCCGGTGCTTTATCCACTGTGCCACCTAGCTGCCCCCAGCCTTCTGCTTTTTATCTTCAAATAACCAATAGTATAATAGGCAGCACTGTGGAGTAGTTTTGGAATTGTGGTTAAAAGATACTTGTGTGCCAGCCTTCCCAGACCATATCTTCCTCTTCACACCACGTGGCTCAGTGGTCATGACCTTCTAGTTCATACCTTTGCTCTGCCACTAATTCTGTTGGCCAGAAACTTCAGTAAAATGTCAATCACTCTAATCCACCGGAATCTTGCTTACTCTACTAGGGATAAATAGTTGAGAGTCATGGTTTGTCTTATTCAGATGTTAGCTTATAAAAGTAATCAATAAAAGCAAAATATCTTTTATAATTTTAATTTTTTGATAAAATCAAAATCTGTAACATTCAGTTTAGACTCCAGCTAGGTGAGGGGTGGGGAAAAGAAGCATTTTGGATCAAAGTGCAAACCTCTGTTGTGTTTAGTTTTTTTTGTATTCTCAGCCATTTATTGGCCTTCTCCATTGCATTCTACCTGTCTGCAATCTGTTAACAGATATGAAGCATCAAGAAGTTATGGTCCAGGGCAGCTAGGTGGAACAGTGGATAAAGCGCTGGCCTTGGATTCAGGAGGACCTGAGTTCAAATCTAGCCTCAGACACTTGACACTTACTAGCTGTGTGACCCTGAGCAAGTCACTTAACCCTCATTGCCCCACCAAAAAACAACAACAAAAAACAAAACAAAAGAAGTTATGATCCATCAGTTTTATATGAAATGAATAAAAAATTATAAGTAGTATAAAGCAATGAAGAAATAATATAAAATGCCTTCCCCCTACAAACTTAAGGAAAGAGCAATGGTAGAGGAGTTGAACTTTTACTGTCCTTTTGCCAATTTCAATGATTTTGCTAATCTGAATGACAACCTGTACTTTCAGTTCATTTTGACCACATCATCATATTATTTTGGGTTTTTTCAAGTGCCATAGGTCCATGATATCAAGCTCAAATAGAAATGGATCTCTGCCAGCTGCTTATTGATATAGACCACAAACGAACATTATCTGTGTTATATTATATTTTTATTTATTTTGTTAAACATTTCCCAGTGACTTTTAAACTGGTTTACCAGATTACAGGTCTGGGATGGCTCTGAGTTTAACACAAGGGTTCCCTCCCACTCCCTCTTTCTCTCTACTTTCTGTTCTGATAATATACAAGATGGACCAAAAGTCATGAAGGGGTTTCAGTATTTAATAACAACTTTATTTTTTGCTTTTAATTTACAATACTATAGCATCATATACAGCCTAGCTTCTTAAACTGTGGGTCACAACCTCATATGGTATTCCATAAATGAATGTGGGGGTTACAAAATATGTGACAACAGTAAAAGGTTATATATGCCTATTTTATGTACCTATATACCCAGGGTCACATAAAAATTTCTTGGGCAAAAAAATGTCACAAGTGGAAAAAATATAAGAAGCCCTGATAGACAGTATGTATAAGAAATGAATTTTCATTACATGTGAAAAAATCAAAATAAAGGAAAATAATTTTCAAAAAGCTATGAAAATATTGTGACTTTTGATTCACTCTATTTCCTTCCAGTTCTTTTCTCCAGAGGGTTTTTTTTTCTTTTTAAATCTCATTCTTTCTTTATTCTATGTCTTTATGTAGTCCCATGAAAAAAAAATCTATTCTTTTTCCTTTGAATCTCTTCTTTGTAGTTGTTAAAGGGTTATTTTTTTCTAGATTGGATTTTTGGTTATCTTTGAATCTACAGTATTTCTTTATAATCATTAATGTCTTCATATTATTGACTTTTCCAGCCTAGTCCCTGAATTGTAGCATTTTTGTCAGGGATGGGTTCCCCTGCTTCTGCTTTTTTGAGTTAGGCAGTCACGCCTTTTTGTTCTTGACGTACGTCATTTTGATTCCAGTGCTGACCTCCACATCCTGGGATTTACATCCCTTGATCTTTTGAGGTTCAGAGCACTAGATCTTCAGACTCCTCTGTCTTTGCAAGACAGAATGCTATGGACTTCTGAGTCTCATTCATCACTCAGGTTTCTTTTCAAGGTTTCCATTGTAGGTTTCTAAACACTCTGGGGCTTCCTTGAAGTCTCTAGCTTCAGGGCCTTGCAAGATAACATTTGTCCATGGTCTATCTCTGGTGTTGCACTGCTAGTAATCCCTTTTCCTTTAGCCCATGGCTTCTATATGACTTTTTTATGCAGTTCTGGTATGAATGTCACTATAACTTCCCAGTGGATTTCTTGATCATTTGCTCTGGCACAAGTTTTAGAGTTTTACCAGAGAATGTACATGGGAATTCAGTTGCTTTGTGTCCATTCAGGCACCCATTTTGGACTGGAGTTAAGGATTCACCCATAACATTTTTAAAACATCAGCTTTTGTATTTCAAATTGTCAGGAAACCTTATATAGATCAGAGGCCACATTGCTTGAATTTTTTAAAATAACTATAAACATGTGGATAATAAAGAGTTGACTATTGAATCATTACTTAGTATTAGTGGTACTTATATGCTTCAAGCAAATGCATAAGACATTTGTTCAACTAAGTCAGTTAGAAAATTACATTTCTTATTTTAAAAAAACAATCTGTATTACTATTTGTTGACAACTTTAAGCCTTCACTATAATTCATGCATTTGACATAAAATAAATATCTATATGAATTATAGATCTAAAGTGTCCTTTGTTGTCCACCCTGGAATGTTGTTTGAGACTGCCTACCTATGTTTTTATCTTAAATAAAAATTCCTTTTTCTTAAGAACTTTTTTTTGGGGGGGCGGGCAATGAGGGTTAAGTGACTTGCCCCAGAGATAGAACATATCAGGTGCCTGGAGCTGGATTTTAATTCAGGGCCAGTGCTCTATCCACTGTGCCACCTAGCTGCCCCCTTCTTAAGAACTTGACAAACATACAAAGAAGAACACAAAGATAAGACTGCATATGAAACCATAAATCTCCACTACTATTTAATGCTCATGGTAGATTTTTTAAAATTTGTATTATATATTGAATTAACACAGTAGTTCTAACTTCTGTTCTTTTTATAATAATTCATTGACACTCTTATTTTATTTTTTATTTTAACATCATTATAGCTCATATCTCCAATAGCCCTTATCTCCTCTCAACACACAAATCTCTTGCAGCAAATAAGCCTATTCAAGCAAAAGAGATGGACCCATAGAGATATTTTCTTCTTTTGTTTATGCTTATTTGCTCTTTTTTCTTGTCCTATTGCTATAGTTAGCATTTCTAGAACTGTATTTAGTAATAATGGCAATGGTGAACAGCTTCCTTGTGTAATGGTCTTGACTCATCCACACAAGGAATATATCTTATGGGGAATAGTATCTTCTTTTCTATTCACTAATTGCCTGAGATCTATAATAATTAAATTATTAAATTTATTTAGGACCTTAACTACTACTTGTTACATTTGTCTAACTCTGAAGGGGACATATTAAGTTTTTCAACTACCATGGTTTTTCTTTTCTATTTTTTCTTTAATTCCCTTAACTTTACCTTCAAGTACTTAGATGCTTTAGCATTTGATACCTATTTCTTAGGCATTAGTATGATTTCATTTTCTCTGTTTAACTTGGAAGCTTTAAATTTTAACTGACATTCTAAATGTTTGAGAATTTCTTTCAGGAGGCAAACACTGGAGTCTTTCTATTTTTACTTTGCATTTTTTTTCTAATATATCTGGGTAATGTTATTTTATAATTTCTTGAAATGTGATACCTAGGTTTTTTTGTTTGAACATAGTTTTTAGGGAATGTGATGATCCTTAATTTTATCTTTCCTTTGCTTGTTTTTCAGATTTGTTGTTGACAACTTACTTTCTTCTCTTTTAATCAGTTAATTTTGTTCTAGTATTTCTTACTGTCTTATGGAATCACTGATTTAGGACTGTTCAATTCTATTGTTCATTGAATCTATTATTTAGTTTGCTATTTTATCATGTTATTTTTTTCTCCTTTTAATTTTACCCCATAAACTCACATTACATTTTCATAAACTCACATTGCATTTATAATGAATTTTTAAGTAATCTCTTCTAGTCACTCTTCTAGTCCTAGTCAAAAGAAAGGCTTTTTTCCCCCTTTGAGCCTTTGCTTGTAGTTATTATAGGTTTATTTTCTTCTTTATCTCTTGGGCTTTTTTTTAAAAACCAAACTATTGTATTTCTTCACTAGCTTCAGTGTTTTCTTCTGTTTACTCATTTCTAACTTTTATTCTTAGATTGATCCATTGTGTTTATATTCTGATACTGTTAGATGGTTTGAGTGTGTGTCCTTTCTGTAGGCTTGATGCTGCTGTTTCTGTTAGCCTCAGTGGGGTGACTACCCTTATCCTTATTCCATCTTCCGTCTCAGTCTTCTCATGGCCAACTCTTGGATCTTAATGTCTCAGTAGGTCTTCTGTCTCTTTTTTCATCATGTGAACACTATTTGGGAGTTGTTTCTGTCTTAGATCATACTGCTGTACTGTCTCCCTTGTGTTGGCATCCAGGCAATGAATTTTTCCCATCTCTTGGTATGTCCCTCAGTGTTCTGTGAAACAAAATATTATGCTTTCTCCCCCACTCAGTGACTTTTAAGTTTTGATTTTGTCCCCAATGTCTGTTCTTACAAGTGGGGACTAAAGTCTGGTTTCAGGATACCAATTATTGGAGCTTACACTAGCTTGTGACCCTCTTCTTCCCCCTTCCCCCACCCCTTTCAGGCTGCTTCAGATCTATTTGCCAGAGGTAGCATTGGCTTTCCTCATGTGGTTCCTCTCCCAACCTCTGCATTCTGGCTTGTTTATTAGAGTTCATGCTGGATTCCTTGATTTAACACTTCTTTAAGCCTTTACCTGCCAGCCCATTTACCTGAAGTGATTTCTCTGTTGCCTCTTTCCCACTTTCCATATTTGTGACCTGCTTACTAGTATAAGCACTGGCTTCCCTTTTACTAGTCTTCTTTGACTTTTAGATGTCTTTTTTATGCGTTTTTTAAAACTGGATAGAAGAGCTTATTTCTGTTTCTCTGTGATTATCTTTATTATCAGCCTGCAACCATTCACATTGCCACCTTAATCAGAAGGCTCCCTACTCTCTTTTCTAGACATACATGTCCATGTTAATGTCTTTTAATTTTCTCCTTTCATGCCTCTGTACCAGAATCTGTCTACCATGTACCTTGACGTTTTTTGGTGGAGTTGTCATTTAACCTGTTAGATGTATTGCTCAATATCAGATCACTGGAAGAATAATGATAAAAAGAAAGACTTTTATGGCCATAGTTCATTATAATAGAAAAAAACTGCAATTTCCCAAATATAATCAAATAGATTTCCCCCCTTCAATCTATCCCATTTATTATTAGGAATTTGTTTGAATTAGTGAGCCTCTTTCACAAATATGTTTCTCTAATACCTTGCTGTATGTTCAGTACTCCACAGATGGTTGAACGAAGTAATCTCTATTGTGGAAACTGTCTTGGACTTGTTTATGTTTTTGACATCAGCCTATAAAACACCCAGTCTGAGGAAAGAGGTTGGCATCTTGCTGCAGAGTGAAGTGCAAAAAACCCCAGCAAGACAATAAATAAAATGATTAAAACAATATGAATGAAAATAATTTTTTAAAAAATCTGAATGCTGCATAGTTATGATGAATTAATTTGGGCTTGAAAAAGATATGAGAAAATGTACTTTGTTACCTTTTTTTGCAGAGGTAGGGCACCATGGATGCAGAACATCCTATATGGACATGGATGTGTTCTTTTTTCTAAATCTCTCTCTCTCTCTCTCTCTCTCTCTCTCTCTCTCTCTCTCTCACACACACACACACACACACACATACACACACACACACTCAAAGACACATATCCACACACCATTCTTGTCTGTACTTTTTCTGATAAGAAAAACTGTGGAGTACAGCAAATGACCATGCAAAACTCTGTATACTTCTATGTATTAAAAGCATTAAATATGTAGAATTTGTATAATCATGGAAAGATTTGTATGAACTGTTGCAGATTAAAAGAAGTAGAATAACGTGAATGAGATCACCAAAATTTATGGAAGCCAACACAATATAGTTGAAAGAATCCTGACCGTAGCTAAGATGACCATTAAAATTCCATGCTTTCTCCCTGCATGATCTCAGGCAAATTTCTTACTCTAATTTGTCAAATGAAGCAGTAGGGGATACTCTTCTCTGAGTACTCTGGGGGTACTCTGAGATTCACTCTACCTCCAGATCTATGATTCTATGATCCTCTGGCTGTACTGTTTTACAACATCAAAATCACTAAATAATATAGTGCTTTAATATTAGCAAAGGACTTTATATTTATTTCATTTTATTCTCACAAAAATCCTATGAGGTAGGTACTGTTCTCCCCATTTGAGGAAACTGAGACTGAAAGATGGTAAGTGTAAGCACAGGGTCATATAACCAAGGCTTGTCTGAGTCAGGATTTGAACCCAGGTCTTCTTGATTCCACATCTAGCACTCTTGGACTATGCCACCTAGTTACACTACTAAGAGGCAAATGACATCAGATTAATTTCAACGAACTAGTCTTGGCCCTAGAAATCAAATAATGAAATGTATTTCCTTCTCATTCACCCTACATCGTGAATAGGAAAAAACAATACAAATACAAGGAATGAAACAGTTCCTGCTCTCCAGTAGCTTAAGTCATACAGGAAGACAAATGTTTAAGTACATACCAGTTATAAAGAGAATAAATAAAAGGTAGAGGCAATAGGGAGCCATCAGAGTTTAATGAGTTAGGGAATGACATGGTCATATCTATGCTTTAGGACAGTCACTGGCAACAGTACCTGTAGGATAGACTAGAGTGGTGAGAAATTTAAGACAGGCAGACCAATTAAGAGATCGTTGCAATAGTGTAGGAGAGAGATGAAAAGGACCTGAACCAATGTGATGGATATGAAAGAGTTATTGTTAAGGTAAAATGTCAAGATTTGGCAACTGATTGGATATATGGAGGGAGGAACAGTAAGAAATCAAGCATACACTCAGTTATAAACTTGGAAGACCAGAATAGTGTTAACATGCTGGACAGAAACCTGTTGGTATACTAATTATTCTATTATGTTCATATACCACAATTTGTTTAGCTCTTCTTTATGGCCATCTAATTTTATATCCATTTTTTGCCACAACAGAAAGACCTGATATAAATGTTTCTGTGCACGTAAATACTTTCTCTGTATCTCTGATCATTTGGGGATTTGTGCATCGTGGTGGTATCACTAAGTTAAAGGATAGGAATAGTTCCAAGAGGTGCATCGCAAATGGTGCCTTTTTTCCTTCAGCTGCTCATACAGTCGTCATTTTGTTTTAGTTACCTTTGTCAGTCTAATGAGTGTGTGAGTTGTAACTTCCATGTTTAATTGCATTGTTCTTATTATTAGTGAATTGGAGCATTTTGAAAAATATGGCCTTTGATAGTTTGTCTTTCTTTGACACTACCCGTTATTATCTTTTAATTTTTTTTTTTTTAGCGAGGCAATTGGGGTTAAGTGACTTGCCCAGGGTCACACAGCTAGTAAGTATTTAAGTGTCTAAGGCCGGATTTGAACTCAGGTACTCCTGACTCCAGGGCCGGTGCTCTATCCCCTGCGCCACCTAGCTGCCCCCGTTATTATCTTTTAATACTTATCTTTTGGAGAATAGTTCTTGTTTTTATATTTTCATATAATTTCTAGACACTGTACTAAGAGCTCTGTGTACAGGGAAATAACTGAAATTGTCTCAGTCCTCAAGGGGCTTAACTTTTAATGGGAGAGATAGCATATGCCTTTATGCATATTAGTGTGAGTATATTCATATAAGTACATATAGAATGTATATAAAATGATTACTAAGTAATTTTGGGAGAAAGGAGATTGGATCAAGAAAGACTTCATGTCAAATTATTTGAGCTAGTTTGAAGGAATTCAGGCAATCCAGAAAGTGTAAGTGAAGAAAGTGAGAGCCATTGCAGAAGTATAGATGATAAATGGGGTGCCATGTTTAAGAAAGTAGAACATTATGACTGACTGGAGGGTAGAGTACAAAGATTGGAAGTAAGAGGCTACATTGTTGAGAGCTTTCAATGCCAACGTAACAAGTTTATAGTTTAGGTCCTAGAAGTAAGAGGAACACTGAAGTTTGTCAAATGTGGGCACATGGTTGGATTTTCAATTTAGGGAAATCACCTCGATGGATGTCAGCTCTTATCATTACAATTTGCCTCAAAAAATACTTCCCACTTTACTTTTTCCCTTCTAATTCTAAGTTCACACACTAAGTTTGTTTATGCAAAAGTTTTTCATTTTTTCCGCATTGAAATTATGCATTTTATCTTTTATGAGTAATAGTGTCTCTTGTTTCATTAAGTCATTTCCCAGTGTTCTTTGGAGCAAAGCTTGGTCAGTATTATAACTCAGTATTCAGTTTCATTTTATTGTTCTTCCTGTTTGCATTATTGAAATCAATATATAAATTCTTTTCATGACTGCTTACTTTATTCTATATGAGTTCAAAAGTTATTTTCTGTTTCTTCATTCCATAAATTCTACATATTCATCATTACTTAAACTCATATAAGACTATTTAGCCATCCCTAATTGATAGTTCCTACTTTCCTATTATTCACTATCATGAAAAGTGTTGCTTTATATTTTTTAACTTTATTTTTCTTGGGTGTTTTGGGGGGGGTTCTGTGTTTTCTTTCATAATATGACTGATAAGGAAATATGTTTTGCTTGACTGCACATTTCGAACCTCTAACAAATTACTTGCCTTCTCAATGAGAGGGGAAGGGAGGGGAGGGAAGAAGGGAAAGAATTTGGAACTCAACATTTTAAAAAATTAATGTAAAAAATTGTTTTTACATGTAATTGAGGAAAATAAAATATTAAATTTATTTAATTTTTGATATACATGGAACTTTTATTTATTTAACTTCCTTGGGATAGCTATGTATCTATCTCTATATATAGGAACAGGCCATTTTACACCAATTTTATTGTAATTAAGAAATGTTTTATAATATGGATGTATTATTTTACAACTCTACCAATAAGGTTTTTCATATACTTGTGTCTCCACAACATGGATTGTTCTAGTCTGTTGTTATATTTGGTGTTTTATTTGTTGTAAGATAGAAACTTCAGTATTTAATCATCATTGCTTTTATTAAAGATAGAGTGCAAACTTTTATATGGTCTCAGCAACAAACGTAAACCTTGGAGCCACTCCAGTGGCAGCACACACCCCAGTGTGAACTGGCAACGTCTGTGAGGATTGTACCTATAGTCCCCTTAGGAACCAGTGCTACTGAAGATTCAAAAAAGAAAGTTCTTGTAGCCCAAGTACTTGGAATGTCAGAAACTATTATGATTTTATCAGTATAAATAACTTACATAAGATGTATTTCCAACTACTTTGCTGCTTCATCTTCTCCATTTGATTTGTACATACAACTCCCTAGATGAGCTGTTTCCTCTATTGTAATATGAGCTCCTTGAGAGCAGAGTATCCTTTGTATTTATGTCCCCAGTCTAGCCATAGTGTTGTACAATAATAAGTGCTTTAATTAATGCTTATTCATTCATTCATTTGGCCACTTGTGTATTCTGTTATTTTTATCTTTTGTGATCTCTTCTCCCCTTCTTTGATTAAAAATTCTCCTTGAATGTTAGTTGTGAAAGATATCTGCATCCATTTTAATTCAATTTTGAAAATGATATTACCATATTCATGTTAAGTTTGCATTTAGAACTTATTGTGGTATATGTTGTAAGATGATATAACTAAAGCTATTTTTTGCCATATGACTTTCCAGGTTTCTCAGGACTTTGTCAAGTAGGAATTCTTTTCCCATGTACTTTTTATGCTTAGATTATTGAACATGGCATTATTTAATTTGATTGTTTAATTTTTAGAATAATATTTATTATTAACTTAAATCTTCAACAAAAATGAGAATTTACAAATAAAAAGGCAGAAAAAGGATTGCACATAAAACCATGAATCTAATATGTAAAGGTTTAAAAAAAACATAAATTTAATATAGCAACCTCATTTTGTACCTACACTCCATCACCTCTCCATTACTCATCATTTCTAATGATCGTTTCTAATTGATCTGAATTCTTAAATATTTCAAATTTTTTCATCTTTGTAAATTTCGATTTATACTTGTTTTCCTGATGTTTTACTTTATTCTGTATCATCTCACACAAGTATTTCCAGATTTTTCTGACTCTATCCCTTTCATTGTTTCTTTTTTTTTATATACTTTTTTTTTTTTTGGTGAGGCAATTGGGGTTAAGTGACTTGCCCAGGGTCACACAGCTAGTAAGTGTTAAGTGTCTGAGGCCGGATTTGAACTCAGGTCCTGTTGACTCCAGGGCCGGTGCTCGATCCACTGCACCACCTAACTGCCCCCTTTCATTATTTCTTATGATTGATAATATTTTATTATATTGATATGCCAGATTTGTTCAACCATTCCCCTAGTTGTCTATTTTTCGCTAGACCAAGTAGTTTTTAAGATTACTCCTTTATACTATGATTTGAGATTTAGAAGTGCTATTTTGCTTTAATTCCTACTTTTAAAAAAGAATTTCCCTTGAAAAAGAACCTTTCTAGATTATTCCTCCAGAAGAATGGTAATAAATTGTTTAGATCTATAATGTCTTTAATAGTTTGATTGGGACTGAACTAAATCTATAAATTGATATAATTTTAATATATCCTTTTTATCATCTTGGCATGGCCTGCTATTGAACAATGAATATTCCTGCAATTATACAAACTGTTCCTTATATCTTTAAAAAGTGTTTTGTAAATTAAATTAGATGTCTTGAACATGCCTTAATAAATTTGTTCCCAGATATTTTACCCATTTGTAGAACTTTTCCCAGTAGAGAGAAGGACCCTCATAGCTTTCCTCATGTATTTGTTGGGAAGATATCTAGCGTTTTACAAATTGCCGCTGTCTGTATTTTATTTTTAGATAAATACTTATATTAGAAATTATCCTGAGCCAAGATGGCAGAGAGAAAAATGGCAATACCACCTAAATTAATTTACTTATTCAGTGCCATACTAATCAGACTACCTAAAAATTATTTTGTAGAGTTAGAAAAAATAATAACAAAATTCATCTGGAAAAACAAAAGGTCAAGAATATCAAGGGAAATAATGGAAAAAAAATGCACAGGAAGGTGGGCTAGCTGTACCAAATCTGAAGCTCTACTATAAAGCAGCAGTCCTTAAAACTACGTGGTACTTGCCAAGAAATAGAGTGGTAGATCAGGGGAATAGGTTAGATACACGAGACACAATAGTAAATGGCTATAGTAATCTACTGTTTGATAAACCCTAAGACTCCAGCTTCTGGGATAGGAACTCTGTATTTGATGAAAACTGCTGGGAAAACTGGAAGATAGTATGGCAGAAATTAGGCATAGACCAACATCTTATACCTTATACGAAAAAAAGGTCAAAATGGATACATGATTTAGACATAAAAGGTGATACTATAGGTAAATCAGGAGAGGAAGGAATAGTTTACCTCTCAGATCTTTGGAAAGGAGAACAATTTATGACCAGACAAGAGATAGAGAATATTATAAAATGTAAAATGGATGATTTTGATTACATTAAATTAAAAAGGTTTTGTACAAACACAAGCAAGGCATCCAAAATTAGAAGGGAGACAGAAAACTGGGAAACAATTTTTATAGCCAGTACTTCTGATAAAGGCCTCATTTCTAAAATATATCAGAAACTAAATCAAATTAATAAGAATCCAAGTCATTCCCCAATTGAGAAATGGTCAAAGGATATGAACAGGCAGTTTTCTGATGAAGAAATCAAAGCTATCTATTACCATATGAAAAAATGCTCCAAATCACTATTGATTAGAGAAATGCAAATTAAAACAACTCTGAGGTACCATCTGACACCTATCAGATTGGCTAAAATGACAAAAAAAGGAAAATAATAAATGTTGGAGAAGCTGTGGGAAAATTGGAACACTAATGCATTGTTGGTGGAGCTGTGAACTGATCCAACCATTCTGGAGAGCAATTTGGAACTATGTCCAAAGGGCTATAAAGCTGTGCATACCCTTTGACCCAGCAATATCACTATTAGGTCTTTTTCCAAAAGAGATCATAAAAAAGGGGAAAGGACCCACATGGACAAAAATATTTATAGCTGCTCTTTTTGTGGTGGCAAGGAATTGGAAATTGAGGGGTTGCCCATCAATTGGGGAATGGCTGGACTAGTTGTGGTATATGAAAGTAATGGAATACTACTGTACTATAAGAAACGATGAGCAGGCAGATTTCAGAAAAACCTAGAAGGACTTGCATGAACTGAGGATGACTGAGATGAGCAGAACCAAGAGAACATTGTACACAGTATCAACAACATTGTGTGTTGATCAACTGTGATAGACTTGATTCTTATGAACAATACAATGTTCCAAAGAACTCATGATGGAAAATACTCTCCACATCCAGAACAAAAAAAGAACTGTTCTATCTGGATGCAGATCAAACCATACTATTTCTATTGTTTTTGTTGTTGTTTTTCTTTTTTAAGGTTTTTCCTTTTTCCTCCATTTTTTCTCTCATAATATGACTAATGCAGAAATTTGTTTAATGTGATTGTATACATATAACCTATATCAGATTGCTTGCTGTCTTGGGGAGGGGGGAAGGGAGGGAGAAAAATTTGAAACTAGAAATCTTATAAAAACAAATGTTGAAAGCTGTCTCTAAATGTAAGTGGAAAATAATAAAATAAAATATTTATATAGTAAAAAAAAGAAATCATCCTTTTGTTTCTATACTATTTAGGATTTTTAGCTTAGATGTGTGTTATGCTTTGTCAAAGACTTTCTATTTCAATATATAATGTGATTTGGGACGTTTTTCGTGTTCTTGTGAGTACTTAATATGTTTTTCTAATTTTCTAATTCCATCCTAGATTAGACCTATTTGGTCATGGTAAATTGTTTGTGTCTCTGTATTCTTTTAGCTAGGATATTATTTTAAATTTTTGCATAAGTATTATTTAGTGATACTACTTCTTTTCTTTCTTTGCTTTGCCCCCTCTAGTTTAGGTGTTAGGACCATATTTGCTTCATAAAAGGAGTTTGGTCCAGTGTTTTCTTTCTAAATTTGGAAATAATATGCATACTATAAGTATAAATTGCTCTCTCTATATTTGATAGAATTAATCTGTTAAATCTTTCTGGATTGGGCATTTTTTTTTTGTTAATTACTTTTGAAACATTAAATTTTACTTTTTGAATTTTAATTATTTAAGATTTCTTTTCCATCTTATTCTAATTTGGGTGTTTTATATTTTGTACATAATTATTTCCTCTAATTTCTTAAATTCTCAGTTTTTCAATTTTATAAGTGTTTAAATTCTGAATTCTCATTCTTTTTTATTTTATTGGGGGGGGGGGTTGGTGAAGCAATTGGGGTTAAGTGCCCAGGGTCACACAGCTAGTAAGTGTCAAGTGTCTGAGGTCAGATTTGAACTCAGATCTTCCTGAATCGAGGGCCAGTGCTTCATCCACTGCGCCACCTAGCTGACCCTCTTTTCTATTTTTTATATCTTCATCTTTTATAATGAGTATGAGCTCTTGAGTTTCTAAGGTTATCCATCCTATGTTTTAAGTACCCATTTTCATGATTTTTTTTTTAACTTTCTATGGTGTTTCTATCTTCTAATCTTGTGGATTCATCTTTGGTTATTCTATATCTGAAACACAGTTTCTTTTCCTAAAATTTTTGGTTTGAGAAAAAGAATGATTCCTTTATCTTACCAGTTATGTGATCCCCATATTTGACTGGTAATGCCTTGTGTCTTCCCTTTCCACATTTATTTCACATTGCTTGCCTATATGTACTCTGTATTCCAGTCACATTTGCCTGCTTAATGTTCCTTTTTCTGAATTGAATAGGTTGAAGTTTGCAGAAATCAATTTCCACTTTTTTTTCCTATCATATCTCCCATAAATATTTACATCTTATTAATTTCAAAGTATAATATATCATGAGAGCTTTTCAGTAACTCCCTTTAAATCCCTATCGGGATTCTGTTTTCTTATGTATCTTCATAGCATGTACTCATTAATTATTCTGCCTTTTTTTCATTTTTCATTCTTCAAAATCTTTCTAGATTTTTTCATATTCTCATGCTTGACAGTCTTAATTGCATTGCAGTATTTCAATGCATTAATATACTCCCAATGTTTAGACTGTTTACATGTTAGTGAACATTTCAGTTTCTCCAAATTTTTATAACAAATAATGCTCATGAAAATTATTCAAAATTATGAATTCTTACTCATATTTATGTGTGTCGTTTTACTGTTTATTTTTCATAGTATTTTCAGAGCATACTTTTAGTCATTCAGTTTTGGACTAAAAGAGTATCATTATTTTTTTACTTTTACTGCATACTGACAGATTGGTTTCCAAACAGATTCTATTAAGTTTGCAGTTCCACGATCAGTGTATAAATGTACATATTTCTCCATGACCTAGTAAGTATTTTCTTGCCTAAAGTTTTCTTTGTTTACATATGTGTATGAAGTGGTACCTCAGTTCAGAATTACATTGCTTTGTTCATTTGTTTGATAGAAGATTTTTTATAAAATAACAATAATTTGTTTCTTCTCTTTGGAAAACTTTATATTCCTATTCCTTCATCAAATTCAGTATTTTCTACTAGAAATTACTTTTGTAAATTTTCAGTAGTTCTGTGTTTATATAACATGTCAATTTTTTATCAGTAATAATTGCCATAAATATTTTAGGTCTGTTGATTTTCTTTAAATTCTTATTATTTTGTGGTGCAGGATTTCCTTATTTTGGATGTGAGAATTATCATCAGTCCATTTATATTTGCATAGTCACATCATTGACTAATCAGAGGTAAAATTGTCAGAATTTTGTAATTAACAAGAAGAAAGTTAGAAATGAAACAACATATGGTCTATAATTAAGAATACTTAACTTTGAATTTTAAACAAGTTATTTTTTTGTTTTTTGTTTTTGTTTTTTGTGGGGCAATGAGGGTTAAGTGACTTGCCCAGGGTCACACAGCTAGTTAGTGTCAAGTGTCTGAGGCCGAATTTGAACTCAGGTCCTCCTGAATCCAGGGCCAGTGCTTTATCCACTGTGCCACCTAGCTGCCCTCTAAACAAGTTTTTTTTCAATTGGTAAATGGACAGTACCAGTAACATTGAAAACTATATTTTTATTCAGAAGTTACAGCAGTGTAAATTGATTACTCTCCAAAAAGATCAAAGACCCCAGGAAGTACCTTCATCAGGAAGTGTCTTTACTTGTGAAATCAAAGTTATAGATGTGAAAGTCAACACAGAGTTAGAGTATTCACTCATTTATAAAATCCTTCCAAAGTAAGATGATAGACAGCTTTAAGCAGTATCAACTTATGGGGGCGAGTGGAGCACAATAATGCCAAAAGCAATGGATGAAAATGGAAGGAGGAGATCAGACAAGACAAATGGAAAATATTTGCCAAAATTATTACAGCTGTTTTGTCCATTAAGGATCATGGCACCATCAGGCTTGGATGCTACCATCACAGTCCCTGAAATGCCGATAGAGGATGTAAAAATGGCACTTAAGAGTACAAATATCAGGAAAACAACCACATCAGATCAAGGTGATATAGATATGGATATATAGATAGCATCTGCATATTTACATATATATGCATGTATTTTATATGATTATTTGTATAAGGTTGGAGGCAATACAATGATATGGGAAAAATCTTGGACTTACTGATTCCAAAAAAGGTGACCAAGAAAAACAGTACTGATGTGTGTGCCTATTTTGCTTTGTATACACTTCTTAAGACATTCATATGCAGAGGAAATGAGGGCATCTTTGAAGTGGAACAATAGGACTTTACTAATTATATTCAACAATATAACACATTATGATCTCACAGTTGACCAAATGACAGCATAAGCCATTATATTCATTGTAAAAAATTTAAAAGTTTAAAAAGCACTTTACTCAGTGAAACAAATGATTAAGGAACTCTTTTTTATGAGTTGTCTCCCTATAATAAGTCAATATGTCATTGGTATATTGATATATCAATATGACATTTGATATACTGAATTCCTTTCCATTTAGATCTTTATTTTAGTAGTGTAGATCATAATTGTTCTTAATACAAGTTCTGTGTTTTTCCTAGGTAATATTCTTTGGTAAATGTGACATCAGTAATCCTGCATTTTAACCACAGGCTTAAATAGAGTTTCAGTGAATCTCTAAAATTAAAATCAAGTGAGATCTAAAACATAGAAATATTGTATGTGTTCCATAGTATTCATTACTGTGATATAGTATATCCAGTAGAGAGTCCAGAAGGCATTCCATGTGAACTGTCCATTCTTCCAGAAGCTCCTGTTAACTGATTACATGATGTTGATTGAATTCAGTCCCAAGACATTTGAGAGCCTCCTAGGAGAGATTTGTGATTACTCAAGGGAGCCATAATAAAGGTGTTTTTTTTTTTCTTTAAGAAAGAAAGAGGGGGCAGCTAGATGGCGCAATGGATAGAGCACCGGCCCTGGATTCAGGAGGACCTGAGTTCAAATCCGGCCTCAGACACTTAACACTTACTAGCTGTGTGACCCTGGGCAAGTCACTTAACCCCAATTGCCTTACTAAAAACAAACAAACAAGAAAGAAAGAGGAAGAAGTAAAAAAATTCATTAAAACCAATCAATGCATCCAAAACATCTGACATTATATGCTGTGTTCTACATTCCTGGACCCACACCACTGAAAGGAGTCAGGAAAGATGTCTTCTCATATCTCTTCTTTGAGTCTAAACTTCTTCTTTATAATTTTGCAAAATTCATCTTGAACTGTTTATGATGTTGGTTCTTTTCATTTACATTGCTACATTTATTGTGTACATTCTTTACCTGTCTCTGACTGTTTCACTTTTCATTCATTTTTATAAGTCTCCATTCCCCTCTGTAATCATCTTGTTTCTTGTTGGAACTCAAAGACTTGGTAAGCACCGGCCCTGAATTCAGGAGGACCTGAGTTCAAATCCGGCCTCAGACATTTGACACTTACTAAAAAAAAAAAAAAGAAAAGAAAAGACCTCAAAGACTTGTGTAGTCTGCTAACCTTTAAGAACAAACCATAATATAACAAAAATAGTAATTAATTCAGAATGGACAAGTAAATTACATAGTCAAAAAGGGAAAAAAAATCTATGTATCACGTTGAAGGTTTTGGTATCCATGATATGTAGACAACTGATAGAAATAATATAAGCTCTAAAGCCACTCCCCAATATACAAATGGTCAAATGATATTGACAGATATTTCTCAAAAGAATGATAAAGTATTAACAACCATGTAAATGAATGTTCAAAATAATTAATAGAGAAATTCAAACCAAAACAACTCTGAAATTTTGCCTCACACTCACCAAATTGGCAAAGATAACAAAAGGTCAAAATAGTGTGGAAGAAATTGTAGATAGGCAGGTACACTGATGCATTATTGGTCCAGCTAAAAGTTATTTCATTCATTCCTGAAACAAATCAACTCTTTTTAAGCCTGTCCCTTCTTATTTTTTCCTCTTTGTTTTTTCCATATGTTTTATGGCTGTTTAGTCATGCCCAACTCTTCGTGACCCCATGTATCATAGTACATCAGGCCTTCGTATCCTTCACTATCTCTCAAAGTCTGCCCAGGTTCATGTTCATTGTTTCCATGATACTATCTATCCATCTCTTCTTCCTTCCCCTTTTTCTGTTTTCCTTCAATCCTTCCCAACATCAGGATCTTTTCCAGTGAGTCCCATCTTCTCATTAGGTGGCCAAAGTACTTAAGCTTCAGCTTCAGTATTTGACCTTCCAGGGAATAGATCATTGCAGATGGCAAACTGCAGTCATGAAATTTAAAAATGTTTGCTCCTTAGAAGGAAAGCTTCACTATCTCTTAAAGTCTACCCAGGTTTATGTTCACTGTTTCCATAACACTATCCATTTCTTCTCCCTCTATTTGCCAGGAAGTAATGGGATCACTTTGTTTTAATTAAGGTTTAAACACGGGGCAGCTAGGTGGCGCAGTGGATAGAGCACCAGCCCTGGAGTCAGGAGTACCTGAGTTCAAATCTGGCCTCAGATACTTAACACTTACTAGCTGTATGACCCTGGGCAAGTCACTTAACCCCAATTGCCTCACTTAAAAAAAAAAAAAAAGGTTTAAACAGGCTTTTGCACCTTCCTCTTTCAACATCATCATTAAGAGGCTTCTTAATTTCTGTTCATGATCTGCTATCAGAGTGGTATCATTGGCATATCTGAAATTTTTGTTATTTTTTCCCAGGCAACCTTAATTCCAGATTTTGGTTCATCCACCCTGGTATTTCATATGACTTACTATGCATATATATAAGGTAACAATATACAACCTTGTTGTGCTGCTTTTCCAGTCTTAAACCTAATCAGCTGTTACATATTTGATTCTAACTATTGCTTCTTGGCCCATATACAGGTTGTTCAGGAGACAAGATTACCTTGTACTCCCATCTCTTTGAGGATTTATCACATGTTGTGGTAAATCACACAGTCAAAGGCTTTACTGTGGTCAATGAAGCAGAAGTAGTTTTTTTTTTTTTTTTCTGTAACTCCCTGGCTATCTCCATAATCAGTTTTTTGTCAATTTGGTCTCTAGTTCCTCTGCCTATTAAAAAAAACCAGCCTGCATTTCTGGTAATTCTCAGCTTATTTCACATATTGCTGAAGCTAGCTTGCAGAAACTTAAGTGTAACTTCGGTGGCATGTGAAACAAATATAATTGTTCGTTTGTATGAATATTAATTGGCATTGCCATTCTTTAGGATTGAGATGTAAAGCAGTTTTTTCCAGTCCAGTGGAGTTTTCCAAATTTGCTGGCATATTGAGTAAAGCACTTTAACAGAATCATCTTTTAGGATTTTAAATAGTTCAGTTGTAATTCCATCACCTCCACTAGCCTTATTGTTAGCATGCTTCCTCAGACCCACTTGACTTAATAAAACAGGATGTCTAGATCTTCATCAGTAACTCTACTATGTGGTTATCAGTAATGTTAAGATCCTTCTTGTATAGTTCTTTTGTATGTTCTTGCCACCTCTCCTTAATGTCTTCTGCTTCTGTTAAGTCCCTAACATTTTTGTCATATATCATTCCCATTTTTTTGCACAAAACATTCCCTGATATATCTGATTTTCTGGAAGACATTTCACCTTTCCTGTTTTATTGTTTTCTTCTATTTGGTTGTTTTGGGTTTTGTGTTTTTTTTTTGCATTCCTCATTTAAGAAAACTTTATCTCCTTGCTATTCTCTTGAATTCTGCATTCAATGGAGTATATCTGTCCCTTTTCCTTTCACCTTTTGTTTTCCTTCTTTCTTTAGCTATTTGTAAAGCCTCATCAGACAGCCATTTTGCTTTCCCTGCTTTTCTTTGGGATATTTTTTGTTGGTGTCTCCTATATAATATTGTGAAGCTCTGTCCATATATTTTCTGGTACTGCATCTACCAGATCTAATCTCTTAAATCTATTAATCATCACCTCCACTTCATAAAAATAAGGGATACAATAAAAAGCTCATGATCTCATTCAGTTAGCTCCAGGTCTGGCTTTAACTGATTATATATATAGAGCTTCTTCACCTAAGCTGCAAAGTATATAATCAGTCTGACTTCTTTATTGACCATCTGGTGATTTACATGTTAAAGTCAACTTTTGGGTTGGTGAAAAAGAGTTCTTGTTATGACCAGCAAGTTATCTTGACAAAACTCCATTAGTCATTGCCCTGCTTTGTTTGATATTCTAATTATCTTTGGATTTTCTGCTTTAGCATTCCAATCCCCTCTGATGACTGTGAAAACTTTTTCTCCTGTTATTTCTAGAAGATATTTTAGGTCTTCATAGAACTGGTCAACTTTGGCCTTTTTGGTGTTGGTGTTGGTGTTGGAACATAGACTTGTATTACTATGATATTGATTGGTTTGCTTGGATTCTAATAGATATCATTCTGTCATTTATGAGATTATACCCCAGTACTGCTTTTCTCACCATTTTATTGACTAAGAGGGCTACTCCATTTCTTCTTTTTTTTAGTAATAAAGTATTTTTTTCCCGTTACATGTAAAGATAGTTCTCAACTTTTGTTTATACAAGCTTTCCAATTTCAGATTTTTCTCCCTCCCTCCCTCCCTCCCTCCCCTCCCTCCCCCCTCCCCTAGACAGCAGGTAATCTGATATAGGTTTTATACACATAATAACATTAAACATATTTCTGCATTAGTCATGTTATAAGAGAAAAATCAGAGCAATGACGAAAAACCTCAAAATAGAAAAACAACAGCACCAAAAACAAAAGAAATAGTATGGTTCATTCAGCATCTATACTCCACAGTTTTTTTTTTTTTCCTGGATTTGCAGATACTCTTCTGTACCATTGCATTGGTGAAAAGAATACAGTCCATCACAGTAGATCAACACACAATGTTGATGATATTGCGTACAATGTTCTTCTGGTTCTGCTCATCTCACTCATCATCAGCCCACGCAAGACAGTCCAGGTTTCTCTGAACTCCTGCTCATCTTTTCTTACAGCACAATAGTATTCCATTGTATTCATATACCACAACTTGTCTAGCCATTCCCCTTTTGATGGGCATCCCCATAACTTCCAATTCCTTGCCACCACATAAAGAGCAGCTATAAATATTTTTGTACATGTGGGTCCCTCTCCCCTTTCCATGATCTCTTTGGGAAAAAGACCCAAAAGTGGTATTGCTGGGTCAAAGGGTATGCACAGCTTTATTGCCCTTTGGGCATAATTCCAAATTGCTCTCCAGAATGGTTGGATCAGTTCACAGCTCCACCAACAATGCATTAGTGTTCAATTTTCCCACAGCTTCTCCAACATTTATTATGTTCCTTTTTTGTCATATTAGCCAATCTGATAGGTGTCAGGTGGTACCTCAGAGTTGTTTTAGTTTGCATTTCTCTAATCATTAGAGATTTAGAGCATTTTTTCATAGGAGAATAGATAGCTTTGGTTTCTTCATCAGAAAACTACCTGTTCATATCCTTTGACCATTTCTCAATTGGGGAATGACTTGGATTCTTATAAATTTGATTTAGTTCCCTATATATTTTAGAAATGAGGCCTTTATCAGAAGTACTGCCCATAAAAATTGTTTCCCAGCTTTCTGCCTCCCTTCTAATTTTGGATGCATTGCTTCTGTTTGTACAAAATTTTTTTTAATTTAATGTAATCAAAATCATCCATTTTACATTTTATAATATTCTCTATCTCTTGTCTGGTCATAAATTGTTCTCCTTTCCAAAGATCTGAGAGGTAAACTATTCCTTTCTCTCCTGATTTACCTATAGTATCACCTTTTATGTCTAAATCATGTACCCATTTTGACCTTTTTTTCATATAAGGTGTAAGATGTTGGTCTATGCCTAATTTCTGCCATACTATCTTCCAGTTTTCCCAGCAGTTTTTGTCAAATACTGAGTTCCTATCCCAGAAGCTGGAGTCCTTGGGTTTATCAAACACTACATTACTAGTATCATTTACTACTGTGGTTCCTGTCCCTAG
The DNA here is from genome assembly GCF_019393635.1 of Dromiciops gliroides. Taxonomy (NCBI): domain Eukaryota; kingdom Metazoa; phylum Chordata; class Mammalia; order Microbiotheria; family Microbiotheriidae; genus Dromiciops; species Dromiciops gliroides. The sequence goes on along the minus strand of NC_057863.1, from coordinate 361,318,952 downwards.
CCTATTCCATTGATCCTCCACTCTATTTCTTAGCCAGTACCAGATAGTTTTGATGGCTGCCACTTTATAGTAAAGCTCTAGGTTTGGTACCACTAACCCACCTTCCTGTGAATTTTTTTTCATTATTTCTCTGGATATTCTTGACTTTTTGTTTTTCCAGATGAATTTTGTTATTATTTTTTCTAGCTCTATAAAATAATTTTTAGTTAGTCTGATTGGTATGGCACTGAATAAGTAAATTAATTTAGGCAGTATTGTCATTTTTACTATATTAGCTCTGCCAATCTATGAGCAATTGATATCTTTCTAATTATTTAGATCTGATTTGATTTGTGTGAAGAGTGTTTGGTAGTTGTGTTCATAGAGTTCCTGGGTTTGTCTTGTCAAGTAGACTCCCAAGTATTTTATATTATCTACTGTTACCTTAAATGGAATTTCTCTTTCTATCTCTTGCTTCTGGACTTTGTTGGTCATGTATAGAAACGCTGATGATTTATGTGGATTTATTTTATGTCTTGCTACTTTGCTAAAGTTGTTAATTGTTTCAAGTAATTTTTGAGTTGATTCTCTAGGATTCTTTAAGTATACCATCATATCATCTGCAAAGAGTGATAGTTTTGTTTCCTCCTTGCCTATTCTAATTCCTTTAACTCTTTTTCTTCTCTGATTGCTAAAGCTAACATTTCTAGGACAATATTAAATAATAGGGGTGATAATGGACATCCCTGTTTCACCCCTGATCTTATTGGGAAGGTCTCTAATTTATCTCCATTGCATATGATACTTGCTGATGGCTTTAGGTAGATACTGTTTATTATTTTAAGGAAAACTCCACCTATTCCTAAACTCTCTAGTGTTTTTATTAGGAATGGGTGCCGTATTTTGTCAAAAGCTTTCTCTGCATCTATTGAGATAATCATATGATTTTGGTTGGTTTTCTTATTGATGTGGTTGATTATGATAATAGTTTTCCTAATGTTGAACCAGCCCTGCATTCCTGGTATAAATCCCACCTGGTCATAGTGTATTACCCTGGTGATCACTTGCTGTAATCTCCTTGCTAATATCTTATTTAAGATTTTAGCATCAATATTCATTAGGGAAATTGGTCTATAAATTTCTTTCTCTGTTTTTGCTTTGCTTGGTTTTGGTATGACCACCATATTTGTGTCATAAAACAAATTTGGTAGAACTCCTTCTTCACCTATTTTTCCAAATAATTTGTATAATATTGGAATTAATTGTTCTTTAAATGTTTGGTAAAATTCACCTGTAAACCCATCTGGCCCTGGGGATTTTTTCTTAGGGAATTCATTAATGGCTTGTTCAATTTCTTTTTCTAATATGGGTTTATTTAAGGATTTTATTTCCTCTTCAGTTAACCTGGGCAGTTCATTCATCCATTTCACTTAGATTGTCAAATTTATTGGCATACAGTTGGGCAAAATAATTCCTAATTATTGATGTAATTTCTACTTCATTGGTGTTTACATCACCCTTTTCATTTTTGATACTGATAATTTGGTTTTCTTCTTTCTTTTTTTAATCAAATTAAACAGTATTTATCTATTTTATTGGTTTTTACTCCATTTCTTCTAAGAGATTCTTGCCCACAGTAGTTTATGTAGTGATCACCTGAATTAAATTCACCCAATGTATACTTAAGTTCACTAACACCCTAGAAGTCAGTGTTTAACCTTTCCACTTCCTGCTTGACAACACCCATCTTACCTTGGTTCATAGACCTTACATTCCAGGTTCCTATGCAATAGTGATCTTTACAGTATCAGACTTACTTTTTGTCATCAGATGCATCTTCAGCTCAGCTAGCTTTTAGCTTTGACCCAGGTGCTTCAATGATACTGGAGCTATTTGTATTTGTCCTCTGGTCTTCCCCAGTAGCATATTGAACACCTTCCGACCTGAGAGGCTCATCTTCCAATGTCATCTCTTTTTAACATTTTAATATTGTCCATGGGATTTCTTGGAAGAGATATGGAATAGTTTGTTTTTTTCTCCAGTGGATCACTTTTTCTCAGAACTCTCTGCTATGACCTCTCCAGCTTGCAAAGTATAGCTCATATAGACCATAGCTTCTTAAACTGTGGGTCATAATTTTATATGGGGCAACAGTAAAAGTTTTTGTATACCTATTTCATATAACTGTATTCCTGGGGTCACATAAAAGTTTCTCAGGTGAAAAGGGGTCACAAGTGGAAAAAGTTTAAGAAACCCTTGTATACACAAGTCTGTCCACCTTGACAAAGCAGTGATCTGGGAGTTCAGGGAGAGGAGGGATTCCATATAAATGTAATTAAAATTTTATCTGGTAAAATTGCCATTTTTATTTGTATTTTTGCTTTGTATTACATTGTAAATGAATTTAGAGAATATTACTGTATTGTTATATTAATCCAAAACATCTAAATTCTAGCATCTAATTCAAAACACTGAACTCTCTTACAATTAATCAGATCTTTATTTTAGTAGTATAGTTTCATAATTGTTCCCTTGTAAGTCCTGTCTTTTTCCTATGCAAGATAATTGCCTAATGTTGATCCTCTGGGGCAATATTTTTTGGTTTTTGTTTTATTTGTTTCATTTACTATTTAAGTCTAAATCATTTCTTTTTTCCTTTGTTTGGAACTGAAAAAATGGTTGAAGTAAATATTAGAACGAGATATGCCTACAAAATAGCAAGAATACTAATGATTATTATCAAATCAATGTTGACCTCTAAGAGGCAAAATGGTGTAATGGATAGAAAACTATACGCCCATCCAGGAAGACCTTGTTCAAGTCCTGACCATGACAGTCAATGTGAATGGATCTCCTAAGCAAGCTATGCCCTTTCTGTGTTCTAAGACTCTTAGTAGCTAAGAAGTCACTAACCTGCACTGGTAAAGTGAGTTTCCTAACCAAAGTTTCCCAGATATTATGTTTTCTTGATGTTTGTTGTTGTTGTTGTTGTTATTGTTGTTTTTGTGAGGCAGTTGGGGTTATGTGACTTGCCCAGGGTCACACAGCTAGTGAGTGTCAAGTGTCTCAGGCCAAGTTTGAACACAGGTCCTCCTGACTCCAAGGCCAGTGCTCTATCCACTGTACCACCTAGCTGCCCCATTGATCTTTTTTTACTATTAATATTAATGCATCTTAATGGATTAATATATAGTACTTGTTCATTGTTTCCATTAATTATTTTCGGAATGTGCTGTTGTGGCAAATATTTCAAATATTAATCTCTTTAACCAAATTTCTAGCTCTTACTAAAGTTATTAGTTATGTCCTATAAATACAGTAAATATTGGCATCTTTGTTTATTAATTGTTCTTAATTGGGAATGCTTCTTATATTTCTCCATTTCATATTACATAAGCTCTGGGCTCTGGGTAGATAATTTTTATTGTATCCCACAAGAATGCCTCCAAACCTTTTATTCATAGTGTTTTCCCATCTCAGTTACTTACCAGGTGATCCTCAGCAACTCCTTCATCTACATTAGCCTCAGCTGCCTCATATATGAAATGGAGATATTAGCATCCACCTCACAGGGTTGTTGTGAGGATAAAACATATATAACACTGATAAACCTTTAAACACTATATAAATGTGAATTGTTGTAATTGCTGTTGCTGTTATTTATCATGGATTAATGATAGACTTTATCAAAGGCTTTTACTGCATCTATTGATAAAATCATATACTTTCTTTCTAAAGACCATTCCTCTCACTTCACTGCAGCAACACACTAAGATGGCCATATGCTTGATCTTGTCATCTATAAGTATTCTGCTTCCATGTTTATAAATTCTGAAATTCCTTATCTAATCATAATCTTTTGTCTTTCCATCTTTCCTTCTCTGTCTTAAAATCTATAACCCTGTTTGTCATTTGTAACCTTAACTCACAATTTCAATACCCAACAGTTCTTTCCCAGGTCGTTATTCTTGCACTGGCTATATATAGTCTCTCCTTTTTCTTATCTTGACTTCTTGGTGAATCATTTCAATTCTACACTAATCTCTGCACTTGAGACCTTTGCTCCCTTTGCCTATTGTTAGCCATGCCTTGCCATACCCCAGTCTTGCATTACCCTCATGATCTCCAGGTTTCCTTTCACATGTGGACAATATAGCTGGAAATATCCCAAGACAGTGCTGACCATGACCACAAAAAATCTGTCACAGAGTATCATTTTGACCCTCACTGCAGCAAGGTAGTTTTTTCATGCCTTCCTAATTCATAAACTACTCCACTCACCACAGTTGCTATTCAAAACCTTGTTATCACTCCTCAGGCCTCTGTGGCATTCTTTCTTCCCTATTCACTCAGCTGAGTACCTTGTTTCATATTTCACAGAAAAATTGAAGCCATCTTCCTGAGGGCTGTCTCTTCTCTTCATATTTCCTCTTCCAGATGCCTTCCCTTACTATCTCTTCCTTTATCCCTAGCTCAAAGATAGGGTTTTCCTCACCAAGACAAACTTATTTCCATTGAGAACAGGTATTTTTCATGCCTTTATTTGTATTTTCAGGGTTTCATACAGTGTCAGGCATATAGTACATGCTTAAGAAATGTTTGTTGAATTGACTAGATGTATCCTTGATAAATTCAATCCTATCTTCTCCAGCATATAGCTCCTTATTTCATCACAAAATACTAATCTTTGGGCTTTATCTACTCACTGTTTCCTTGCTGACTACCAACGTGCTCATTTCCCCTCCATCTTTAAAAATCCCTTACTTGATTCGACCATCAGTGCTACACATGGGTCTTTATCTATCCTCTTCCCTTTTGTCACTAAATTTATTGAGAATACTGTTTAAATTCTCTATATCCAATTCTTTCGCTCTTTTCCAATTGCTAGTGTAGCTTCTGACTTTATCATTCATTTGAAACCACTCCTCTCTAAGTTACCAACATTATCCTTAATGCCACATCTACTAACCTTTTCTCTGTCCCCATCCTTCTAGGCAGTCTTTGACACCTCTCTATCTCCTTCTTCTTCCTCATGTCTTTGCTCTATCATGGCTCTCCTCCTAAGTTATTTTTTACTTCTTAGTCTTTGATGTAGCCCATCCAGGTCAGGCCCACTAACCTTGGATCTCTCTCAAAGCCATATCTTGGGCCCCTTTGTCTTCTCCCTTCTTCTATACCATCTCACTTGATGATCTCCTCATCCACTTCCATGGATATCACAATCATCTCTTGACGTCTCATTTTCAGATCTGTTTATCCAGGCATAACTTTTCTTCTGACCTCTACTCTCACTTTACCAACTGTCCCTTGTATTATATATAATACAGTACAATAGTGTGTAGAACATTCCAGGTACTATGCTAAGTGATGAGGCTCCAAATAAGAAAAAGAAAGTATGTGTGCTCAGTAAGCTTACAATCTAATGAAGGAAAATGACACATAAACAGGGACCTAAAAAGTGAGAAGGGGGCTTGACAGATAAAAGAAGATACCCAGATTAGGGCATGATGATCCAAAGAGTGCAGCTGGTAGAAATCTGTCTTGAAATCATGGAAAACATTTCTATATTAGCTATGTTGCAAAAAAAAAAAAGGCAAAAAGAATAAAGATAGTGAGAAAATTATACTTCATTTTGAAGTTAGAGTTCATCAGTAATATCTGTGGAGATGGATAGCATTTTTTTCTTTATGAGTCATTTGGAATTATCTTGGATCATTGTATTGATCAAACTAGTCAAGTCTTTGACAGTTTATCATCATTACGGTTAATGTGCACAGTCTCCTGGATTTGCTCACTTCATTTTTGAATTAGTTCATATAGGTCTTGCCATGTTTTTGGTTTGGTTTGGTTTGCTTTTCCTGAAAGAATCTTGCTCACTATGTCTTAAAGTGCAAGAGAAATGCATTACAATCATATGCCCCAACTTGTTCAGCCATTCCCCAAAATGATGAGGATGTCCTCAATGTCCAATACTTTGCCACCACAAAAAGCTGTTACATACATTTACATACATACATGCGTGTGTACATACATGCATGCATACATGTGTGTATATCTATAAATATGTGTGTATCCTTTTTTTGGATCTCTTTGGGGTACTGACCTAGTCCTGGGATTGCTGAGTCAAAGGCTATGCACTGTTTTATAACCCTTTGGGCATAATTCCAAATTGTTCTTTAGAATGACTAGACCAGTTCACAACTCCACCAACAGTTTATTAGGATACCTGTCTTACCTCATCCCCTCCACATTTCTCATTTATGATAGAGGTGTGAGGTGACATAATTTTCATTTCTCTAATCAATAGAAATTTAGTGAATTTTTCATATGACTAGATAGCTTTAATTTCTTCTTCAGAAAACTGCTTGTTTATTTTCTTTAACCATTTATTAATTGGGGAATGGCTCTTGGTTTTATAAATTTAACTTAGTGTATATTTGAGAAATGAGGCCTTTATCATATAAACTTGCTGTAAAAAAAAATTTATATATTCATTGTCTATAATACCTTTTAGCAAAATGTAGTTTCCTTGATCATCTATTTTTGCTTTTGCTTTGTCTGAGATCATGATTGCTACCCCCCCTTTTTTTTTTTACTTCAGCTGAAGCATATTAGATTTTTATTCAGCTCTTTATTTTAACTCTTTGTGTGTCTTTCTGTTTCAAATGTGTCTCTGTAAACAACATATTGTGGAATTCTGATTTTTAATCCTTTCTGCTGTCACTTCGATTTTGTGGGTGAGTTCATCCCATTCACATTCACAGTTAGGATTAATAGTTGTGTATTTCTCTCCATCTTATTTTCTTCTGTCACACCCTTCTCTTTTTTTATCCTGTCCCTCCTCAAAAAGTCTTCTCATGCCTGCTCCCTCCAATAATCTATCCTATTTTTATCATCCCTGACACTTTTTTTTATCCTCTTTCCTTCCTGTTTCCCTTTTGGGTGTTTCAGGTGTTCTTTCAATTTATATTAATTTTATTTCTACTTTCTTAAACTTCATGATCTCTATCCACTAAAATTAAGTATCTTTGATTTTATCTACTTTTAGTGAAATTTTCTCCAATATTTCTTGACTGTATCAATATACAATCTTTTTGATATATTAAGGAAAGATCATGATTACTGTTTTAGCATAATTTAATATTAAAATTTAGTGAAGATGTTTCTTCTTATTATAATAATAATTGCTTTTTCTTACTTATATGATTATATTGCCCTCAAAGCATTATTAGTAAAGCATTTTCATTTCCAGTTGATCATAATGAATCATTTTATATATCCTTTTTGCTAGTATTTTATTGAGTAATTTTCAAAATAGCATTCATTACTAACACTATTCCCCTAGTCTTCTTTTTAAGCCTTATATTTACCACATATCATTTATATCAGAAAACTACATTTAATTCATAAATATAAATATACCATATTTTCTTGATTTTTAAGAACCAGGTATATAAAATGTTCTTTTCTTCTTTGAAGACTTGAAAGTCTCCAATAATTTTTACCTGTGTAATAGTGAACAAAGTCTTTTAATCTCTCTGTGCCTTAGTTTTCTCATCTTTAAAATCAGGAAGTTAGATTTGATGTTCTCATAAGAACCTTACAAACCTTATTCCTATGTTCATTTGCATTTGTGTCCTTGTAGCTTTTTAACACATGGTACATAATTTATTAACCAATGACTTCTTTCAATTTTCCTTATGAAAATTAGCTGGGTCAATTATGTTTACTAACTTGTGGGTGTGTGTTCACATATTTATAGCTATTTATTTCATGTAAGTTATAAAATATGTTAACATAAAGCTATGCAAAGTTAGTCTGATAATTATATTATTCTTTCTAACTTGATAGTAGTACTAGTTGAAATTTGTGCCCTGCCACTGTTTTGGCTATATTCCATAAATTTTAACGTGTTATAATTCATGTTTGTTTTAATCTGCTATAATTACATATAGTTCCATCCTTAACCCAGAAGAAGGGGGGAATATTATGTGATTATTTTCCCCATTAAGTACTCCATGTGTCTGTTAAATCCAGTTCATTCAGTACCATATTTAAATGTGTTTCTTCTTACTCATCTTTTTTGCTTAGTTCATTGTGTTCTAATAGTACGTGATTTGAAATCTCTAGATTATTACTGATTTTCTCATAATTCCTAAAGATTAAGATTCTTTTTTGTAAGCTTAATTCCTATATTATTTGTTGCATCTATATATTAAAAGAAAAACAGAGTAGGGTAGTGGGAAAAGGGCTTGTTCCCCCTAGAATTAACCTGGGTTGAACAGGGCTTCAAGTCTTTGCTCCAATGTAAGGTAACTTTATGACTGACAGCAAATCACTTAACAGTAATGTCCCTGGAATCCTCTATAGAATGATGTTGGGTAGGATTAATTGTTGTGCAGTGATGGGGAAAGTTTCCATATAGCAGTTTCCCTGACATAATGAAGTGACAGGTCTGGATTTAAGTTTTTTTTTAAAAGCCTCAAAATTGATGTCCCCTTTTTTGGTGGTGCTTTTAACAGCTGTTATTTTAAAAAATCTCTTTGTGTTTTGTAGTTTACATTTCACTTTGCCAGATACCCTTATTGTAGTTCTTTATCTAAAAATCTAACATACTTCATGATAACATTTATTACATTATTTCTATTTAAATCTATATACATCTTTTAGCATTAAATGATCTTTACAGACAACATATTGTTTTAAAAATTAATTTTGTAGCACTTTTTTTTTTTTAGTGAGGCAGTTGGGGTTAAGTGACTTGCCCAGGGTCACACAGCTAGTAAGTGTCAAGTGTCTGAGGCCGGATTTTTTTGTTTGTTTGTTTGTTTTGTTGTTGTTTTTTTTTTTTAGTGAGGCAATTGGGGCCAAGTGACTTGCCCAGGGTCACACAGCCAGCAAGTGTTAAGTGTCTGAGGCCGGACCTGAACCCAGGTACTCCTGAATCCAGGGCTGGTGCTCTATCCACTGCACCACCTAGCTGCCCCTGTAGCACTGTTTTTTTAAAGAAGGGAGATTAATTTGTGCTTGATGTTATTTTTTCCTCCCATTTGCTATTCTTTGTTAAATTAATATTTTTTCAGAAAGCAAAACAGACTTTTAAAAAACTATTTCTAGCCCTAAGCCCAAAACTAAAAAACATGAAGAAAAAAAATTTCTACACTTTGTATTTTGTCTCAAATACATATACAATCTCATCTTTTCCCCACTCTCCTCTGAAGGGGTAATCCTATCAAGGAATTTTCTCCTTATTCACCTGCTTCTTAAGTTCTACATAATTGTAAGGCACTTTTACTTTTTCATTCTTTTCATTATTTATGTCTCTGTTGCCATACTTGTTTTTCCTCTCATCCAACTGTATTAGTCAGTTAACTAACTGATACAAGTTGAGTTATTTTTATCGTGCCATGAAAAAATTTTTTGCTATAAGGGAACAGCTAAATAATCACTATTTAAAACCACAATTGAGTTCTTAAATCTCTCTTGCTAAGATTTTTTTAAAGGTCATGTAATTTGCTCTACATATTCTTTAAACTTCTCTGGATTTTTAAATATATGTTTTTGTTTTTGTTTTTGTTTTAAATAATTCTTAGGGGGCAGTGAGGTGGCACAGTAGATAAAGCACCAGTCCTGAACTGAGTGGGTCCTGAGTTCAAATGTGGCCTCAGACACTTGACATTTAGTAGCTGTGTGACCCTGGGCAAGTCATTTAAACCTCATTGCCCTGCAAAACAGACAAACAAAAAAAGAATTCTTAGTTTTGCTTAGAAATTGATACTACAGGGGGCAGCTAGGTGGCACAGTGGATAAAGCGCTGGCCCTGGATTCAGGAGGACCTGAATTCAAAGCCAGCCTCAGACACTTGACACTAGCTGTGTGAACCTGGGCAAATCACTTAACTCTCATTTCCCCGCAAAAAAAAGAAAGAAAGAAAGAAATGGATACATTGAAAATCCATATTATACAAATGTTTTTCATTTTCTTTGATTATTTTTGCTTTTTATTAAAAAATTTCTGATACACAGTTTGATGCTTCTTTGTTAAGTAATTATGTCTTTCTTCTTTTAGCAGCTTGAAAAATTTTTGTCATCAAAATTTTGAAGTCTGAAGATAATGTGCCTGGGTGAGTTGAATTTGGAGTTTTCTTCTTGTTACAGTTCTCTAAATTCTGTTAATTCCAGAAGATCACTTTGGGTTTTTTATTGTTTTTAAAAGATTTTTCACATTTCTGAAAATATAATGATTAGATTTTTTTCTTCAGTATTTCCAAGAATACTTCAAGCATTTTCCCCATGTCCAACTGTCACCAGAGTTTCAGTTATTTTCTGAGCTTTTTTCCATTTCAGTAATCTTGTCAGGCATTCCATTTTCTTGTGTAACATTCTTGCCTTTCATTGTGTTCTTTGGTGTTTTAGAAATCCCTATACTTTTTTCTATTCTGCTTCTTTTCATCATAATCTTCCTGGATTTTTTAACAACTGTCTTCATTTCTAAAAGAGGCTTAGCAAGCAAATGTCTTAGTCATGATAATGCCTTAGCTGAGTTGTAAAGATATCTTGTATGTGATATGTTCCTCCTGAGGTGATGAGTAGTACCAAATTGTGGGTATTTTCCAACCAATTACATCCTCAGGGTCAGGAACTGTTTTCTGACTTGTTTTGTAATTCCATTCAGTGGCCCATATGGTGTTCTTCCCACAGTTGGCACTATTTAAATGTAATGTTGTTTCAGCCTTTCTAAAAAGGTAAAATAATATTGAAATGTACTTTCTTCTCAAGAGTCAAATCACAAAAAAATCTAAATCAGGTAAATATCATCATAAACATTTTCAATATTTAACATAGCTTTGTCAATGTTAAACAACAGGAAGACCCATTATAACAAGTATTGTTGATTTTATTTTTATTTTGTGCCATTTGTAAAATTTCTTTTAGACATTTACTTTTAAAAAAATAATTAAACTGTTACCTAAACCATTTAGATTGAAAACTCATGAAGGACAGGAGATTTCATCTTCTATATTTGTATCATTTGGTGATAATGTGTACAAGGCTACAATTACGGACTGAACTTCTTATTTAACTTTCTTTTGACATCCACACTTACTTACTTGATCCTGGTACATATTTTTTACAAAGGTTCATTTACTTTCATAACAGAGAAATTAGACCACTGTAGTGTTCATAACTAGTATCTTTTTCTTTTGTAGGAATCTCTTTAAAGATTGATGATAACATTTTAAAATTCCAAAGAGTAAAGTACCCTCTTTAGATGAATTCATATATCCTTGGATTTATCTTCAAAATAGCCTTTCTTAGTTCTCTGGTCATTACTAAATGCTATTCCCAAGAAATTTAAATGGAAATGGTACCTGCCTTCTAGAGTAGTATATAACGATTATGGGTGTAGGTGTGTTATTGGTTAAAAAAATACACTAAAATTTAATTTTTGGTACTCCATTGATTACATATTCTTCATTCTTACATAAAAATATGATTTGATAACTTTTTATACTAGTATGGAATATCTTTTCATTAGTACTTCAAATTTATTCATAAGATATTTATAACAGATTGTTTTAAAAGTAACTTTTTTGTGTATTGTACTATTTATATGGTAATTATCCTCATTTATTTGATATCTACTTAAATTGAAAATATCTAATTTCAAAAGCTGTTAAGTAACCCAAGTTGCTGTTATTATCAAAATATTCAAGGGAATCGTCTTTTTCATATTATGTGTTTTCTTTGGGAGCAGCACATCCTCAAGTACTACTTTTTCCCAACTCTCAACCCGGAGGTTTTGTATGAACTTTTAACTTAAGCTAAATGGTCAGTAGGGCTATAGTCCTAACCCATTTTTAAAAATTTTCTGTTTTCTAACCTTGTCTTTATTTTATATTTTTTGTGTGCATCTATAAATACTTTTTCTTTAGCCCTTGATCAATTTTGCACATAACTGACAAATAAAAATTAATTAAAAATTTCTTTTGTCTAGACCTATGTTTTTTACACACAGTAAGTTTAAATAAATATTTGTTGAAGGAATATCTAGCAAAAATATGTAGCAAAACTTGATTGCTTTATACCAAATTTCTTAGCTTGGTACTCAGCCTATCTAATGAATTTTATATTCTGCTGTTCCCTAACTCAGATGTTCCTCTACACAAGTAAAGATAGTTTCGCTAAATATCTGTCTATCCATCTGTCTATGTATCTATCTATACACACACAGAGAGTGTCACACCATTGTTATTTACCCCTGTATCTTGCATCATACAATTCTCCATAAAGTCCTTTCATATATTCTTTGTATTCAATCCCATCCAGTGTTCAACACCCTCTTCTGTGAAGCTGCCTTTGATTAATTCAGAGCAAGGACCTTAAAGATTATATAGTCTAACACCTTCATTTTACAGGTGAGGAAAATAACATTAAAGGAAGTTATGAGTTGCTAAGAGTCAAACAGAAACTGTCAGAACCGGGGTAGGAAACAATGCCCTCTGACTTCAAATGAATCTTTCCACTAAGCCATGATGCCTTCATTAATTTATACTTCTTTGTTCTTAATTTAAGTGTCCAGACTCTTCTCCCCAACAAAATTGTGTGCTTCTCTACAAAGTAGCAACTTTTCTTGTATTGATTTTATATTCCACATCTCTAATGGCCTTTCCCACTCTAAATTCTGTGATCTTCACATCCCAAAGTGCCCTGCACAGTTTTAAGCATCTAGTAAGTACTTCAGCCAATCAGTCAATAAATATTGATTAAACTACTAAGTTTCAGGTGCTAGGGATAGAAAAAAAGCACAAAAGACAGTCCCTGTCCTCAAAGAGCTTACAGTCTAATGGGGGAGATAACATACAAATACACACACACACACACACACACACACACACACACACACACACACACACAAAACAAGCTATATTCAGGGTAAACAAGAATAAATAACAGAGGAAAGGCACTAGAATTAAGAGAGGTTGTGAAAAGCTCCTTACAACAAAAGTTGGGATTTTAGTTGAGACTTGAAGGCCAGAAAGTCAATAGATGGAGTTCAGGAAGAAGACCATTCCAGGAGTGGAGGACAGCCAGAGAAAATGCCTGTAGCTGAGTGTGTTCTTTGCAGAACAGCCAGGAGGCCAGTGTCACTGGATCTAAGAGTACATGAGGAGTACTCTTTTCAGTGTAAGAAGACTGGAAAGATAGGAAAGTGCTAGATGATGAAGGGCTTTGAAACCCAAACAGAGCATTTTCTATTTGCTCCTGGAGGAGCTAGATAGCTACTGGCATTTATTGAGTAAGGAAGTCACATGATCGGGCCTATACTTCAGGAAAATCATTTTGGTGACCTAATGGAGAATGGATTAGAGTAAGAAGAGACTTGAGGTAGGCAGACCTACCAACAGGCTTTTGCAGTATTCAAAGTATGACATGATGAGGGCCTACACTATACAGTGGTGGCAGTGTCAGAAGAGAGAAGGGAGCATCTTTGAGAGATGTTGCAAAGTAAAGTCAACAGACGTTGGCAACAGATTGGAGATTGGGCATGAGAGATATTGAGTAATCCAGGATGACACCAAGGCTGTGAGCCTGAGGGACTGGGAAGATAATATTTCTCTTGATAGTAATAGGGAAGGTTGGGGGAGGAGGGATTAAAGGACAAGATAATGAGTTCTGTTTTAGACATTTTGAGTTTAAGATCTCTAATGAACATCCAGTTTGAGATGTCTGAATATATTAGAATCCCTGAGGATTTCATGACACAAAAAGGGATAATAACTTTAAGTAGTTTTCTTTTCGCAAATTTATTACCTACTTACATTTGGCTTTTAATCTATGTTGAAAAAATTGGGCATATTGATGTGTAAATACTTTTGTCTAACTAGATTCCATTTTTCAGCAGAGATTTTCATATTTAAAAGGGGAATTGACATCTTAGAAAATGAAATCAGCTAAATCTAAGAGCTTGCCTATAGTACCTAGGACTTTTCACTGAAATGAGAAATGGGGAAAGAGTGGTCAAATATAGTCCTGGAGACAGAATTAATATAGCTTTAACGAAAAGATAAGGAAAGCAAGCACCAGTATGTAAAACAAAGAACTATGGATTGTGAGTCAGATGGACTTTGCTCTACTTATGGTTCTACAAGTTATTAGCTGTGTTACACTAGATAATTATTTTAGCCCTTTTGAGCCTCAGTTTCTTCATCTGTAAAATAGTGGTAATAATTCTCATTCTACATAGCACTGTTGGTGTACACATTGAATTTGGTCATTAAAGCATGAAATTGCTTTGAAAACTATAAAGTGTAAGTAAAATGGAAGGTATTTTAGTAATTTTTAAAATTATCTCCACGTCTTCAAATCTATCATCCCAGTTAAAGTTACCTAATGTGGAATTTTAAAAAGTTTGAGAGACATAGTTTCTGGGTAATTTAATCATTTTACTAATAAGGCTAGCATATTTATTAATAAAAGGATACCCATTTGACCATCTCTCTTAGACCAAAACCTTCTCATGTTGATGAGCTCTTGGAAGAGTAGGTGATCCTGAGGATGGCAATCAACTCTGATTTGTTAATAATTAATGAGAAAATAAATATTACAGTGAGAGCCTAGGCTATATTAAAGTGAGGATCTTGGGGTACCAGACTTAGGTCACCCAAATCTTGGTTAAAAAGAATGATAAATTTCCATATCACCTGTCTGACGAATGGGAAAAATCAGCATTTTCCCAGACTTGTCTGAGTAAACACAATGAGTAAGAATCCTCCCATTAGCCCAAATTTAGAATTTCTTTTACTGTCTGATTAGATAAATCTTTGTGAAAGATTGATTTCTGGATGAGGAAGTAGAAAAGGGGAAAAACCATGGTCCCAATACAATAATTAAATATGAGGAATATATTTATCTCATTGATGTTAATTTATTTTAATCATTTTGCCATCCAGAAATGTCCCTGTTCAAATATTCTTACCCAGATATCTTTATGCCATCCCCTAATCAGTCTGCCTTTCTCCCTTTCCTGTACTGATACTGATACATGATCAGTCTCCTTATTGCAATGCAATCAGTGTGTTCTATGCCCTTAATATGAGAATGGGATTATCAGGCATTTCTTTAAATAAGAGTTTTTATAAATCACCAGGATCATAATAAATAATTGAATGATCTTTACATATGTGTGTATATACATACAATCTCTGTCTCCAGACCCTAATCCAAGAATTTTTACTTTGCTACATCATTGAGTAATGATTAAAGTACTGGAGTACTTAAATCCTGAGTACTGGAAGGCTATTTAAGTGGAGCCCAAGCTCTGACATTTTCTGAGAAGCTGTAAAGAGTTTGAGTACTGTCATATTGACAGGCTATATACCTGACATTCCAGGAATCCTCTTGCTACATAGAGGGAAGCTTATTGTCAGCAGGTTGGCCACTAGAGTGATAAATTATTTTACCTTGATATCCCATTAAATAAAAAGAGGAGAAAGTCTTCTCTCTCTACTTACAAGTAATTTATTAATTACTAAATCTGAGTCTTCTCTTGGTCCTAAAACCCTTCTTGACTTTTAGCTGCATTTGACACTAGTTACTACTGTCCATTCCTAGATAAGTATTTCTTTCTTGTTTTTAATGATTTTTATCTCTTTGGCTTCACCTCTTATCTGTCTGTATTCTCTTCAGGCTCCTTTGTCTGGCATATCATTTCCTAACTTTTTTTGACCCTCCAAGTTCTGTTAATAGGCCCTCTTCTTTTTCATCCTCTGTGGTTTCTTTCTTCATTTCTACGCTCGTAACTCCCAGATCTACATATTCAGCCCGATTTTCTTTCTTGAGATTTAGTCCCACACTGACCCTTGTCTTTTGGATATTTCAGAGTATACGTCCTGAAAATATCAAAACTCAGTATACCAAAATCAAAATCATTGTCTTTTACCCAGAACCTTCTTCTCTTCCCACTTCTCTATTTCAAATGAAGATACACCATCCTTCCATTTTCCCAGCTTTGTAATCTTGGCATTAATATGAAGGTACTATTCCTCCCCTTCCAACATATATATTCAATTGCCAAATCTTGCTATTTCTGCCTCCACAGTATCTCTTGTATCTTATTCCTTTTCATTATTAAAGAAGCTCTCATGTTAGGTCAGGCCATTATATTTTTGCAACAGCCTCTTAACTGGTCTCTTCACCCTAAATTTCTCCCCATTTCAGCCCTTTCTGTATGCTATTGCCAAATTCATTCTGACCATGTCACTTTTTGATTCAGTCAACTCCAGTGGCTTTTTAGTACCTTTTAGATAAAATATACATTCCTCTGTTTATCTTTTAAAGCCTGAAAAGCCTGGCCTCACATTCTCTTTCCAGCCTCATTGTTTATTACTCCCTTTCCTACACTCTGCAATTCAACAACCTGGCCCACTTTCTCTTTCTCATACTCAACATTCCATTTCCTGCTCTCCTTCAAACAAGCCTATATTCCTAAACACACAGCTCAAGCAATACCGTCTACATGAAGCTTTTCCTGATTTCCCCCAACTACAAGTGCATTCTTTCCCAAGCTACTTTTTATTTAACTACTTTTTATGTGTTTCTATGTGTTCTATATATTTTTATATGCAATTGTCTCTCATTAGAATATAAGTTCCTTATGAATGGCGATAGCTTCATCCTGTTTCCTGGCACATGTTAGGTGCTAATAAAGATTTTTTGTTTCTACTTCCTCAGTGACCTTGCACAGTGGCCCACAAAACTCAAAGAATCAGACCGTTTTTAGTTATCACTTATAGTATTGACCCACATACAGGTTTCTATCTATTTTAAAGGTACAAGAAGTGACCCTAGACTGCTCCAGCCATTTGAGATTGATATGGGCTATATACTATATGATTTGATGAGACTATATTATCCCATGGTGCTGAGGTAATTTCTTTGTGGTTTCTATGTCTGAGATGCATTATCTAGCCTAATTCTTAATAAATCTTTCTAAAGTTTACAGCTGTTCTCTTCTTAAATTTCCATTTCCATATCTTATTCAGATTGTTGGTTGTTTGGTTCGTTGTTGTCCTTCATTCTCAAAGAAGACCAAAATGGCATCACTATATTAGAGTCAAGTTACAGTATGTCTGACTGTGGCTAATTAGAACAGTACAAGCTTAGAATGCTCTACCACAGGTTGGGCACAAATTGTTCACGTGAATATGTGGGGTAGATTCTTTAAATTTGGACATCTCACATTTCTTTTGAGCTATTTTAATTCTGCCTTACTCATAAAGTACAGCACCTTCGTTAGTGCAAGTACACCATGCTGGGCCACCCTTTACCAGGATCTCCCATGTCACCTAATTAAGTCTGAAGTTCTTCAGAGAGACTTTGAGTGTCCTTATATCATTTCTTCTGACCACCATGTAAGTGCTTGCCTTATGTGAGTTCTCCATAAAGTAGTCTTTTAGGAAATGATACATTTGGCATTTGAACAATGTGGCCAGCTCTCTAGATTTGTGCTCTCTACAGTAGAGTTTGAATGCTTGGCAGTTTAGTTCAAGAAAGGACCTCAGTATCCAATACTTTATCCTTCCAGGTGATGTTCAAAATCTTCCTAAGACAATTCAAATGGAAACAATTCAGTTTCCTGGCTTGGCACTGGTATACTGTCTAGGTTTCACAGGTATGCAACAAGGTCAGCACAATGATTCTGTAGATTTTCAGTTGGTAGTCAGTCTATTATCTCTTCTCTCCCACACTTTCCTTTGGAGTTTCCCAAACACTGAGCTGGTTCTGGCAATGTGTGTGTCAACTTCATTATCATTGTGTACATCCCTGGAAAGTATACTGCCAAGGTAAGTGAACTTATCTACAGTATTCAAAACATCTCCATTTGTTGTAACAGAGGGTTCCACATATGGATGGTATGGTGCTGGCTGATGGAGCACCTGTGTTTTCTTGGTATTCATTGTTAGACCAAAATTAGCACAAGCAGCAGAGAATCAATCCATACTTTGTTACATCTTAGCTTAAGAGACCACACAATAATCTGCAAACAAAAAAATCAACCACCAACACACACTCCACTTTAGTCTTGGCTTGTAGCCTTTTCAAGTTGAAGAATTTACTATCAGTGTTGTAGCTGAGCTTGATGCCATGTGTGTCTTCATTGAAGGCATTTGACAACATGGGTGAAAACATCATGCTAAAAAGCAAGGGATCAAGCACACAGCCTTTTTTTACTCCATTGGTGACTGGGAAAGCACAAGAGCATTGTCCATTATCTGGAACCCAAGCAAGCATGCCACTGTGAAATATACAATGCTGATGAACTTTTCCTGGCAACCAAATTTTGACATAATTTTCCATAAATCTTCATGACTGACAATATCAAAGACCTTAGTTAGGTGTACAAATGTTTATAAACCTCTGTTCTGCTCCTCGCATTTCTCCTGGATTGTCATAGAGCAAAAACCATGTTGATTGTTGCTTGGTCCTTGCTGAAGCCACAATGGCTCTCAGGCAGATAACCATTTTCTCACCACCCTGTGCTTTCTCCCTGTGCTTGCTCCTGGCATGCTGGGATGGCCAGGCCTGGTCTCGCCTGTCCTGTGGGTGGCCCTCTAGCTGGCAGCCTGCCCTCTCTGCTGGTGTTGGTGGGTCTCACCACTGGCCTGCTACGCCACCAGCTTGTTGAGCCAGGATCTAGGGGCCTCAGTTTCTCAGCTGTGGCCTACAGCTTCCTGCTGACTTGCCCTGACCCCCTCTATGCTGTGATGTGGTGTGCTGCGTCCCCCCTTTTGCCCGATTGAGACCGACCTTTCCTGAAGTCTTCTAAATTATCCCAGGTTGGAAGACTGTGTCTCTCTGTCTCTTTGCAGGTTCTGTAGTTTTCAGAATCCATCCAGAGGCTTGATTTAATGTCGTTTTTGAGGGAACCAAAGGAGAGCTCAGACAATGTGCTAGCTTCTCTCTGCCATCTTGGCTCCACCCCTCTCCAGATAACCAATTTCTAAGTGAAGGATCAGCCTGTTAAGGAGGACTCTAGCAAGACTTTTGTGGGCATGTCACAGTACAATCTGTTTTCTTTACCTTTATAGAGATGGACAATGGAAGCATCCTTGAACTCCTGGAGGATAACCTCCTTTTGCCATATAACTTGAAAATTTTCACTTAGCTTTTATATGAGCAATGGACCCCTTGCCTTGTAAATCTGAGCTGGAAAAGAATCAGTCCCAGGTACTTTGCCACAGGAGAGGACCTTAATGGCATTCAAAACCTCTTCCTCAGTTGGAAATTTGTCTAGAGAAGGGTTGACTTCAAACTGAGGTAAATAGTCAATTGCTTGAGCAATGATTGAGAGCATGGTCTTTTGAGAACACTATGGAAGTGTTCAGCTCATAGCTCCAGGATTATATATCATATATAGACATAGATATGTGTATGTATACACATATAAACGTACACATATATACACATTTACATACATGTATACTCGTACATATATATATATACATACATACATGTATAATGGGAAAATAACCTTATATTTATGTTAAAAGAAACAGTCAAATCAATTGCTTTTTGTGGTCAACAAATAATAAACACAGAGTTTTATTTTACCTGCACCATTGACAGTAGGTGACTCTAAGGATGTGTTCAGCTATAAAAATCCCATTTGTTCCATTCTAATTTCTTCATTTTGGATACCTTTGATGTCTACATAGGTTAATCTTTTCAGCATTTTATATATAAGAGAAAGGCATGTCATAGGATACTGCTATTCTCTTTTGTCAACTTTTTTTCTGATAGGTTGAGAACTTAAATCTCTCTTAAGTCCTCAAAATTATATCAGCTCCCACATGAACCTCTTGCATACCTACTTGACTTGGTCTAGATACTTTTCTCATCTTTGTTTTCTTCAGGGCTACATTTTGTCATGCTATACTTCTCGAACTTTGTTACTGAGTCTATATGTGGTTGGTATCAATGATGAAGAAAAGCATTTGTCATAGATCTTTTTCATTTTTGTCTGTTATTGTTCTTCCAGGTTCATCCTTAAATGCTTTTGAGGTAATTTTTCTCAATTGGGTACTTTTAGTAGCTAACCTTTTTTTAAAGAATTAATTTTGCAGGTAGTGAAACAAATTTCATCCATTTGGCATAAGGTGAAATGGTTAATTTGCGAACATCAGTTTTCCCCCATTGTATACTTTCCATCTTCTTTTAACTCTTGTTATCTTACTTGTTTATTGTAAAATATACTTGGTCATAAACTGAGGTCAATTTTTTTATCCTCCAAACAAGTCGTCAACTACTGCACTTTGATTCATTATTTATATATAGCAATTATTAATATAGTGTGTAAGGAATTTTATGAGATGAAATAATCATATGTAACTCTGATGTGTTATAATTTGTTACTGAAGTTATCCAAATCTTTGCTCTTGTCAGATATCTGTTTCCTTCAGTATTCTGAACTGATTAAAGAAAAAGAGTAGAGAATATAAGGAAACAGGGCAAGAAACTATAAAGTGTGAGTACAGTAAAGATTCTGGTACCTCCTCACCTTGGAACATCCATCCATCCCTGAGGCTTTCTCACACGGAAGCATCTCCCCACTATGTGTGCCCTCTTCTTCCATTGATGAGTTCTTCCAATGTCCTCCATTTGGGAAGGGTTCCAGGTTGGCCAACCTTCCTTCCCCTTCTGGCTCTGTTTCAGACTCTTTGCACTTAAACTGTGTGCTATTAAGACATACCTTCTCTCTTTCCCCTACATCTCTTTCTTAAGTTCCTTTTTAGGTGTTATCTCCTCTTGTTAGAATATCAGCTCCCTGTGTATGTAAATTACAATGTAAACTCCTCAGGAATGTAAGTCTCTAGGGAGGGATAGGTTTTTTTCTTTACATAATTACATCTGCATAGCTTAGTACAATGCCTGGAATATGATAAGCAATTAATAAATGCTTTGTTGCCTTGATTCACTAAGATTAAAATCTTCACTAAAAAGTGAGAGAAATGTGAACAATTGAAATGATTGATACTAAAACAAAAGTTATCACTAAAATAAGCTTTTAAAAAAAATAAGAACAAAAAAATGTCCATGATTCCAGTGATTGACCATTTGGTGCAGAGTCTAGAATCCCCTTATTCTGCAGTTGTCCCAGAGAGACTCACTATACTGTTTATGTTACTGCCTCTGGAGAATCTTAGTCATAGAATCTTGTAATTGAAAGGGGCTTCTTGGGAGACTATAAGAAGTAATGTTCATAATGATTACCTTAAGAAATGAAATGTTTTCTAAGCAGCAGGAATGTAAATCTTGTAACCTTGAATATAAATCTTTTCATTTCAACAAGTATATTGATACTGTTTTTGATATATGGTATTTCTGTCTTTTTTTTAACATCACAAATATTTCCCAATATACCCTTCTTTTCTCTTCATGATGCATAAGAGGGAGGAGGAAAGGAAGTAGTTTAGTAAAATTAACCATCACACTGAAAATGGAAGCTAGCATTCTTTTTTTTATCTTTTTGTTCTTTTCTGTTTAAAGTGACTGAATATTGTTTTCCTCGTTCTTTATTATGCTTTGTTTCAGTTCTTATACATATTATCACCCTTCTCTGAATCCATCATATTCATTGTTTCTTCAGCACTGTACTGTTCTGTTATATGCGCATCACAACTTGATTAGCCATTCCTTAGTGAATGGAGATAGAGGATAAGGGATATTCTGATACTCTTTGAAATCATTAGTATGGCTTTCCCACCACAACTCATGCAGACTTTCTCATCTGGCATAACTCTTAGCCATATCCTCCTATAATTGTTTTCTCAAGGGGTCCACCCAGTGTACAAGTTGATTGGACTTTATGACCTCTTTTTCGTTAGTTTGGCTACAGATTTATCAATTTTGTTTTCATTTCAGAGAAACAGCTTGTAGTTTTGATTATCATTTAATTTTCAATTTATCTCTTTCTCTTCCAATTTTTGATAGCTTCATTTTTGTGCATTTTTAAAATTTGCTTACTTATTGGCTTTCTAACTTTTTAAATATTGATACTCAGTTCTTTAATCCTCATTTGTCCTGTTTTATTAATGCATGTTCGTAGGGATCCAATTTTTTTTGAGGATTGCTTTAGCAAATCCCAGAAACTTTGCTATGTTGATTCATTATTATTTTCTTTCACATAATTCATTGTTTCTATTATTTTTTAAATTTTAACTCATTCTAATTTTAAAAAATGCATTTTCCCTTCTTTGTACCCACTCCCTCTGTTGAAAAATAAGGACAAACAATATATATCTCAGTCTTCATCCTCAGTCAAGAGATAGGATTAGTATGCTTTATCATGGATCCTATGGGATTATATCCAGTCGTTGTGTTGATCAAAATTTTTAAGTCTGCCAAAGTTGTTTGTATATAAGATACTGTTGTTATGGTATAAATTGTTTTCCTGGTTCTGCTCTCTTTATATTGGCTAAATGGATACCAGTCTTCCCACTCACAGTTATTTACACCAAAATAATATTCTACTATTTTCATATAATTTATTTAGCTGTTCTTCAGTTGATGGTCATATTCTTAGTTTCTAGCTATTCACCACCTGTAAAAATAGCTGTATTTGGTATATATACTAGAATTAGTTGATGGCACAGAGGATTGGGTGCAATGCCTAGAGTTAAGAAGTCCTGAGTTCAGGGGCAGCTAGGTGGTGCAGTGGATAGAGCACCAGCCCTGGAGTCAGGAGGACCTGAGTGTGACCTTGGGCAAGTCACTTAACCACAATTGCCTCACCAAAAACAAACAAACAAACAAAAACAAGTCCTGAGTTCAATTATGACCTGTCACTTACTAGAAGTGTGACCATAGACAAATCAATTAACCTCTTTGCCTCAGTTTCCTCAACTGTAAAAAAAAATGGGGATAATAATAACTCTTATTGGGTTTTTGTGAGGCTCAAATGACATATTTGAAAAAAAGCATTTAGCACAGTGCCAGTCATAAAGTAGGCAATATATAAATGCTTATTCCATTCCCCTTTCCCTTACATATTGGTCCTTTTCCTCTTTATCCAATCTCTTCTGGATATCTGCTAAATCGTGGTGTCCCAGAGTCAAAGGGCATATACAATTTAGTGACTTAAGAGGGAGAGTTCCAAATTGCATTAAACAATGGCCAGATCAATTAACAGCTCCACTAAGAGTTTGTTAGTATTTATTCTTGTTTTCCTCAAACCTCTCTAACATTGGTAATTTTTCCTTTTTGTTTCCTTTACCAATCAAATGGATATAAGATGGAATATAAGAATTATTTTAACTTGCATTCCTCTAATTATTAGTTACTTAAAACATTTTTTCATTTGGCTGTTGATGGCTTGGATTTCTTCTATCCTCTTCATGATGCTTTGAATTAAGGAATGGTTCACATTCTCATAAATTTTAATCAAGTCCTTACATATCTTGCAAATGAGAACCTTATCAGAGAAATGCTGTAAAACTATATTTTCTGCTTATCTTTTCCCTCTAATTTTAGCTACATGTTTTTGTGTATCTGATAAAAGAACTTTTACCTTTTATATAATCAAAATTTTTCATTTTCTTTTCTGTGATACTATCTTTTTTTGATGATAGACTCTTTCCCTAGCCATAAATCTGAAAATAATTTCTTTTTTTGTTCCTACAGTTTATTTATTACAGCATGCTAGGTTCTATAAAGTTACCATTTGGTATTGGAAAGAATACGTAAATTTAGGTAGTATTGTCATTGGGGTAGGGAAGACAGCTTTGTGGCAGTAGGGGCTTGGAGTCAGGTAGACTCATCTTCCTGTGTTCAAAACTGACCTCAGACAATTACTAGCTCTGTAACCCTGGAAAAATTACTAAACCCTGTTTGCCTCAGTTTCCTCATCTGTAAAATGAGCTGCAAAAGGAAATGGCAAACTACTCCATTATCTTTGCCAAGAAAACCCCAAATGTGGTCACAGAAAGTTGGACATGACTGAAACAGTTGAACAGTATTGTCATTTTTATTATATTGACTCAGCCTATCCTTGAACAGTTAATATTTCTCCAATTATTCGGGTCTATTTATTTTATTATGAATATTTTGGTTTTGTCTTCATATAGTTCTTCTGAATGTCTTTCTTAGAAGATAGACTCCCAAGTAGTTTAAGTTACTGAAGTTATTTATTGTGTCAGTTAATTTTTAATCGACTCTCAAGCTCTCTCTAAGTTAACCATCATTTTATATGCAAAAAGTGATTATTTTAGTTCTTCTTGACTTCTGCTTATTCCTTCTATTTCTCTATTTTATTCCTGAAACTAACATTTCTTGCTTTATTTTAGATAGCAGTGATGATAATGGACAGCCATGGCTTTAGTCCTATCTTTATGGAAAAAGAACCTCTACCATCACTTGTAATGCTGACTTTCCTTAATGTTAACCATATTAAGAATAGGTTCACTTATTGCTGTGTTTTCTAATTTTTAACAGTCATGAGTTTTCTATTGTGCTAAAAAAATGTTTTTTCTCAATCTATTTTTGTAAGCATATGCATTTTATTGTTGTTATTAATGTGATCTTAACTATTTATAGTTTTCCTAATATTAAACCAAGCTATTGTCCTTGTATAAATTCAGCTTGATAATAATAATAATAATAATATATGATCTTTGTCGTATATTATTATTGTCTGTTTGCTAATACTTTATTCAGATTTTTTCCTCCAAGGTTTATTTTGGATATTGGTCTATTCTTTTCTTTCTCCATTTAGACTCTCCTTTGGTTTAGATATCAAGACTGTATTTGTATAATGGAAGAAATTTGATGAGTCCTTTTTTATTATTTTCAAATACAATATTAAAATGAATTGTTATCTGAATGTTGTTTAAAAATTGATAGTAAATCCCTCTGATCCCAGGGACTCTTTTTTTCATAGCTCTTTTTCATCTTATTTAATTTCTTTTTCTGAGATTGTGTTATTCAAGATCTCACTTTCTTGTTGTGAAATTTTAAATGGTTGTAAATATATTCTGCCATTTCTTTTAGGTTGTCAATTTTATTTTCATTTAATTGGATAAAATAATTTCTATCCATTACCTTTATTTCTTTTGAATTTTTGTGAGTTGCTTTTTTTTTCTAATATTGGTAATTGAATTTTCTTTTTTTAAAAAAAATATGTTACCAGGGCAGCTAGGTGGCACAGTGGATAAAGCACAAGCCCTGGATTCAGGAGGACCTGAGTTCAAATCTGACCTCAGACACTTGACACTTATTAGCTGTGTGACCCTGGGCAAGTCACTTAACCCCAATTGCCTCACCCAAAAAAAAAAAGTTACCTAATGGTTTATCTATTTTATTGGTTTTTTAATAACTCCTAGTTTTATTCATTCCATTTTTAGGATCTTGTTTTTATCTTACTTTCAATTTTGCTAATCTTTTTTTTATTTACAGAATTTCTGTTTTGGAGTTCTTATTAAATATGTCGATTTTCTAGAATTTTTTTCATTTTTATGCCCAGTTTGTTAATTTGTAATTCCTAAGCTCTATTATTATCCAAAGTGTTTAACAGTATAAAATTTCCCTCAAAGACTTCATTGACTTCATCCAAAAATTGCCAGTATGTCATTTCATTCTTATTGTGTTTAATTAAATAAACTTTTATTTTGTAATTTATTTTTAACTCACATTAGGATTTCATTATTATCTTATTTTATGTCTGTGATTTTTATTTGTTCTCTACGAATTGATTATAATTTTTAGAAGTTATATGTAAAAAGGAATAAAAGAATCCTAATTCTTTAAAAATTACAAATGGAAGATGATATAAATCTGTCATAACTTTAAATGTGAATGGATTACATAATCCCAGAAAATGAAAGAATAATAGATTGTGCCAATTTGTTGCTTGCAAAAGACATAATCTGTCACACACACACACACACACACACACATACACGACTATTAAGTTTAGTATGCATCAGGTGAATTTTTTTTTTTTTTTTGTGAGGCAATTGGAATTAAGTGACTTGCCCAGGGTCACACAGCTAGTAAGTGTTAAGTGTCTGAGGCCGCATTTGAACTCAGGTACTCCTGACTCCAGGGCCGGTGCTCTATCCACTGCACCACCTAGCTGCCCCTACATCAGGTGAATTTTAAAACAACAGGAATTGTAATCATGCTATCCAACAAATTAAACAAAAAACAAAACTTTACAACAGAGAGATAAATGAGGAAATTACATTATGCTGGGGGGAAAAGTCATAAACAATAAACCAATCACATTTGCATTTAAATTCAAAATTTAATTAACTTACAAGAACACATAGACAGTAATATTATAATAGTAAAGGATCTGAATTTCCCACTTCCTATTTTGGACAAATAACTAAAAGAATATACAGAATTTTTAAAAAATTGCTGAAGAAACTAGAGTTAGAACATGTGACATTTTCTGAATTTGAGTGTTAAATAACCTGTGTATTTCTCAGCATCACATAGAACATGTATAAAAATTTGCCATGGATTAGGTCACAGAGATTTTGCAATTAAATATACAAAGGCAAAAACAGTAAACAGGTCCTTAAGGCCATTAGGATATAAAAATTGTGATCTCTTCAGGAAGCAAAAACAAAAGACAACCAAATGGAGACTTAACAATGAATT